>NC_133618.1:203487037-203799123 GCF_048593235.1 Sminthopsis crassicaudata | reverse complement strand
AGATGCTCTCTTTCTTTGTCTCTCTCTCTCTCTCTTTTTCTCTTTCTTCTTTGTCTCTTTGTCTCTCTCTGTCTCTTTCTTTTTCTCTCCTCTTTCTTCCTCTTTATCTTTCTCTCTCTTTTTGAGGGGTGGGTGTTGATGTAAATGTAAAAGCATATATAAATTCAATCTATACAAAATCTGGTAAAGTAAGTAACAAATTAATATTTAGCAGCAGGATGATATAGTATTAGGTATGTAGTAAGAAAGATAAGAGTCTAAATCCTGCCTCCATCACTTACTAAGACTATATCACAAAGAAATCATGTAATGGGCCTGTTTCTTCATGTAAATGAGTATGATACTTGCAGGAGTGTTGTGAGGATGGAATAAAATAATATTCTTACTATGCTTTACAAATTTTAAAGTTATTTACAAATGTTATCTATTGTTAATATTTTGGTAGAATGAACTAGCAGAAGGGGAAATGAAGAAAGTCATTATCCAGTGTGTAGCTAAGTACTGCAGGACCGAAGGCACATATAGGAAGTGAAGATGAAGAGAGTATACAATCCAGAGTGGTTTGTATTCTTCTATTTCACTTGACAAGCCTCTTCACTTTTTATTAACTGTCTAAAACTTATAAAATCATAGTGCTTCTAGTATCTCACAGGGACAATGGAATCTAGTCCAAGAAATGAGAAACAATGATGAAGAAGCCAAATTAACCTGCTACCTAATCTTGGATATCCTGAAAACAAAGAATGGCTTTTATATTTAAAAAGTTAACTCCTGATTTAGTATAAGAAAAAGCACATATTGTGAAGAATGAAATGTTGAACTTGGAGTCATCATATAGTGGAAAGAGATAGAGAACATCTCTGCTTAAAATGTCCTTTCCTTCTTAAAGTGTATTTTTTCTCTCTAGGGAAAGCTTGTCATATGTGCCCCACTTATATCATGGCATTACAATAAGGAAAGTCACTTTAAAAAAATCTTAAAATAAGTTATAATAATGCCATTGCTAATATTATCTAACAGAAGAATGTTTTGAAGTATATTGGAAGGGAAAATCAAAAGACATTCATGTGACTAATCAAGAGATGCAGCTGGCTACACACTCATGTAGACAGGTGCACACAGGTGATTTTCTTTAGGCATTTACCCTTTAGAAGAAATCAGTGGAGTTCTGTGCAAACTAGGAGATTTTCTTCCTTAGAGGTCAAGTCAACCAATCAAGACATTGACAGAAAAATTAAATTGTGAAAATCACATATACTTAGAGTCTAGGTAGTTTCCACAGTCAACCATGGATGCTTTATGGAGAATTTACTCAGAGACCTTACCCAAAGTCAGATCTGGAAAGAGGCTTGCCAAGTCAAACAGAGAAGCATATTTGCAAAGTTTCATTCTCTTCAGGCACTGCCAGAGGCAATTCCATTAGCCTTGATGGGTCAAATGTTCATCTCATGTCATTCTAAGGCAATGCACCTGTTAAGTTACAAAATGCTGACTGAGAATCTGGCCTTTTTGACACATAACTTTCATCCTTGTATCTGTAAGACCATATGTTCATAGGTTCTTGTATTCATGGAATTTAGAAAAGCTTTTTTAAAAAAATAGAATCTTACTCTTTAAAATCCAAGTCCAAGACAAATTCTTTACCTTGGCACCAGCATATCTGAATAAGCAGCATCAATGTAGTCTTTCCTTGACATGCCTTACAAGTATTTCACAAGATGTAAAAGAAAGAGTGGTTTGTTAAAACTTGAGAGGGATAAGGAAATATCAAATATTTGTGAACAGTACCCAAGATATCCAATATCCTAGACTTACTTTCCAAGGAATACAAGGCTGATGTATATCATGGTCAATTATGTACTTGCATTAAAGTTTTACTGTGTTCATTGCTCTACATTACTCTGAGTAATAGATGGCTAATTAGCCTAGGACAATATGCCAAATAATTTTTAGAGTTGAAAAGTACTTAGAGATAATGTTTCTGTAACGTGTTTCTTTAACTTATTTTATAAGTGAGAAAAGAGCTCTACAGAGGCATAGAAATCATGAAGATAGTAAGGGTCTTTTAACTCAAAATTCAATGTGTTTTATAATATATTCTGTTATCTAATAACTCAGAATTATTCAATACTGCCATTTCTCCCTCTATCACTGAGTGAAGTGAGAAGATCCAAGAAAACATTATACATAGTTACAGCAACATTGTGTGAGGACCAGGGGTAATTAACTTAGTTCAGCAAAATAAAGACAATTCCAAAAGACCTATAATGGAAAATGTGATCCACATCCAGAGAAAGAACTAGAGTCTAAATGCAGACTGAAGCATAGTATGTTCACTGTGCTTATGTGTGTGTATGTATGTAGTTTTTTTCCTTTTGTTCAGTTTTTTCTTTCACAGAATGGTTAATGTGAAAATACGTTTACTTGATTGCACATGTATGAAGCTACATCAAATTGTTTTCTGTCTTGGAAGAGATATGAGAAGGAGAGAGAGAGAAAAAATTTGACACTCAACATCTTACAAACTTGAAAATTGAAAGCTATGTTTATATGTAATTGGAAAAAAATATTTACAAAAAAAAAGAAAATGAGAAGTAAGAGAGCAAAAATTTCTGCTCTGCATAGCAAAAAATGTGCAAAATAGAAAAACCTGGATTATGGCAAATCATACCAAAGAAACAAAACGGAGAGGCAAAATATGAAGAATGCAAATATTGAAAGTAAAAAAAAAAATAAACGAAGGAGAAGCAAAAAAAAAATCAAAATAAAATATGCTCACAATAGAAGAAGAAGAAGAAGAAGAAGAAGAAGAAGAAGAAGAAGAAGAAGAAGAAGAAGAAGAAGAAGAAGAAGAAGAAGAAGAAGAAGAAGAAGAAGGAGAAGAAGAAGGAGAAGGAGGAGGAGGAGGAGGAGGAGGAGGAGGAGGAGGAGGAGGAGGAGGAGGAGGAGGAGGAAGGAGGAGGAGAAGGAAGAAGGAGGAGGAGGAAGAAGAAGAAAAAGAAGAAGGAGGAGGAAGAAGAAGAAACTACCATTATCTCATGGACAAGATGCAAAGTCATAACCTAAGGATCACAAGTATCCCTCCAAAATAAAATAGGACTAATGCAACAACAACTACTACGACAAAAATTTAACTCCTGATCTTATTCTAAATTTATCCAGCTTCTTTCCATTACAACTAAAACTGTCTGTTGCTTTTAAATATGTACTGCTTATTATTTTAAAGGAAAGCTCACTTTATTCCTATGCTTTCTCGAGTTTTTAATACGAATAGTTGCTGTATTTTGTCAAAAGCTTTTTCTGCATCTATTGAGACTTTCACATGATGTCAGTTGATTTTATTATTGATATAGTGAAATATAATAATAGTTTTCTTAATATTGAATCAGCCCTGCATTCCAGGTATAAATCCCACATGATCATGCTATATTATAAGTTGTTGTAATCTCATTGTTAATAGTTTCATTAAAATTTTTTGCATCAATATTCATTTAGGGAGATTTTCTTTCTCTATTTTGGCTAATCCAGGTTTAGAAATCCGTACCATATTTGTGTCATAGAAGGAATTTGGCAGGACTCCTTTACCTATTTTTCCAAATAGTTTAAATAGTACTAAAATTAATTGTTCTGTAACTACTTGGTGGAATTCACTTGTGAAATCATCTGGGCTTGGAGATTGTTTTCTTAGAGAGTTCATTAATGTCTTCTTCAATTTATTTTTCTAAAATAGGCCTATTTAAGTAATTTATTTCCTCTTCTGTTAGTTGGGAATTGCTATTTCAGTTACATTGTCAGATTTGCTTCCATACATTTGAGGGAAATAGCTCCTAATTATTGCTTTAATTTCTTTGTCATTGGTGATGTTTGTCCTTTTCATTTTGACACTACTAATTTTTTTCTTTTTTTTTTCTAATCAAATTAGATGGTTTTACATTTTGTTGGTTTATTTTCATAAAACCCACTTTTAGTTTTATTTTTTGATTCAATAGTTTCTTTGTTTCCATCTTATTAATTTCTTCTTTGAGTTTCAGAATTTCTAATTTGATGTTTAACTGGAGGTTTAATTTGTTCCCTTTCTAGCTTTTTTAGTTGCATGCACAGTTTCATTCATGTAGCTATTTAGAGATATAAAATTTCCCTAAAAACTGCTTTGGCTTCATTCTATAGATTATTATTCTCTTGGGTGAAATTATGAATTGTTTCAGTGATTTGTTGTTTAACCCACTCATTCTTTAGAATTAATATATTTAATTTCAAATTGTTTTTAGTCTATCTTTCCCTGACCCTTTATTGAATATAAATTTTGTGGCATTGTGGTCTGAAAAGGAATCATTTACTATTTCTGTCTTTTTGCATTTGATTGTTAGACTTTTATGCTCTAATGCATGGTCAGTTTTTGTGTAGGTGCCATGTACTGCTGAGAAAAAAAGGTGTATTCCTTTCTGTCCCATTTTAAATTTTCTCCAAGGCATATTAAAATTAGGCTTTCAAGGATCCTATTAAGCTATGTATTTTTTGGTTAGATGTGTCTGATTGTGAGAGGGGAAAGTTGAGATCTCCCATTAATATTGTTTTGCTTTCAATTTCTTCCTGGAAACGAATTAATTTATTCTCTAGGAATTTGTTTGCTCTAACACTTGGTGCATATACATTTAATATTATTAGTATTTCAATGTTTATGGTACCTTTTATCAAGATGTATTTCCCTTCCTTTATCTTTTTTAATTAGATCTGTTTTTACTTTGGCTTTATCTAAGATCAGAATTGCTATGTTTGTTTGCTTTTTTTTTTTTTTTTTTTTTTTTTTTTTTACTTCAGTTGAAGCATAATAAATTCTGTTCCAGCCTTTGGCCTTTACTCTCTCTGTGTATCTCTGTGTCAAATGTGTTTTGTTAAAGCAGCATATTGTAGGATTTTAGTTTTTAATCCATTCTGCTATTTACTTTCATTTTATAGGAGAGATCATCCCATTCACATTCACAGTTATCATTACCAGTTCTGTATTTCCCTCCATCCAATTTTCTCCCTACTATATACTTTTGTTCTCTTTTTCCATCTTGGCCTTAGTAATGTTTTTGTTTTTGTTTTTGTTTTTGTTTTTTTAGGGGACCTTCCCAATACTTTATATCTTATCACCCTCCCTCTTCTCTTAGTGGTGTTTTTATAATTCAACCTTCCTACTACCTTATTGTCTATTATCTTTCCCTCTTCTTCTTCTTTTTTTTTTTTTCTAATGCTTCTGCCTTCCCTTCTATATTGTTTCTCTAGTTTCTTTCCTCTGTCCTCCCATTGATTTATAGTTAGAAAAATTTCTATACCCAAACGAATGGTTAAATTATTCCCTCTTAGAGTCACAACTGACAAGTTCAAGCTTTAGACAGTACTCATCCATCTCCCTTCTCTCCTTGGATTGTAATAGGTCTTCTGTGCCTCTTTATGTGATTTTATTTGTCCCATTATATCTCCTCTTTCCCCTTCTTCCAGTACAGACTTTTTTCCTATTCTTGATGCCTTTTTCTTTGATATCATCACATCAGATTCCATTAAAAACTACACTCTATGTACATAATGATGCCCCTCTCTATATGCCACAGGAACAGATATAGTTCTTGAGCCATGAATATTATTTTTCCATCTAGGTATGTAAACTGTTTAACCTTTAAATAATATATATTTTCCCTCTTTGCATTTCTGTGCTTCTCTTAAAGTCTGTATTTTCCAGATTAAATTTTCTGATTAGTTTTGGATTTTTCAAAAGAAATGTTTGAAAGTTTCTTACTTCATTGAAGATCCATTACCTCCCCTCAAAGTTGATGCTGAATCTTTCTGGAAAGTTAATTTTTGGTTGTAACTCTAGGTACTTTGTCTGCCTAGAATATGGTATTTCAGGCCCTCCCAACCTTAATTGTTTACACTGGCAGATCCTGGGTAATATTTACTCTTGCTCCTTGATATTTGATTTTTTTTTTTCTGGCAGCTTGCAGTATTATCCCTTGAGATAGTAGTTTTAGAATTTTGCAACAATGTTTCTTGGGGTTTTCCCTTTGAGTTCTCTTTCCAAAGGTGATTGATGAATTCTTTCCATGAGCATTTCCCCCTCTGTTTCTAGAATATTGGAGTTTTCCTTCATTATATCTTGAAGAATGTAATACAGGGTTTTTTTCCCCCTTTGCTCATAGCTTTCAGGTAGATGAATGATTTTAAATTGTTCTTCTAGAACTGCTTTCCAGATTGGCTGTTTTTCTAATGAGGTATTTCACATTTTCTTACATTATTCATTCTTTTTAGTTTGTTTTATTCTTTATGTTTCATAAAATCATTAGCTTCCAGTTTCCCATTCTGATTTTTTAATTTGTGATTCTCTTCTGTTAGATTTTTGTGTTTGTTTTTCTAATTGGTTAATTCTGCTATTGAAGGTTTTTTTTCCAATAGATTTTTGTTGCATTTGACTAATTGTATTTTTAAGGAATTGCCTTCCCTCTCCAAGCTATTTACTTTTTCTTGCATACCTCTCATTTCTTTTCTCATATTTTCCCCTTCTACCTATCTTACTTACCTTTTAAAATATTATATGAACACTTTCAAGAAGCTTCAATGGAATTAAGACCAATTCATACCACACTTTGAAATTTCCTCTGTGGAAATTTTGACCTCATCTGATTTGGTATTTTGATCTTCCTTATTACCTTAGTAGTTTCTATGATCAAGGTTCTTTTCTATTTCTTGCTCATTTTCTTTCCTTTTCTTCTGATATTTCCTCTTTTTTATTTTTATGGTTGAGTCCTCTCCTGGGGTAAAGAGGGTGCTGTCCCAAGCTTGTTCTGCAGCTTTGAGCCTTGGCTTTCAGCATAGGGCTCTTTGTGTTTTCAGGGGATAGATTTATCTTTTCTTTCCAGGAAACAGCCTGGTTTCCCAGAGCTGTGACTGGAGGCTTCCTTACTAATCTACTTCTCTACTGAGCCAGGACCAAGGGTCTCAGCTGCTGATTTGCTGTGATTAAGACATACTCATCAGCTTTCCCAGGGTCCATCTGAATTGGACTGAACACCATTTTCATTCCAGTGAGACTGTCTGTTCTTGAAATTTTTTCCAATCTTGAACTGGAGAGTGGTTTCATTCTGTCAGATTCTGTTCAGAGACTTGATTTCATGTGGTTTTCAAGGGAAACTGGAAAAGCTCAGATGTAGAGGGCCATAGCACTGAAAAGGTATACTTGAATCAAAGACAGCAAGGCACTTATAGTTAAGCACCTACTCAGTGTGAAATAATGGTTCTCTAAACATATACTTAATGTGATATGGAGATATAATGGTTGTGCATGCTTAGTGTGCTCTAGTGATGTAATTGTACTAAAATATTTAAGGAGTCTCAGATACAGAGACTCTCTCAGACACAGACACAAACAAGACTCTAGACTTCATCTTTGACCAACTATCCTCATGAATCTCTTGCTTCCTTCATTCCTCCATGAAGACCAAAGACTCAGGCTGGTTCCAAGATCCTCCAGAGAGCTAGCTCAGACATTACATTTTGGTGCCTAAACACAGGGCCCTAGAAATGCAGGCCTAGAAACACAGGGCACAAAGCAGTTCAACTGACCCAATCAGCCCAGTTCAGTGGAGAAATCACTATGACCAGGAAATAGGATGAGTATAAAAATAGACAAGCAGGAAACTTAGGTAAGGGCTAAACTAGTCACTTTCATTTTTCAGGTGAAAAGGGGCAAATACTAAAAAAGATCCTCCCTCAAACCAAGGGAAGTATGTAGAATGCATAGTTAGGTTAATAAAGAAGCAAGGTTGGTTGGTAACTCAGAGGCAGATCACAGGGCTCATAAATATAGTAGAGTTCACATCTCATTGACTATACAAGGAAGAAAAATTAGAGCCAGATATGTAGGAACTAGTGGGAGAGCAACTAATTGAATTTTGCAAAGCTATGGGTCCTGATTCAATTCCTGAGGAAACATTCCTTATGTACAACATAATACAATTGGCTTCAAAGAATCCTACAAAAAAAAAAAAAAAAAAAAAAAAAAAAGGAAAAGTTTTAAAGTCAACAGCCAGACAAGGAAGTATGAGGAGAAAAAATGGGAGGGGGATGGTCCTGACAAAGCAGCTGAAAAGCATGGAAAATGGGGCAAGAAAGAAGTCAGGGCTGTTGAATTTAAGGGGTGTGGTAGTTCTCACTTTCACAGCTCAGTTACACCCAAGCAGGCACCGTTTGGGCATTCCCCAACTCCTGACCTTCTTCCCTTAATTTTGCCTTCATGGGTAGAGGGAGAAGGAGGATTGGGAAGGGCAGTGACACCATCAGCACCATCAATGCAGCAGATTTGTCTACCCTCTATGGCATGATTACAAAAAGCACTAATTAAATCTAAAAAGGAAGGACAGGATACATTTGATTTGAGAATAAAAACTTACCTTGTTCTTGAAGGGTTTGACTCTTCAGATCAAAAAAAAAGATTTTAATCTGGAAATTATCAAAGATCTAAAAAAGGCTTGCACTCTTCATGGGTCTATATCATCTTATGTTAAGATGTTTTTAGAGAATTTGGCTTTTGAAGTTTTAATCCCTAATGACTGGAAATCTATCATGTTTAGAACCTAGACAAAACTTGTGTTTCTGAACATGGTAAACTTTGTAGAATACAAGCCCAATGAAATAGGCAACCCGGAGTTAATATAACAGTCACCTTTGACCAACTAACAGGTGTAGGTCCTTATGCAGACACTTAAGTGCAAATTAATTACCTTTTGACAGCAAATGAGCAAATTGCTTCTGCTGCTATCAAAGCATGGAGCATCCTCCCTGGAAGACAAGATAGAGAGGAAGCCTTCACGAAAATAGTGCAAGGTCCAAATAAACATTTGCTAATTTTATGGGGCATCTGCAGACAGCTGTCTTATGAACTACTGGTGAAAATGCAGCAACAGAAATTATAAGACAACTTGCTAAAGAAAATGCTAATGAGGTTTGTAGAAGAATTATACTAGGACTACACAAGGATGCTCTTTAGAGGAGATCATAAGATACTGTGCCCACAGTGGGCAAATTACCTTTTATAGCCAGGCTATGATGCAGACTTCCTAAGATCCGAACATGGGAAGGCAAGGGACTTCTAGCGAGACTTGTCAATGCTTTCAATGTGGCAAAGTAGGGCATCTGAAAGCTCACTGTTGGCATAAAGGTAGAGTGAAAAAACAGGTTGTGAGAACAAGACCCAAAACCCCATGTCTAAAATGCAACAAAAGCTTGCATTGGGCATCAGAATGTAGATTGATTCAGGGAAACAGAAAGTGGGGCTCAGCTCCAGGACCACAGGAAAAAAAAAAAAAAAAAAAACACTTGGGACATGATGGCAGCTGATGTTACACCAAGACAGTCTTTAAAAGCAGTACTCCAATGTTAGGTTCTTACTAAGTGCTAATGAGATAATGAGATGATAAGTTTGTACTAAGTGCTAAGTCGGTACTTGACAATTCTCTCCATACTGACCTTCACCAGCTAAGTGCTCAAAAGTGAATTGTGTGTTAACTCCTATTTCCAAATTCCATCTGACTTGGATTTTACATAATTCACGAAATTCCACAAGCCCTAACAAATTTTGTCCAGGTTCTAGACATGTCCTTGCTATGGATATCCAATCATTCGGGGTTAGGACTTCATAAGACAAACCATCTAGTAACATTTTAACATAAGCTGATGTAGCCCCATAAAGGGTACAACCTTTTTTCAAATCTTTAATTTTATTCAAATCTAAAGGTGTATATCTTCTCCTTTTTTGATCTATAGAGTCAATATCTTCAATCACAGTATATGCATGTATAAAATCACATATCCTGTCCTTCTCTCTTAGCTTTAACCAATGCTTTTTCTAATCTTGTCATAGGCTTAGGCTGCTTCACAGGCGATTCTGTTTGTGTTTCTGCCTCTTCCCCTTCTCCTTCTTGCTCCATTCCTAAAGGGTTAATTGAGGGAGGAGATGGGAAATGCTCCTGTTGCTCAGAATTGTACTTAACTTCATTGTTATCTGATTCATCCTTTTCACCTAATTTAGTTACCTCCCCATTTTGCTCCTTCTTCTCTTCCTTTAGAATAACAATTTTAAAAGCCATTTGGATTAAATTGTAGGTATGAAGTATATCTTTGGAAATTCTCCAGTGTTTATGGAAATGAATCAAATTTATTTAAAAAATAGGAGCCATTTTCCAATTTATAAATTATAAAAAGATATGATGCCCAAAGAGCTTTAAAATCATGCATATTGTTTGATCTAACAATATCATTATATGCATGAAAAAAGAATAAAAAAAGTTTTTTTTTTTAAAAGAAAAATGTCCTATATGTACAAAAATGTTTATAGCAGCTTTCTAATCAGGGCAAAGATTTGGACATTGAGGGATCTCCATCAATTGGGAAATGGCTGAATAAATTGTAGTAGATGATTTAGATGGAATATTATTGTTCTATGGGAAATAAGCACCAGGATTCTCTCAGAAAAAAACTTGGGAAATGCTTCAAGAACTCAAGCAAAGTGAAATGTTCTGTGTTCAAAGTAATAAGGATGTTGTAAAATGATCAGCTACAAATGACTTTGCTATTCTCAACAATATAGTGATCCATGACTACTTTGAAGGACTTATGATGAAAAATGCTATCTATATCCAGAGAAAGAACTGATTGTTTATGAATACATACTGAAATATATTCCTTTTTAAACTTTATTTTTCTTAAGTGTTTTTAAGGGGGGAGATCTATATTTTATTTCACAACATAACTTTTGAAATATTTTGTATAACTTCACATATTCCTTCTTAAAGCAGGGTAAGGATGGGGAAAAAGGGAAAGAATTTTGAACTAAAAAAATTAAAAACAAATGTAAAATATATTAAATGTAACTGGGTAAATAAAACTAATACATTTTAAATTAAAAAAGGAAAAAAAAAGATGTTAAATGTTTTGGCTTTGTATCATATATAATAAGTATATGAGGGAGGATTGATCCTCATAAAAGTCAAATTCCTAACTCCAAGTCTAGTGTTCTTTTTAATATGTACCCTGCCTCTATAATTATTACATCCATTATATTCTTTATACTTATAATCATTCTACAAATTTGCATTTTGGAAAGATATTACAATTCTAAAAAAACTTTAATGTTTGTGTTAAGGTGACCAACTTGAACCATTATCCCTAAAATGATCTTTGGACATTGTTTCTATCTCAAATTGCTTTTAAAGTTTCAGGTAAGTTGGGGCAATAACTTTTAAATTTTTTGTTTATTTTAGTATTTGAGAGGATTCTAATACCTTTAATACAAAAGAAAGTTAAGAACAGGAAAAGTGAAATGGAAAACAAAAATTAAAGCCATAAGTGATGAATACATGTGATTTGAAGAATTCTGAATTTTTGCCCAATTCAGTTTCTTAACCTATGAATATGTTTTTTGGCTTGCTGATTTGCCAGAGATATATTTGCATAATAAAGACAAAACACAAGAAAACATCATTGGATTCATAATCTGAGCATTGGAGTTCATGTCTCAATGTTTTTAAATATTGTGTTACCTTAAATAAGTAATTTCCTCCCAATCAGATTTTGCTTTCTCTCTTGCCAAATGATATCATTGACATAGGTAGTTACTGAAGTCCCTTCAAGTTATTAATCATATGAAGCTCTGAAACATATCACTATATATGTTTGTGAGATCAATAAAACTGTTGGCATGATTTATCTAGATCAATGACCCTGAATATTACTAGTATCAATAAGCCCAATATTTCAGAATTCAAAATTGCTATTAAATTTGAGTACCATGTTAGTTGTTTATAATCTATAATTTTAAATATTAAATTTAAATCTAATATATATCATTAAATATAAAAATTTTAAATTCAAATATTAAATGTTTTAAAAACTCCATCCATATGTTTTGTTGTTGTTGTTGTTTTGTTTTTAGTAAGCCAACTGGCCAATGTTACAAAAGGATCATGTCTTTTACATTGCTTATTGTCAATGCTACAGATATTCTATCTCTTTCTCCGTTCCACTTTCATTCTTTTTATTTTTTGTCTATTTCTCTATCTTCTGTCTCTGCTATAGTCTTTGCAGCTAGGTGGCACAGTAGATAGAATATTGGAACTGGAGTCACAAAGACTTGAGTTCAACTCTGGCCTTAGACACTCAATTAACTATATGACATTGGAGACATGATTTAAGCTCTGAGTATCACAAGAATAAAATAGGATCATAATAGCAACTGCTTCCCAAGATTACTATGAGGATAAGTAGATAATATTTGAAAAATGCTTAGCACAGTTCCCTGCATATACTGGGTGCTTAACAAATGCCTGTTTTCTTCTTTCCTACTCTGTTTCTTATAGATTCTTGCTCATAGAAATTTGGGAGAAAAAGCAATTATGGCGGCTAGGGCATACTAGTAGCTCCATAATTAAATCATTGATAGAGTGGTGTATCATAGTGGTTGGAGAGTATTTAAACCATAGTCATAACTTCATAGAACCCCTAAGAACGTATAGAAAAGTACTAGTTAAACTTATTTACATTAGTGCACTTTCCACATACTAAAATTTATATAACAATAAGTTTTCTTTCTTTCTTTCTTTCACTCCCTCCTTCCTTTTGATTGAAATAAGGTAAAGGATATTTATTTTTTTCTAAGAATGTGATCTTCATTGCCATGTTTCCTATTAAATTTGGATTTTGTTTGTTTACTTTTGTTACCTTTGAGATGATTTCTGTTTTATAGAGATCTGCTTTCTGGTTAAGAAGGAGATGCATGATATTATATTTGAAGGTAAAAGATGAAATTAGAAAATTTTCTTTCTTATCTCACTGTAGCATGGAAAAACCTTGGTTTCTCAGAAGATATGCCAGTGAAGTGCATGTCCTGGCAGGTTTCCCATGCTGGAGAGACTTTTAATATGGCCATGGTAATAGAACAAGTTTATTTTCTGTAGAGCAGATGAGCTTGTCACAAAAAGTTACATCAACAAAGAAGCCACCTAGAAATGAAATTGATTTAGTCATGGCATCTCAAGAAACAAAGAAAATTAATATAATGGATGTCTTTTGAAGCCCTATTGTTGTGACAGTAGGAGAGACTACATAGAAGCTATGAATTACATAATTTTTGTATTGTTAGCAAATTTCAATATAACTCTTGGTAATATAAAATTGACATACATTTTCAGTGACCCAAGAGTGAGCATATTACTGCTATAATGCAATCATATCAAACTTATCTTTCTATAATTGAAATCAGACAAAAACAGGAAGTTGCACCAAGATTAAAAGATTTCTCAGAGGCACTACTTAGGGAAGTAAATAAACATGATGGAGTAGGCTGTATTGAGCATTCCAAGCAATAAGAATTATTATTTTATAAGACATTTGATATGCATGTGTCAATAAACTTGAGAAGTATTTTTTAAAATGCCAACATGAAAATAATTGTAAATTTTGCATTAACAATAGTTTCAATGGTAGAGAAATTTTATAAAGAACTTAATGAGGCATTCCGGGAGACAAAAAGAAGAAGGAAAAGAAGGAGAAGGGAGGAGGATGAGGAGGAAGAGGAGAAAGAAGAGGAGGAGGAGGAAGAGGAGAAAGAGGAAGAGGAGGAGGAGGAGAAGGAAGAGAAGGAGGAGGAGGAGGAGGAGGAGGAGAAGGAAGAGAAGGAGAAGGAGGAGGAGGAGGAGGAGGAGGAGGAGGAGGAGGAGGAGGAGGAGGAGGAAGTTATATTTTGTGTCTTGATAAATATTATTTGCCTTCTAGTCCCCACAATGATTAACAAAGTACCCTGTAAACAGTTGATGTTTAATAAACATTTCATTAATGAATCAATGGATATGTTCAATTACAAGAAAACCCATATAACTTGTTGTCATGGTAAATAGCTTAACCAAGGAACCATAAGAAAAAGTTGTAATTACAAAGGGATGATAGAATATATTGTCTTATCAGTGTTTTCTATTAAATGAAATTGTTACATCTATTTTGTGGCAATTAAGTCACACTGTCCTCTTTTAAAAAACATTTTTTTATTCTTAATAGACATTGCTTCATGAATCATGCTGGGAGAGAAAAATCAGAGCAAAAGAGAAAAACCATGGGAGAGATTAAAAATATAGAAAAGTGAAGTGGGTATAGCATGTGTTGATTTACACTTACTCTCCATAATTCTTTTTCTGGATGCAGATGGCATTTTCTATCCAAAGTGTAATGGGATTCTGTAGGTCACTAAACCACTGAGAAGAACCAAGTCTTTAATAGTTGATCATTGTACATTCTTGCTGTTATTACGAAAAATGTATTCCTGGTTCTGCTTGTTTCAATTAGCATCAGTTCATGTAAATCTTTCCAGGCCTTTCTAAAATCATCTTGTTCATAATTTTTATAGAACAATAATTTTCCATTATCTTCATATTTCATATGAATCATTTCCCAATTGATGGGCATCTATTTATTATTAAGTTCTTTGTTACCACAAACAGAGCTGCTACAAACATATTTGTACATGTAGGTTGTTTTCCTCCTTTATGATTTACTTGGGATACAGACCTAGTAATGGCACTGCTGGGTCAAACGATATGCATAGTTTTATAGTACTTTGGGCATAATTCCATTTTACTCTACACAATGGTTGGATCATTTCACAACTCCACCAACAATGCATTAGTGTTCCTGGTTTTCCATACTCCCTCTAACAATTATCATTGTATTTTCTAATCATCTTATTCAGTCTGTTAGGTGTAAAGTAGTACTTTAGGTTTTGTTTTTGTTTTTGTTTTGTTTTTTAATTTGCATTTCTTCAATCAATAGTGATTTAGAGAATTTTTCTTATTAGCCTGTTCACTTAATTGAAAATTACAATTTGGCAAATGTCTGCTACTAGGAAAGTCAAAGACATATAGTAAAATTATGTTGAATATGAAATTAGGAGACATGAGTTCGAATCCCACTATCAAAGCTTTCTAAATTTTCTTTGACCTTGCTTTCTTCATCTGTACAATGAGGTGGTGGACATATATTGCTCTGATTTCCCTTCCAGTTTGAGATGTAAAAGTCTATCATCATTTGATCTCAGGAAAGTATTTCACCTCATTTAATCTCATATTTCTCTTTTTTTTAAATTTTTTTATTTAAAAAAATTTTTTTATTCATCTTTCCAAATTATCCCCTCCCTCCCTCCACTCCCTCCCCCCAATGGCAGGTAATCCCATACATTTTACATATGTTACAATATAACCTAGATACAACATATGTGTGTAAATACCATTTTCTTGTTGCACATTAATTATTAGCTTCCGAAGGTATAAGTAACCTGGGTAGATAGACAGTAGTGCTAACAATTTACATTCGCTTCCCAGTATTCCTTCTCTGGGTATAGCTATCTCTGTCCATCATTGATCAACTGGAAGTGAGTTGGCTCTTCTTTATGTTGAAGATTTCCACTTCCATCAGAATACATCCTCATACAGTATTGTTGTTGAAGTGTATAGTGATCTTCTGGTTCTGCTCATTTCACTCAGCAACAGTTGATTTAAGTCTCTCCAAGCCTCTCTGTATTCCTCCTGCTGGTCATTTCTTACAGAGCAATAATATTCCATAACCTTCATATACCACAATTTACCCAACCATTCTCCAATTGATGGACATCCATTCAACTTCCAGTTTCTAGCCACAACAAAAAGAGCTGCCACAAACATTTTGGCACATACAGGTCCCTTTCCACTCTTTAGTATTTTTTTGGGATACAATCCCAATAACAGCAATGCTGGGTCAAAGGGTATGCACAGTTTGACAACTTTTGGGGCATAGTTCCAAATTGCTCTCCAGAATGGCTGGATTCTTTCACAACTCCACCAACAATGTATCAGTGTCCCAGTTTTCCCACATCCCCTCCAACATTCATCATTATTTGTTCCTGTCATCTTAGCCAATCTGACAGGTGTGTAGTGGTGTCTCAGAGTTGTCTTAATTTGCATTTCTCTGATCAGTAGTGATTTGGAACACTCTTTCATATGAGTGGAAATAGTTTCAATTTCATCATCTGAGAATTGTCTGTTCATATCCCTTGACCATTTATCAATTGGAGAATGGTTTGGTTTCCTATAAATCAGGATCAGTTCTCTATATATTTTGGAAATGAGACCTTTGTCAGAACCTTTCCTTTTAAAAATATTTTCCCAATTTGTTACTTCCCTTCTAATCTGGTTTGCATTAGTATTGTTTGTACAGAAACTTTTTAGTTTGATGTAACCAAAATCTTCTATTTTGTGATCAATAATGATCTCTAATTCTCCTCTGGTCATAAATTCCTTCCTCCTCCACAGGTCTTAGAGGGAGACTATTCTCTGTTCCTCTAATCTATTTATGATCTCATTCTTTATGCCTAAATCATGGACCCATTTTGATCTTATCTTGGTATATGATGTTAAGTGTGGATCCATATCTAATTTCTGCCATACTAATTTCCAGTTTTCCCAACAGTTTCATCCAAATAATGAATTTTTGTCCCTAATGTTGGTATCTTTGGGTTTGTCAAAGATTAGATTGCTATAGATGTACCCTTTTTTGTCCTTTGTATCTAATCTGTTCCACTGATCTACCGTTCTATTTCTTAGCCAGTACCAAATGGTTTTGGTGACTGCTGCTATATAATATAGCTTTAGATCAGGTACACTTAGACCACCTTCCTCTGACTTTTTTTTTTCATTAGTTCCCTTGCAATTCTCGACCTTTTATTCTTCCATATGAATTTTGTTGTTATTTTTTCTAGGTCATTAAAATAGTTTCTTGGGAGTCTGATTGGTATAGCACTAAATAAATAGATTAGTTTGGGTAGTATTATCATCTTTATTATATTCGCTCGGCCTATCCAAGAGCACTGAATATCTTTCCAATTATTTAAATCTGACTTTATTTTTGTGGCAAGTGTTTTGTAATTTTTCTCATATAATTCCTGACTATTCTTGGGTAGATGGATTCCCAAATACTTTGTACTCTCAACATTTGTTTGGAATGGAATTTCTCTTTGTATCTCTTGCTGTTGCATTTTGTTGGTGATATATAAGAATGCTGAGGATTTATGTGGATTTATTTAGTATCCTGCCACTTTGCTAAAATTCTGAATTATATATAATAGCTTTTTAGCAGAGTCTTTGGGGTTCTCTAAGTATACCATCATGTCATCTGCAAATAGTGATAATTTGATTTCCTCATTTCTTACTCTAATTCCTTGAATCTCTTTCTCGGCTCTTATTGCCAAGGCTAGCATTTCTAGTACTATATTGAATAGTAATGGTGATAGTGGGCAACCTTGTTTCACTCCTGATCTTACTGGGAAAGGTTGCAGTTTATTTCTATTGCATATTATGCTTACTGACAGTCTTAAATATATGCTCCCGATTATTCTAAGGAATAATCCATTTATTCCTATACTCTCAAGAGTTTTTAGTAGGAATGGATGTTGGATTTTATCAAGTGCTTTTTCTGCATTTATTGAGATGATCATATGGTTTTTATTAATTTGATTATGAATATGGTCAGTTATACTAATAGTTTTCCTAATATTAAACCAGCCCTGCATTCCTGGTATGAATCCTACTTGATCATAGTGTATTATCCTGGGGACGATTTTCTGAAGTCTTTTTGCTAATATCTTATTTTTAAGATTTTAGCATCAATATTCATTAAGGAAATTGGTCTATAATTTTCTTTCTCAGTTTTCGATCGACCTGGTTTAGGTATCAGTACCCTGTCTGTGTCATAAAAGGAGTTTGATAGAACTCCTTCATTCCCTATTTTTTTTCAAATAGTTTATATAGCATTGGGGCTAATTGTTCTTTAAATGTTTGGTAGAATTCACATGTAAATCCATCTGGTCCAGGGGATTTTTTCCTGGGGAGTTGATTAATAGATTGTTCTATTTCTTTTTCTGAAATGGGACTATTTAAGCAATTTGTTTCCTCCTCTGTGAATCTAGGAAGCCTATATTTTTGGAGGAAGTCATCCATTTCACTTAAGTTATCAAATTTATTGGCTTAAAGTTGGGCAAAGTAACTGCTTATTATTTCTCTAATTTTCTCTTCATTGGTGGAAAGATCCCCCTTTTCATTTGTAAGACTAACAATTTGATTTTCCTCTTTCTTTTTTCTGATCAGATTTACCAAAGGTTTAACTATTTTATTGGCTTTTTCATAAAACCAACTCTTGGTTTTATTTATTAATTCAATAGTTTTTTTTACTTTCAATATTATTGATTTCTCCTTTTAATTTTTGTATTTCAAGTTTAATTTTTGGTTGGGTGTTTTTAATTTGGTCTTTTTTTAGCCTTTTAAGTTGCAAGCCCAATTCGTTAATCTTCTCTCTATTTTCTTCAAATAAGCCTCTAAAGATATAAAATTTCCCCTTATTCCTGCTTTAGCTGCATCCCACAGATTCTGGTATGATGTCTCATCATTGTCATTATCTTGGGTGAAATTATTAATTGTTTCTATAATTTGCTCTTTCACACAGTCATTCTTTAAGATGAGAATATTCAGTTTCCAATTACTTTTTGGTATATTTATCCCTAACTTTTTACTGGATGTAGCTTTTATTGCATTGTGGTCTGAGAAGAAGGCATTTATTATTTCTGCCTTCCTACATTTAATTTTGAGATCTTTATGTCCTATTATATGGTCATTTTTTGTATAGGATCCATGAACTGCTGAGAAGAAAGTATATTCCTTTCTATTGCCATTCAGTTTTCTCCAAAGGTCTATCATACCTAGTTTTTCTAATGTTCTATTTACTTTTTTAATTTCTTTCTTGTTTGTTTTGTGATTTGATTTGTCTAAATTTGAGAGTGCAAGGTTGAGCTCTCCCACTATTATAGTCTTACTGTCTATTTCTTCTTGCAACTCTCTTAACTTTTCCTTTAGAAAGTTAGATGCATATATGTTTAGTATTGATATGGCTTCATTATTTATGCTACCTTTCAGCAGGATATAGTTTCCTTCCTTATCTCTTTTAAATAGATCAACTTCTGCTTTTGCTTGATCTGAGATAAAGATAGCTACCCTTGCTTTTTTGGCTTTACATGAAGCATAATAGATTCTGCTCCAACCTTTTACCTTTACTCTATATGTATCTCCCTGCTTTAAGTGTGTTTCCTGTAAACAACATATTGTAGGGTTCTGATTTTTGATCCATTGTGCTATCCGTCTCTGTTTGATGGGAGCGTTCATCCCATTCACATTTACAGTTAAAATGACTAATTCTGTATTTCCTGCCATCATATTATCCCCAGATTATGCTTTTTCGCTTGACCCCCCTGAACCCCTTCCCCAATATTTAATTTATAGACCCCTCCTTGTGATGCACAGCCCTCCCTTTTTTTTTTAGTATCCCTCTCCCCCTCCCTCCACATCCCTTCCCTTATTCTCTTTTTCCTTTTCCCTTTTCCTCTCCCCCCTTTTAATGAGGTGAGAGAGAATTCTCTGAAAAACAAATATGACAATTATTTACTCTTTGAGCCTCTTCTGATGAGAGTAAGATTTACACAATGATTCTCCCCCTCTCTAAATTCCCTCAGATATGGTGTATTTTCTATGCCTCTTCCTGGGATGTAGTTTCCCTCTTTTTATCACTCCCTCCCCTTTTTCTGATACTACCCCTTTCCCTTTACTACACCCCCTCCTTTTTTTTTCTTTTATATCAGTAAAATCAAATTATCCATGCATACTTTCTATGTACCCACAACAGAGATATAGTTCTCAAGGGTTCTGTGTACCTTTTTCTGTTTCTCTTCAGTCTTGTGGATGTAGATCAAATTTTTTGTTTAAGTCTGGTTTTTTTCTTAGAAACATATGGAATTCCTCTATTTCATTGAATGACCATCTTCTTCCATGGAAAAAGATGCTAAACTTAGCTGGGTAGTTTATTCTTGGTTGCAATCCTTGATCTTTTGCCTTTCAGGATATCAGGTTCCAGGCCCTTCTATCTTTTAATGTGGAGGCAGCCAGATCTTGTGTGACCCTTATTGTGGCACCTTGGTATTTAAATTGTTTTTCTAGCTGCTTGCAGGATTTTCTCCTTTGTGTGTTAATTCTGCAGCCACAATATTCCGTGGTGTTCTTTTTTTTAGGGTCTATTTCAGAAGGAGTTTGATGAATTCTTTCAACATCTACTTTCCCCTCTGTTTCTATTATCTCTGGACAGTTCTCTTTGATAATTTCCTGTAAAAGAGAATCTAGGCTCTTTTTTTTTTTTGGTCATAGTTTTCGGGAAGTCCAATGATCTGTAGATTATCTCTCCTAGATCTATTTTCCAGTTCTATAGATTTTCCCAGTAAGTATTTGACGTTGTTCTCCAACTTCTTATTTTTTTTTGTTTTGTTTGACTGATTCTTGGGTTCTCTGTGAATCATTCATTTCTATTTGTTCCATCCTGACTTTTAAGGAGTTATTTTCTTCTTTCACAGTTTTTAGTTCTTTTTGTAAATGCCCAATTTTGTTTTTAAATGAATTATTTTGCTGTATTGAATTTTTTTCCATTTCCCTAATTTTTTTTTTTTGAGAATTATTTTCTTTTTCCAATTCAGAAATCCTATTTTCTTGGGACTCTTTTATCTTCTCCAATTCAGAAATCCTATTTTCCTGTGATTTTTTTACCTTTTCTAATTCACTAATTTTATTTCCCTGCATCTCCTGTGAATTCTTTATTTTTTCCAACTCCAATTTCAGAATGTTGTTATTCTCTATCATAGCTTCCCTTTCCTTTCCCCATTTTTCTTCAAACTCTCTTAACTTTTTAATAGTCTCTTCATGGAGAGAGTTATGTGATGGGGGGCAGGAATCATTCCCCTTTAGGTTGTTATCTGCTGACTCTCTGCTGTTAACTTCCTCGGCGTTGGATACTCACTCTTTCTCTGTGTAGAAGGAATCTATGGTTTTTTGGGGCTTCTTGCTCATACTTAAAAAATCTTTTGGGGTCTGTCCCTGGGGTAGGAAATTATTTATTTATTTCTTTATCAGCTTCCTCCCAGACTGGATGGATGCAGCAGCCCCTGTGCCTGAGCTAAGAGAGAGCTCTGGGAGAGAGTTCCCCACTCCCTCCCTGGAAGTGCCCCAGAGGTGATCAGCATTGCTGTGCCCTGAGGGCGCTGTGTTTTAGCAGCTTCCCTGAGGTTGAGACTGAACAGTAAAGGCGACTCAAAGCCTAGCCTATGTGTCCTGGTGGGGTGTGGATGTCTGCAGCAGGTGACGTGAAAACCCCTGTGCTCAAACTGGAAGTGTCTGCCAGGAACCGCGGTCCCTATTTCAAAGTTTCTGCTTCTCTGGGACTTCTGTTCCACAGCCTCCAGCCAGCCGAGCCAGGCACTATGAGTTACCGCCCCACCCACTCTTCAATCTCTTAACTACCCCTAGGTGAAAGCCTGGATTGCCTATGTCGGCCACACCCCCAGTGCCGAGGTCTGCTGAGTCACCCCTGGGATCCGGGAAGATCCAATCTGGTTTTAATTTTAAAGTGGCTTATATTTCTCCTCTGAACTGCTGTTTTATAAGCAGAGAAGAGCTAACAGCCTGTGCCAGATTCTTTTATGTCAGTGGATTCTCTGATCACAGAGCCCTCCCCAGTGCGACCGTTGTAGTGTCCCACTACCCCACTGTCTGTGCTGGCCTCTCTTCTTCCTCCCCTGGGAGCTGACCTTTCCTGCTGAAACTCCAGATTCTCTTCAGCTGGTAAGTCGTACTTCTAGTCCTTGTGGATTCTAGCAGTCCAATGCTATTTCTGAGGCTGATTAAATCTAGTTGGTTGTGAGGGCAGAAAGGAGCTTACACAGTGGCGTGTATCTTCTCTGCCATCTTGGTTCCATCCATATTTCTCTTTAGTAATATAATATTTGTACAGTTATACACTAACTGGCTATGGGAAACTGTTTTACAATCCTTAATGTGCTATGGAAATGTCATCACTAGGTTCAATGATTGAAGGAGAGTAGGGAGATAGGTATGATAGTGCAGCCAAATAAGTTTTAATCTAAATACTATAAACATCTAGAAGGAAACAATTTAAATATAGTTATATTAGCACAACTTTTGAGTTGAATAACCCAAGGCATTGGAACATTGGATTTTGAAGAACAAAGGAGTTAGACTTGTAAACAAAAATAATTTATCTAGAAAATCTGAATACAATACTGAATTGGAAAAAAAAAGTGGAAATTTAATGAATTGAAAGCCATCTAGGTATTCCTGACAAAAATACCACAACTACATGGAAATTCTGACATATAAAATCAAGGAGAAACACAAAAGAAACATTAAAGACCAATTATAAAAAGAAAACAAAATTCCTAAAGTAATTGGTAGTTCTTTACTATGAGTGAAACTTGCAACCCCCCCAGGACTTTTTATTCTGCATGATTCCTAAGTACGCTTTTTCATTAATTTGCCAGAAAATCTATCCAGTGAGCTTCAGGGATTTCTCTAGACATTTTATTATACCATGGTTTTTGTGCAACATCCAATCATATCATTACCATTCTTACTGTGTAGCCAGCCTATCTCCTTTTCCAATCATAAGTATCCTAATAATATATTCATATAAAATGTTTATGCATAAGTCATAGTTGGTAAAGTCCTTAAGTGAACTAGTATCTGCCATATTTTCTAACATTGCCTTTTTAGTTCATTGCAATTTTTGTGCTTCAGAGATACTACACTTTGCTTGGTGATACTATACTGAAAGTTATCTTGAATTAAATTTCAAGATGTGAAAGATTGAAAAAACATTAGAAAATATTAATAATAATATATTTATTTTAAAAAAGGAATCATAATTAATTGAAAGTAACTATATACTAATGCCTATTTTCTTTTTAAAATTTAATTGTAATAAGTTTATTTATTTTTAATACACATTGCTTTATGTGTTATATTGAGAGAGAAAAATCACACCAAAAGGAAAAAACAGAAGAAATAAAAAGGGGGAAAAAAAGAAACGACCATAGCATGTGCTGATTTACATTCAGTCTCCTTAGTTTCTTTTCTGGATACAGATGGAATTTTGTGTTTAAAGTCTATTGGGATAACTTTGGATCACTGACCTGCGTAGAAGAACCAAATTTTTCATATATAGTTAATTATTGCACATTCATGTTGTTAAATGTTAAAATGAGACTATTTAAATAATTTATTTTCTCTTACTGTTAACCTGCACAATGTATATTTTTGTAAATATTCACTCATTTCAGTTCCATTGTCAGACATGTTGCAATAGAGCAGTTTCAAAATAGCTCCTAATTATTGCATTTTTTTGTCATTGGTGAAGTTTACCCCTTTCATTTTTTAATTTGTTTTTTTTTTTCTTTTCTTTTTTCTGATCAAATTAACCACATTTTTTCTATTTTTGAGATTTTTATAAAATCAACTCAGGTTAGTTTATTAGTTCAATAGTTTTCTTAGTTTCTATTTTATTAATCTGTCCTTTATGTTTCAAAATTTCTAATTTGATATTTAATGGGAGGTTTTTAACTTGTTCTTTTTCTAGTTTTTTTAATTGCATGCCTAATTCATTAATTTCCTCTTTCTATATTTTTCTTATATAGCTATTTAGAGATATAAAATTTCCCCTAAGAACTGCTTTGTCTGCATCCCATAAGTTTTGGAATGTTGTCTCATTATTGCCATTTTCTTGGATGAAATTACGGATTGTTTCTGTGATTTGTTGTTCGAAACACTCATTCTTTAGAATTAATTTATTTAATTTCCAATTGAATTTTAGTCTATCTTTCCCTGATACTTTATTGAATATAATTTTTATGGCATTGTGATCTGAAAAGGAAGCATTTACTACTTCTGACTTTTTGCTTTTGATTGTGAGATTTTTATGCTCTAATACATGGTCAATTTTTGTGTACTGCTGAGAAAAAAAAGTTATTCTTTTATATCCCTATTCAATTTTCTCCAAAGGGTTATCATATCTATTTTTTCTAGGATCCTGTTAACCTCTTAAAGTTTTTTTTTTTTTTTTTTTTTTTTTTTTTTTTGGTTATTTTGTGGTTAGATTTGTCTGATTCTGACAGGGGAAGGTTGAGGAACCCCCGTAAAATAGTTTTGCTGTTTATTTCTTTTTACAAGTGGCTTAAAATCTTCTCTAAGAATTTGCCTGCTCTACCACTTAATGCCTACACATTTTGCATCATTATTACTTAATTTT
Organism: Sminthopsis crassicaudata; assembly: GCF_048593235.1. Taxonomy (NCBI): domain Eukaryota; kingdom Metazoa; phylum Chordata; class Mammalia; order Dasyuromorphia; family Dasyuridae; genus Sminthopsis; species Sminthopsis crassicaudata. Next base: position 203,774,886 of record NC_133618.1, on the reverse strand, counting down.
TTACAGAACCCTTTATCAAGATGGACTTTCCCTCCTTGTTTTAATAAGAATTTTTTTTAACTTTTGTTTTATCTGAGATCAGAATTGCTATCCCTGCTTTGTTTTTTACTTCAGCTGAAGCATAATAAATTCTGTTCCAGCCTTTTGCCTTTACTCTGCATGTGTCTCTGGGTGTCAAATATGTTTCTTGTAAATACCATATTATAGGATTCTGTTTTGTAATACACTTTGCCATTTGCTTCTGTTTATGGGAGAGTTGATCCCAATCATATTAACAGTTATTGTTACCAGCTTTGTATTTCCCTATTTTGTCCCATGCATTTACTTTTGTTCTCTTTTTCTACCTTGTCTATAGTAGTGTTGTGTTTTTGTTTTTTTTAACCCATCCCATCCACTACTTTATCTCCTATCACCCTTCCCACTTCTCTTAGCAGTTTTTAAAACCCACTCCACCAACTACCTTATTTTCTATCAACCCTTTCCCTCTCTCTTATCTTTTTCTCTAGTGTTTCTACCCTCCCTTCTATCCTGTTCCTCCCTTTTCTTTTCTTCTTTCTCTTACTTCTTTATAGGGTTAGATAAATTTCTATATCAACTGAATGATTAAATTATTTCTTCTTAAAGCCAAAACTAATGAGATCAAGCTTCAAATAATGTTCATTCACCTCCCTTCATTCCCTAAATTATAGTAGGTTTTTTGCACCTTTTAATGTGAATTAAAAGTCCCATCATACCTTCTCTTTCTTCTTTTTCCAGGACAGATTTTTTCTCACCCCTTAATGTCTTTTTCTTTGAAGTCATTATATCAGGAATGATTTACAATCACACTTTCAATTCATATGATACCCCTGTCTGTCTTCCCCAGTTTCAGTTATCAATGAGGAAAATGGTCTATGTGCATATGAAGAAAAACATTGATAAATATGTTTTTAAAAATACAGATATGAATATAATGAAATATTATTTTTATAACAAATGATGAGGAAGCTGATTTCAGAAAAAACCTGGAATACTTACATTAACTGATACTGAGTGAAGTGAGCAAAACCAGGAGAACATTGTACATGGTGGTAGCAAGATTATGTGATGATGAACTATCATAGACTTGGCTCTTTTCAAAATTTGGAATGGAAAATGTAATCCACATCCAGGTATAGAGACTGAAGGTGGGTTGAAGCATAGTCTTTTCACTTTTTTGTTTCTTATATCAACATAAACACACACATAAAACTACAAGTATAGACACCTATATAAATTCAAAGACACATACATATCTATAGATACATTTACCCATACATAAACATTATGGACTTAAAACAATATTAGAAGGACTATCATATAATGTAGCTTTCTCTTTTGATTGAATCTTTAAGTTTGACTGTGTATGAGATTACTAGCCCTCCTTTTTTCCCCATAAATTCTACTCCTTGTTGTAGGATTTGTCTATATAGCTCATCTTTCCTACCCATGTTAGTGCTTCTACTTTAATTTGGCTCCTTAACTTGCTTTGCTAATGCTTCTACTTTAATTCTGGTCCTTAACTTGCTTTGCTATTATTTAAGACCCCCAAAGCATAGGTTTTTCCCCTTGTCTTCTTCCCTCACCCTTTGTTTTCTCTTCCACTTATTCCTTCCCCTTTTCTTTCTTTATAGATTTTAGAGGATGCCTAATTAAGCAATTCCTATTGTGGTTAGGTTGTCAGAACTACAAGCTCTTTCTCTCCATCTAATATGACTTTGTCTATTCTTTCTCAGCATCTTATTTGTATAATTTAATTACCATTTTTATCTTTTCCTAGACAGATTTGCTTTTCAGAGTCAGGTAATAGTCAGGTGTGCCCCAATTTTTTTTGAGCTATCCAAATACTTATGTTAATCTTAAACATATAGTATACATTTACATGTAAACAACATAAACAATTGGTTCATGTTAACTTTCTTGAAATTAATCTTTGTTATTACCTCTTACATATAAATGTTCTCTTATGTTTGAGTTTGACTGAAAGTCCTGAAAATTTACAAGTTCATTAAATGCCCATTTTTTCCTTGCAGTATTATGATTTATTTTGATAAATATACTATTTTGGCCATAGACCTACTTTTTTTGATTGCCAGTATATATGATTGCACGACCTGGGTAACTGGAGAAATAAAATAATATATTTAGAAAATATAGGCAACTCGGAGGTGATATTCTATTTTGAATATCTTTATGTTTAGTGTCTCTTAACTGTACACACACAGAATATTTGAGTAAGTAAATGTCTGAATATTATTTAACAAACAATTTTTTAAATTGTATTAAACAAAAAAAGCAATGTGAATGTTTTACTTATATCTGTTATTATGAACCCTCTTTCTGGAAAATGAGAAATTACTAGGACACTGATAATGGTTTAAAGTCTGTATGCAGAAAAGGAAAAGAGTAACCCTAAATCAATATCTCCATTAGCTTAAAACAAAATCTAAAATTACTTTCCAGCTTAGGACAATACAACCCAACCCCATCTGAAACTAAAAATTACAAGTGAAGAAGATAAACAGCAAACAAAATGGGAACTCAAAGAATCAGAGAATCATCAAATGTTAGAGCTAGATATAAAGTGATTTATTTGGAGCAAAGGTCATTGCTTCAAGCTCCAGTTCTCCTACTAAGTTCTCATGTTGCTTTAGTCATCCTTAAAAATCTGGGGGCCTTGGTTTCTTCATGTAAACATAAAGAATTTGATCAAGATGGCCTTTAATGCCCTTTTCAACTTAAAATCTTTCCTCCGGCTACACAGAGACATAGATACTGATTCACACACCATTAATTTATTCAAATATATTTTATACAAATAATCTATCATAATCAGACAGAAAAACTTGCAAAAAAAAAAAAAAAACCAAAAACTAAATCTGGAGCATCAGACCAGAAAAATCATTTCAGAATAATCAATATTTTCTGTTGCACAAAAAAATTAGAATCTTAATCATTGTACATATTCACCTATCAAAATTGTAGGGATAGAGATGTAGGGATATCCAAAATGTAGCATAGAGATGCATGGTATAAGGGTCCTGGCCATAACAATGAATTGAATGTTAGAAGAATAGTGAAAAATATCATTGAAGACATTTGTGTCCAGAAAAGGAAGAAGTGACAGAGTGAGAAAAAGGAACAACAGATGGACATCTCAGATTACAACAGCTTCACTTTTATCCATGACAAATAAAAAGAGCCAGAGGAATATCTCCAGTGAGTTAGGAAATGCTCTCTTGAGGATCTGTAGAAAGATGCAGCCATGAATTAATTAACATGAAAATTTACAGAAGGATCATGACCTGTAATGGTGGGAGGAGTTCCTACTTCCACTAATGGGAAAATGGATCTATTATTGTATTATCAAAGATGTGCTTCCATTCTAAATCCTCCAAAGTGAAGTGTGTATTTCATAGTTGAGGTTACTAATGAAAACATTGAGTGTTATACATATGGACACATTAAATGGGCATTTGAGCTTATCAATCACACAGGCAAGTTTGAGAAGGGATAATTGACTCCCTTTTTAGAACAAAGGGAAAATCTTTCGGAAAACAGGTATAAGCAAATTTGGGGAGCATAATTTAAAAATAGTATATAAACCTCTATGAAATTGTATCCCTGAAGGCAAGTGAAGCAAAGATAGACAGACTTTTTAGCTAAAAATCTGTAAAATATCAGCTTCATTTTCAGACAGGCACTGACAGATCTAATAATCAGACAGTATCAACCGTCTGTTAAATCTCCCCACTCTGACACCCTCAGATGCTACCGAGAGAAATATTTTTACTTAGCTTATTTAAAATGCATCCCCTGCCCAAAAGCTTTTCAGAAGGTAACAGAAATAAAGAATTTTTTAATGGAAAAAGATTGCTAAGTCAGGCAGAACTGCTGTTAAGTACTACTATGTCTTATTTCAGCTCTCAAAGCAAAACTAATTAAAACATAATCCATTAAAAGTGACTCTGGATGTTGTGAGGTTTATCTGCTATTTACCCCTGGAATTGCCATTTCTGAAAGTGTTTGGAACAGAAAATATCTGTGGGGTGGCATTGCAAACTATAGGATCATAGATTTAGAACTGGAATAGAGTAAACTTTCAATGTCCCATATACATTTTTAAAAGTACATGTTACAGATAAATTGCTGAATAACATGGAAGGAAGGAGTTCCTCTGTGGGGTAAGAGAAATAGGAGAAAAGTGTGAAATAAACCTGCAAAAATAGTTTGTAGCCAAATTTTAAAATATCATGGATGTTTATACTTCTTTTTTAGGGTAGGTAATGAGGAACAACTTAACTTAATTTTACTTCATTATTTTAGCAGTACCAGTAGTTATAATAGTAGTGACTAGTAGGTTTGTTGTAAAAGGAATCACTTTTTTATTGTAACCTGGATACAATGACCTTTCAAATACCTCTCTGAAATTCTGTGGTTATATGGCATGATGAGATATTGTATTAGGAATATTGTTTTGGAAAATGTTTGTGGCAGCCATTTTAATAGTAGCAAGAAACTGAAAACTGAATGGATGTCCAACAATTGGGAAATGGATGAATAAATTATGGTATATGAATGTCACGGAATATTATTGTTCTCTAAGAAATGACCTAGTAGGATGATTTCAGAGAAGCTTGGAGACACTTATATGAACTGATGCTGAGTGAAATGAGCAGAACCAGGAGATCATTATATATAGCAACAACAAGATTATGTGCTAATTAATTCTGATGGACATGACTCTCTTCAAAAATGAGATTATTCAAACCAGTTCCAATTGTCTAGTAATGAAGAGAGTCATCTATACCCAGGGAAAGGACTGTAGGAACTGAGTATGGTTCACAACCTAGCATTTTTACTCTTTTTGTTGTTGTTGGCTTGCATTTTATTTTGCTTCCTTTTTGAAACTGGTTCAATTTGATTTTTCTTGTGCAGCACAATAATTGTATAAATATGTGTACATATATTGGATTTAACACATATTTCTACCATATTTAGCATGTATTGGATTACTTGCCATCTAGGGGAATGGGGGAGGAGGGATTTATCACAATGTTTTCTAAGGGCTAATGTTAAAGAATTGTCCACATACATGTTTTTATATATATATATATATATATATATATATATATATATATATATATATATATATATATATTTTATAATATTATCCCTTGTATTCATTTTTCCAGTTTGCCCCCCCTCCCTCTATTCCCTCCCCCCGACGACAGGCAATACCATACATTTTACATGTGTTACAATATAGTCTAGGTACAATACATGTGTGCGAATATCACTTTCTTTTTGCACAATAAACATTAGAATCCGAAGGTACATGCAACCTGGGCAGACAGATATTAGTGCTAACAATTTTCATTCCCCTCCCAGTGTTTCTTCTCTGGGTGCAGCTACCTCTGTCCATCATTGATCAACTGGAAGTGAGTTGGATCTTCTTTATGTTGAAGATTTCCACTTCCATCAGAATACATCCTCATACAGTATTGTTGTTGAAGTGTACAGTGATCTTCTGGTTCTGCTCATTTCACTCAGCATCAGTTGATTTAAGTCTCTCCAGGCCTCTCTGTATTCCTCCTGCTGGTCATTTCTTACCGAGCAATAATATTCCATAACCTTCATATACCACAATTTACCCAACCATTCTCCAACTGATGGACATCCATTCATCCTCCAGTTTCTAGCTACAACAAAAAGAGCTGCCACAAACATTTTGGCACATATATGTCTCTTTCCGCTCTTTAGTATTTCTTTGGGATATAATCCCAGTAGTAGCGCTGCTGGGTCAAAGGGTATGCACAGTTTGATAACTTTTTGGGCATAATTCCAGATTGCTCTCCAGAATGGCTGGATTCTTTCACAACTCCACCAGCAATGTATTAGTGTCCCAGTTTCCCCACATCCCCTCCAACATTTGTCATTATTTGTTCCTGTCATCTTAGCCAATCTGACAGGTGTGTAGTGGTATCTCAGAGTGGTCTTAATTTGCATTTCTCTGATCAGTAGTGATTTGGAACACTCTTTCATGTGAGTGGATATAGTTTCAATTTCTTCCTCTGAGAATTGTCTGTTCATATCCTTTGACCATTTATCAATTGGAGAATGGTTCGGTTTCTTATAAATTTGGGTCAGTTCTCTATATATTTTGGAAATGAGACCTTTGTCAGAACCTTTGTTTTTAAAAATATTTTCCCAATTTGTTACTTCCCTTCTAATCTTGTTTGCATTAGTATTATTTGTACAGAAACTTTTTAGTTTGATGTAATCAAAATCTTCTATTTTATGATCAATAATGATCTCTAGTTCTCCTCTGGTCATAAATTCCTTCCTCCTCCACAAGTCTGAGAGGTAGATTATCCTCTGTTCCTCTAATCTATTTATTATCTCCCTCTTTATGCCTAAATCATGGACCCATTTTGATCTTATCTTGGTATATGGTGTTAAGTGTAGATCCATATCTAATTTCTGCCATACTAATTTCCAGTTTTCCCAACAGTTTTTTCCGAATAATGAATTTTTATCCCTAATGTTGGGATCTTTGGGTTTGTCAAAGATTAGATTGCTATAGATGTACCCTTTTTTGTCCTTTGTATCTAATCTGTTCCACTGATCTACCGGTCTATTTCGTAGCCAATACCAAATGGTTTTGGTGACTGCTGCTATATAATATAGCTTTAGATCAGGTACACTTAGACCACCTTCCTCTGAGTTTTTTTTCATTAGTTCCCTTGCAATTCTTGACCTTTTATTCTTCCATATGAATTTTGTTGTTATTTTTTCTAGGTCATTAAAATAGTTTCTTGGGAGTCTGATTGGTATAGCACTAAATAAATAGATTAGTTTGGGGAGTATTGTCATCTTTATTATATTCGCTCGGCCTATCCAAGAGCACTGAATGTCTTTCCAATTATTTAAATCTGATTTTATTTTTGTGGCAAGTGTTTTGTAATTTTTCTCATATAATTCCTGACTTTTCTTTGGTAGATGGATTCCCAAATATTTTATACTCTCAACATTTGTTTGGAATGGAATTTCTCTTTGTATCTCTTGCTGTTGCATTTTGTTAGTGATATATAAAAATGCCGAGGATTTATGTGGATTTATTTTGTATCCTGCCACTTTGCTGAAATTTTGAATTATTTCTAGTAGCTTTTTAGCAGAGTCTTTGGGGTTCTCTAAGTATACCATCATGTCATCTGCAAAAAGTGATAGTTTGATTACCTCATTTCCTACTCTAATTCCTTGAATCTCTTTCTCGGCTCTTATTGCCGAGGCTAGCGTTTCTAGTACTATATTGAATAGTAATGGTGATAGTGGGCAACCTTGTTTCACTCCTGATCTTACTGGGAAAGGTTGCAGTTTATTTCTATTGCATATTATGCTTACTGACGGTCTTAAATATATACTCCTGATTATTCTAAGGAATAATCCATTTATTCCTATACTCTCAAGAGTTTTTAGTAGGAATGGATGTTGGATTTTGTCAAATGCTTTTTCTGCATCTATTGAGATGATCATATGGTTCTTATTAATTTGATTATTAATATGGTCAATTACTATTGTATTAATTACAATTAATATTGTAGGGTTCTGCTTTTTGATCCAATCTGCTATCCGTCTCCGTTTGATGGGATCGTTCATCCCATTTACATTTACAGTTAAAATTACTAATTCTGTATTTCCTGCCATCGTATTATCCCCAGATTATACTTTTTTCCCTTGACCCCCCTGATCCCCCTCCCCGATATTTAATTTACAGACCCCCCTTGTGACGCGCAACCCTCCCTCTTTTTTTTTTTTTTTTTTTTTTTAGGATCCCTCCCCCCTCCCTCCAAGTCCCTTCACTTATTCTCCTTTTCCTTTCCCCTTTTCCTCTCCCCCCTTTTAATGAGGTGAGAGAAAATTCTCTGAAAAACAAATATGTTAATTATTTACTCTTTGAGCCTCTTCTGATGAGAGTAAGATTCACACAATGATTCTCCCCCTCACTAAGTTCCCTCAGATATGGTGTATTTTCTATGTCTCTTCCTGGGATGTAGTTTCCCTCTTTTTATCACTCCTTCCCCTTTTTCTGAACCGACCTCCTTCCCTTTACCACACCCCCCTTTTTTTCTTTCATATCAGTAAAATCAAATTATCCTTGAGTATTTTTTATATACCCACAACAAAGTTACAGTTCTCAAGGGTTCTGTGTACCTTTTTCTGTTTCTCTTCAGTCTTGTGGATGTAGATCAAATTTTTTGTTTAAGTCTGGTTTTTTTCTTAGAAACATATAGAATTCCTCTGTTTCATTGAATGACCATCTTCTTCCATGGAAAAAGATGCTAAACTTAGCTGGGTAGTTCATTCTTGGTTGCAGTCCTTGATCTTTTGCCTTTCGGAATATCAGGTTCCAGGCCCTTCTATCTTTTAATGTGGAGGCAGCCAGATCTTGGGTGACCCTTATTGTGGCACCTTGGTATTTAAATTGTTTTTTTCTAGCTGCTTGCAGGATTTTCTCCTTTGTGTGGTAATTCTGCAGCTTAGCCACAATATTCCGTGGTGTTCTTTTTTTAGGGTCTATTTCAGAAGGAGTTCGATGAATTCTTTCCACATCTACTTTCCCTTCTGTTTCTATTATCTCTGGACAGTTCTCTTTAATAATTTCCTGTAAAATAGAATCTAGGCTCTTTTTTTGGTCATAGTTTTCTGGAAGTCCAATGATCCGCAGATTATCTCTCCTAGATCTATTTTCCAGGTCTATAGATTTTCCCAGTAAGTATTTGACGTTGTTCTCCAGCTTCTCATTTTTTTTGTTTTGTTTGACTGATTCTTGGGTTCTCTGTGAATCATTCATTTCTATTTGTTCCATCCTGACTTTTAAGGAGTTATTTTCTTCTTTCACAGTTTTTAGTTCTTTTTGTAAATGCCCAATTTCGTTTTTAAATGAATTATTTTGCTCTATTGAGTTTTTTTCCATTTCCCTAATTTTTTTTTTTTGAGAATTATTTTCTTTTTCCAATTCAGAAATTCTATTTTCTTGAGACTTTTTTATCTTTTCCAATTCAGAAATCCTACTTTCCTGTGTTTTTTTAACCTTTTCTAATTCACTAATTTTGTTTCCCTGCATGTCCTGTGAATTCTTTATTTTTTCCAACTCCAATTTCAGGACATTGTTATTCTCTATCATAACTTCCCTTTCTTTTCCCCATTTTTCTTCGATCTCCCTCAATTTCTTAAGAGCTTCTTCTAGGAGAGAGTTATGTGATGGGGGGCAGGAATCATTCCCCTTTAGGTTGTTATCTGATTCTCTGCCGTCAACTTCCTCGGGGTTGGACACCTGCTCTTTCTCTGTATAGAAGGAATCTATGGTTTTTCTAGCTTTTTTGCTCATACTTAAAAAAAATCTTTTGGGGTCTGTCTCTGGGGTAGGAAATTATTTACTTCTTTACCAGCTTCCTCCCAGACCAGATGGATGCAGTGGCTCCTGAGCCTGAGCTAAGAGAGAGCTCTGGGAGAGAGTTCCCCACCCTCTCCCTGGGAGTGCCTCAGAGGTGATTAGCACTACTGTGCTTCCAGGGCGTAGAATAGTGAAGACAGCAAGAAGGCCAGCCTATGTGTCCGGGTGGGGAGTGGGTGTCTGCAGCAGGTGACGTAAGAAGCCCCTGCGCTCAAACTGGAAGTGTCTGCCAGAAACCGCGGTCCCTAGTTCAAAGGTTCCGCTTCTCTGGGACTTCCTGGAGCTGAGTTCCACTCCCTCCAGCTAAGCTAGGCAGTGTGTGTTGCCTTGGGCCGTATCCACCCACTTGTCAGTCTCTTAACTATTCTCAGGAGGTAGCTGAGGCCACACCCCCTGGTGCCTGAGTCACCCCCAGGGTCAGGGGAAAATCTAATCTGAGTTTTAAAATATTTTGGCTTTCTCTTCTGAACTGCTAAATAATTAGCAGAGAAGAGCTAACAGCCTGTGCCATATTCCTTTACCTCAGTGGCTTCTCTGATCCCAGAGCCCCTCCCAGCGCAATGGGCGCAGTGTGCCCCTACCCCACCGTCTGTGCTGGTCTTTCTTATTCCTCCCCTGAGAACTGACCTTTCCTGTTGAAACTCCAGATTCTCTTCAGCTGGTAAGTTGTGCTTCCAGTCCTTGTGGTATCTATCAGTCCTGAGCTAATTTTGAGACTTAATTTATCTAATTGGTTGTGAGGGAGTGAGGACGTTCACTGAGTCGTGTGTTTCCTCTCCGCCATCTTGGCTCCGCCCCCTCCCACATACATGTTTTGAAAAATAAAAAGCTTTAATTAAAAAAAATTAAAATGGATTGGAAAGAAAAAAAAAAAAGCTAAAAATGAGACCAGTTGGGAATATTTTCCCACAATCAAGTTAGGAAGCAGAGGACTGTACCAAAAGCATTGCAAATGAAAGTTGAATTGAAGAAACAAAAATAAATTTTGCCTTGTAGAATTGATAGGACTTGTCAACTATTTAAATTGGTAATTAAGAGAGTGAAGATTCAGATGACTTGATGTTTTTGAACTTTCAAAAATCAAAAAATTCATGTTTCAGTTCCTCGCATTATCATAACTTCTGGCCAACTTTGGATCAGCACCTGAAACTTTTGACTTCAAATTTACCTCTTCCTTTTGGACTGTCATTGACATATTAGCTAACTAGAAGTCCTGGAGCAATATGATGATTCATGAAACACTGGCTGTCCAGAAATCGATTAGCATGTGCATGTGTTTTTGTCAATTACAACATAAAGTCAGTGTTAAAATCCTTTGTCTAATGACTAGTCTGTGTAGGTCTTTTATATTTGATTCTAGGGGTATAAAGGTAGATTTGATATAAACCCTTTTCTCTTTTTATTTTTGACTGTGATTAATTTATTTTTTCATTAAAAAAAAATTCTGCTCAGGTGTTAACTAGATTTGCATCCATATAATTTCCAGAATAATCTAGAGTTTACCTAGTAACCAAGGTATGCAGATTTATATTACATTCCATAGATTCCTCAATGTTAGAAGTTAGGAATCATTTTTTATAAGGAACCTGGGCCAAAAGTGACTAGGTTATCTGCCTTTTTATCCTATAGAAATCTTCTAGGAACTGAGCTTGATGCCATTTATATCAAATTTTCCCTTGATATACTTTCTGCTGACAATAATTTGTGGCAGTTATTTCTTAATGTGCCTCAAAAATGGCAGATAATCACTTTGCCCTTTTTATATTATATTTTTATATTATATTATATTATAGCTTTTTATTTACAAAACATATGCATGGGTAATTTTTCAACATTGAACCTTGAAAAATCTTCTGTTCCAACATTTCCCCTCCTTCTCCCCACCCTGTCCCCTAGATGGCAGGTAGTCCAATATGTTATGGGCCAGAACTCTGAAACAAGGATTCTTACAAGGTATTAAGTCAGTGGAATTGTTAAAGATAATGGTTATCTAGTTTAGCATGGTGATTAGTAGTATACTAAGTTCAGATAATTGATTTAATCTTACAACAAATAATGGTTTCCTAGTGATATAATGAATGGTTTATACTCAGTGTAGAGCATATAAACTGGGATTGAGGGCCAAAGAAGTCAAAGGACTGGAGGAAGGAGCTCAAGGTCTCAGAGCCAAGGAGACAGAATCATTCATTCCATGTCACAGCCTCTGGTGGTAGGCTCTCCTCCTTTGCTTTTCCACTGAAACCAAAAGTCTGGAAGGCCTTTAAGAAAGCTAACTGGGCCCCAGGAAAAGAGACAAGACTTTGAAAGAGATAATAAAGGATTTGGACTTTAATACCTGGCTGTTCTTGTGGTGATTATTCTGCTAAAAAGAAGGCTGCCTCAGAGATCTCCAGAAAACCAATCAAGAACATTTCATCAATACATGTTAAATATGCATAAACCCTTTTCTCATAGGTTGCAACTTAATATGGGGAAGAAGAAATATGCATATAACTAAGAGAGGAGGCAAGGAAGCAAGTGATCAGGAAAGTCAGTTTTCAAGTCCTTTATGCAAGTCTGAGCATTATATTTAACCCCGTCCTATTTCTAAAATGATGATGATGATGATGATGAAATAGCAAAAATAATGATGATAAATAATTTAAAAAATAAGAACGGCTGAATCATATATATTTCTTCATAGTAATAAAGTTGTGTGAAGTCAACTCACGCTGAAATCACTATCATTCTTAATTTATAAAGGTTTACATGTAATACCTGGAATTTTGTTCAATTCAGTTACTCCACTTAAATGATAGAAATTGCAACAAATCATAGCAACATGCCAAAATATAACATCTATTAAATAGATAGAAAGGCATGACTTTATTGCTAGAATTATCAATTACAAGTTTGCTATATTTCATTAATTAACAAATGATTAATATTTATAGTAAATTTAAGTTTCAAAATATGCTTAATAATTCAAAGATTAAGCCATACTGGCAATGGACCATGACTGTTAGCCATTGGAGATAGGAAAAATACTGATCCATAAAACATATTAGAACAACATTTTAAATAGATACCACCATAGCACATAATGATAATTTTCATGCTGTGCAGAATGAAAAATTACTAATATAAATAGTGGAAGGAATCAAATCCATGTAGGGACAAAATAAAGTATTTCTCAATCTAGGGATCCTGTATGTTCCTGAAGTGGTCCTCGGGCAATTTCAGTGGATCTACAGAGGATTGATTTGCATAATATACTTATATTTAACACAAAAGCATTTATTTTTCTACCGTTGCAAGAATCCATAGAATATTTAGTATAAAATAATTCTAAGATAATGACTTGTCCCAGAATTATTCCAAAGTGAAAAATATAGAACCTGAGAGAGAAAAAAAAATGATATGATAGTAAAAGTAATGATAAATAGCAAAATCTCAACTTATTATCCATTTCATAATGTGGAAAAGTATGGAGAAGTAACATAAAATTAAAGGAATTTGTTTGTCATGAGATAGCTATGATTACCTAATAGGAACCTTATCATTTGGATTTTAATTTTAATCAATAATTAGGTTAGCACCCAGCCTGTATGTTGTAATTCCTATGAGTCTAAGAAAGAAATGGAGTGTTATTTCAGAATTTCAGGCTTTGCCTACTAATTGTTATGATAATTTGATTAATAGGGAAGATAGTAGAAAGAAATGAATTTCCTTTAGGCTCAAGTATCAGGAGTTAAGAGCAAATTAAAAACAACAACAACAACAACAACAATAATATATGTCCTGATGGAATTGCTTATATTTGACACTGGACAGAAAAAAACAAATAAATCTTGAGTGAACATTTAAGGAATGAAGAAGAAATGAATGAAATTTTTATATGGCAATATCACATGGTAATAAAAATGGAAAGATTTATTTCAGTTATAGAAAATTATTTCAAGTTCTTTTTGTCAACAGTATCTTTGGACACAAATTACATAATAATGAAGACCAATACAGGTAATTAGGATCATAGGGCACAAAATTATTTTTAAACCTGGATTATATAAAGCAAGAGTATATATTGAATAGTTATTTAAATTTGAAAAAGGAAAAAGAAGAATAGGAAAACACTGAAAAATATACCCAGCACTAAAGCAGAAATTCTACTTATTAATGAAAGGAATAGTAAAAAATAATAATATTCATGTCCTGAATCATTCAGTACATTAATAAGTCTTTCTTAATCACTAGATACCAAAAAAATTTGCTATGGTACAGAGATACAAGTGCAAAGAATTAAGTAATCTTTATTTCTAAGAAGATGACATTCTAATTAGGATGATAATATATACATATAAAATGAACACATCATAAATATAAGGTTAATGAATATAAACATATGCAAAGTGATTAAATATGAAAAACTCTAGGAGGATCATGGAAGGCTTCCTGTGAAAGAGTTTGCCTGAGCTGTGACTTTCTCAAAATTGTGTTAACATATATATATATATATATATATATATATATATATATATATATATATATATATATATATATATATATATATATATATATATATATATATATATATATATATATATATATATATATATATATATATATATATTTATTTATTTATTTTTGGCCTAATCTAGCATTTCACCTTCTATCTGCCTCTCTTCCCTCCTAGGAAGCTATCTCACACAACAAAGTTAAATAAAAATAATTTTAAAAGAATAAGAAGAAAAACAATCAAGAAAAATTTCTATATAATAACAAAAAATGACTATGTATAATGTTAATATGACTATATGTCTCTATATACATATATATGTGTGTTTTTGTGTATGTGTGCATGTGTGTGTAAATTTGCTATATATATGGACTGCCACCTGGCTTCTTTGGGGCTATATTTATATTTCTGTTATTCTGCAATATTTACTTTCTATTTTTTTGTATTTTGGTTGTTTCCATGTATATTGTTATTGTAATTGTGTGTATTGTTTTCTTGCATCTATTATATCAACTTATAGTTTTTTTTCAGGATTTTCTGTATCCCTCATATTCATTGTTTCTTATTGCATAGTAATATTCTATAATATTTGTTTACCATGCTTTATGTAGCCATTGTCCAGTTGATACACACCTATTTTATTTCCAGTTATCTCCTACCGTAATAATGTACTTGCTTAAATATTTTTAATGTATTTGGGGTTTTTCTCTTATCAATTGCTTTAACTATAAACTAAATAACAGAAGTTAAATTCAAAAGCTATAAAGCTTAATCACAGTTTGAGAATTCAAACTTGCTTTACTAATAGATTGAATTAATTAATATTGAACATCTTGAATGAAAAGCAGGACTCTATAAGGCAGGGATAAGGAAAATATCCCTTCTAGTATATGGGACAGATAATGTGAAAGCATGGAAAGAGGAGATAGAGTATGATAAATAAGGAACAGAAAGAAGACCAGTTTGGCTTTATTTCAGAGTGTGGCAAAAAAGCAATGGTAAGGGAAGTGAGTCTAGTAAAAGAAATTGTGGTCAATTTGAATATGACATTAAAAGCTGAAATTAAAAGCTAAATTAAAATGGCTTATGTATATATACATATTTTAAAAGGATCTAAATGGTTTATATTTTACATTCAAAACAATAGGAAGACATTGGATATGCTTGAGCAGGAGAATCATAATGCTAGGTCTATATATGTGGAGAATTAATTTGACAATAATGCATGGGATAAACATAATTTTTAAAAGTTTGAGGCAAGAAGATTAATTAGGAGTCTTTTGCAGTTATATATATTCAAGGTAATGAGAATCTAGTAGAAAGACGACATAAGAGAAATAGCTTATGTGTGTAAAAATGGCAAGATTTTTCAGCTGATTGACTGAATATGTGTGGTTGAAGACAAAAAAGAATACAGAATCATGCTAAGAATATAGACTTGAGAAACTGAAGGAAGAGTGGTTCCTTTGACAGAAATAAGTAAAGAAAGAAGGGATCCTCTTTTAAAAGAAAAGATAATGAAGTCAGCTTTACACATATTGAATTTAACATTTTCCAGCAAATCCAGTTCAAATTATCCAGTAGGCAATTGGTGATCTGGAATTAAAGTTAAGGAAAGAAATTGAAATTTTATATATGTGTGTGTGTGTGTGTGTGTGTGTGTGTGTGTGTGTATACATATATATATATATATATATATATATATATATATATATATATATATATGAACAGAAGCAGAAGAGAGAAGAGGCAAGTAGATTTGAAAAGGAGATTGACATATATGTTTAATATTTCAATAGCATGAATTAATCCCACATCCCTTATTACAAAATAGTGCATTCTAAAAAAGCTATTATCTGCTAAAAACAATCATGTATCAATACATTCTCCCACAAAATTTGACAAAGAGTATAAAAACATTTTACTACTTTTATAAAAGAAGAATTATACTATAGTGGTCTTTTTTTCCCTTAGGCAATTGGGGTTAAGTAACTTGCCTAAGGTCATACAGCTAGGATGTGTTAAGTGTCTGAGGTCAAATTTGATCTCAGACTCTCCTGATTTCAGGGCTTGTACTCTAAGTACTTTTTACTACTTTTATAAAAGTCTACATTGCAGTTGTTAACATGGTAAAAACTCTAGGAAGAAAAGTGGTGCTATGTAGATAAAGTAAACTTCAGGAGAGTACCTCCATGCTTTAAAAAGCTTTTGAACTTATTGAGCTGAAAAACTCTTGAGCAAATTTAGACAGACATTCAAATATTACATCAAAAATTATCTGGTATATGAAATAAAATACTTAAAGAAGAATTTATTCAATTAAAAGTAATAATAATAAGAAATTATGTAAATCAGTTGTGGAAAACAAAATTATATGAGAATTGCTTTTATATTCTTGTTGTTCATCCTTCATTATTGAAGAGGACTAAAATTACATCATGATAATAAGGTAATAATGGGAGTTGATTGGGTGTCTTGACTTACAGGTGATTTGGATGTAAGTGAACAAAGTTGTCCAATGTCAGGACAAAAGTCAAGATAAGTGGTGGTGGCTAAAGAAGCAATGGATAGATGACCTTGGTATCTTTTATGTCTAACTAAGCTATACGTATCCCATAATACATACTTGATATCTTCATTGTCATTGGTTCAAATTCCACAAGGGGAAGTCATCATATAATTGTAGTAGACATCCTCTAACTCACTGTTAAATTTGGTTGTTGAGCATGCTATAGTTATCCTTAATGCTGAATACTTTAATATTCTTGATATCTTAATCCAAAATTGAAAGTAAAAACCAGACATACTTATGTTTAATGTGACAATGATGACTATTTGTTTGGACTAGCTAAGTAGGGAGATCATGCTCTTGCTCCACTTACAAGTGGTGGCCTTCTAATCCCTAATCCTCTTCCTTGATCTCTGTCTCTGTTTTAGCTCCAAGTTTATATGACCCACAGAAGAAATTTATGCCAGTTGAGATCCCAAAATGAATCCATTAAATTAGAGGCTGCAGAGACCCCTCAAGCACCTTACTACATGAGATTCAAATGGACAACATTTGTGAAATTCTTCCCCATGGGAAGATTCCTCCCTGCCACCAGTTCTGGTACTATCTGGGGATGATGAACAGGTTTCTTTTGGAAGAATCTTCTTATGACCTGCTTCCCTCTTCCAGAAGAAGAGGCATTCCCTTCCCTCCAACTCCTCTAGTTGAGGTAGGAATTGAAGCTCCAGCATGAATATATGTATCCCCCAAAAAAGTGAGTAATATTGACCTGAAGATGGATTATCTATCCTCCTTGTTGTATGACATGGTCCAGAATGATCCCTTTAAGCCTAGAATTTCATCTGGATTTGTGCCTCTATAGCTTTACCTCAATTTCCTCAAGTGTCCTAGTTTTGAGCACAGCATCTCTTGCTCCTTGACTGAATGCTATTGACCCTCCTCATATAAACAATATAATTTTTAGGTCCACAATCTCACCTCCAAACCCATACTCAACTTTTGCCCTAGTTTGCATCTCTACCTCCAAGTTGAACTCTGTGGTGCTATATTTACTCCTATAATCCCTGTTTAACTATCTGAGATTTGGGTTTCCACTCATCAGAAATGGAGAGATTCACCTCTACTCACTCATACAGGATCCTTTCAACAGTTCCTCAACTTCATTTATGTTCAACAGAAAGCCAAATCCTGTGTTCAAAAGAAGTAACTTCCATTGATTCCTCCTGCTCAGGAACAGATGTAACATCCTGATGATAGGACCTCTAATTCTTTAGAAGGTAGAAAAGCTGGAAAAATTAACACAACAGCTAATGAGGGACATGGAACAGCTAGCCAGTAACAAGCTTTCTATGAATGAGCAGTGTAGTTGATACCACAAGTCCTGGTACATTCCCAGCTTTCAGTCCAGATGTTTGGGTATCAATTTTATGTCATATGTTTCACATGCCACTTATATGAGTGACAGCTGTAAGGCAGCAGTTCTATAGTTTTGAACAGGCAACTTCCTGTCAACAGTGCTATGAGATCATTAGCGGAATGTTGCATGTATGGAGGATCTATCTCTGAGCAGATACTGAGAGCAACAGACTGGGCTTTCTATTCTCAATGATTCTCCTGTGTACTCTGACTCTTCTCTTCCACCCTGAGGTACCTTTTTCATAATGAATTGTACATGGCTGGTACCCTAAAGAAGTATACTTGAAATAAGATGTTAACTCAGTGGAATTGATGATAGTTCTCTAGTTCATATATACTTAGTACTTAATATAGTGATATAATGGTTCTCTACTTCACATATATCTACTATGCTGTAATGATGTAATTGTACTAAGGTATATAAGGGCTGAGAAGGACTGGAAATAACACATTTTGTCTTTGACGATCCTGATGGCTCTTCTTCCTCCTCCACTAAGACCAAGGACTTGGGCTGGTCCGGAGATCCTCCAGACAGCTAGCTTGGACATTACAATAAATTAAGCCAACATTCCCACTGCATCTCTGATTGTCATTAACAATATGCCCCACTCTGCTTTCTGCTGAAGACATCACCTTTGAACATGGATGAAATAAAACTTTCCAAGTGGTAGTTCTTGACACATAACAATTACAAGTTTAAGTGAGGATTGTATAAAATACCCGCATTGAGGCTCATGAGAATCATCGTTTTCTTCTGGAGAGAAAAGTATAGTGTCAACATAGTCATGTAATCCAAGTCCAGACTTAAGAGTAAACTAATTTTCATGAATCTTGAAAACTTAGGATACTGTAATATCTATTTTCCTTTTTTCAATATTTTTCTCATTCTCCACCTCAAACCATAAGAAAAGTTAAGCTATTTTAACTTTAATCCCTTGTAAATTATGGGAGATAAACTGATGATGGAGAACAATTTAACCTGGGTCCAATTCCTTAATTTCAATATCCTTTCCTGAAGACCACCATATCATTCTTTAGGCTTGATAGCATCCTCCTACATATCTCTCTCTATCACTTTCCTTTTGGGGGAACTGGTCAACCTGGGTAGCATTATTGCTTCTGTTCCAACACTGAAGCTTCTGGCTACTCCCAGCAACCTTTGTTTATTGAGGGGCTTGAGGAGAGGCCTTGCCATGGCTATCTCAGAGGCTGAGCTGATAGCATTCTTTTTTGGACCACACATTTTGGGACTTTGGCCACATTTACAAGTAAAGTTTTCGGCACCACAAGAAAAGAAAAGAAAAGAAAGTAAAACCCAATAATTTCAAATCAATATATGAGTAAAGTCTCATGAAAAAATAAAAACAAAGAAAATTCTGTTCTGGTATAAAAACTTGCTAAGCAACAAAATTAGAAGAGAAAAATAATCTGTAAAAAGGGGGAATGTGGAAAATTTCTGGCCTTTATCATGATAGAAAAAAAAAAAAGATAAAGAAGAAAAACAGTGAAAATGCAAATTGCATCAAATTTGAAACAGAAAGCATTCATCCTGTCAATATACTGAGAAGGAGAATATTCATATCAAGATAAAAAATCATAGTGACAAGTAAGATGAGGATGGATTGGAGAGGGGAAAGAGTTGAGATAGGCAAATTAGAAGTCTATTATAACAACTTAAACACCAAGAGATCTCCGGTCTGAATTAGAAGGGAAAGAGGTAAAAAATCATATAATAACTTATAAAGTTTGGGATACACGTGGAGAGATAGAGAGTGAGAATTCGGGGATCACAAATATTCACATTCATTCTGTGAAGTATCATTATCTACATTTTAGAGATGTAAAAAAGGAAACTCAAGCAAAATAAATGAATTTGATCATAGAGCAGGTATTTAAGTCTATTTTGGGGGGATCTATTTTCTCTCTGTTTTTGTTAGTCTCTCTGTTTCTCTCAATCTCTGTGTCTCTTTTCCTCTCTCTCTACCTCCCTCTCTCCCTCCTTCACTCCCTCTCTGTCTCCTTCCCTCCATTCCTTCTTCCCACCCTCTTTCTCTCTGTCTCTCTCTGTCTGTCTTTCTCTATCTGTTTCTGTCTCTGTCTTTCTCCCCCCAATAAAGAGGTGTTCAAATAACCTTTAAAATTAATCATTAATAAACTTCCTATATATTAAAAAGCACTGACTGGTGCTTGAAGAAATACAAAGTTTAACCCCAAATGCTCTGCTCATATAAAGGGTAAAGGATAGGATAAGGTATGGAAATCAATGTTGAAAAATATAACAATGGATGGTAAATTGACTGGATCAGAATAAAATAAATTAATCAAATGAAGTCTAAAAATGAAATTATTATAACTGAGGAGGTATGAAATTAATCCTTGAAGACAATAAGTAAAATGTAGCAAGCACAGAAAATGCATTCAGGGAGCACAAACACATCCAGTTCAGCTACAATGTAAATACCTATGTGACCCACTTAATACAGTGCTGGTACTAGAGTCAGGAAGACCTGGATTCAAATCCTATCTCAAATTCCCTTAATTACTATGTAATCCTATAAAAAACATTTAACTTTTTTCTTCCTCAGTTTTCTTAACCACAAAAGGAGGGGCATGGACTCTATACATTCTAACAATTTCTTGAAATCTATGTGTACAATCCTATGAATGAACAGTACAAGATAGGGAATATGAGTCTGAAAAGTCATTCAACATGTATTTCTATAAAAAATTTAGTAGGGATTGTACTAAGCTTCTAAGAAAGACAAAAACATCTTTGTCTATCAGTAGGCACAAATTCTAATAAAGGGGCAACATTTTTTTTTATTTCTTTTCTTTTTTTTTTTAAAGCTTTTTACTTACATAACATATACCTGGATAAATTTTCAAAATTGACACTTGCAAAAGTTTCTTTTCCAATTTTTTTTCTCCTTCTTCCCACTCCCTCCTCTAGATGGCAGGTAGTCCAATACATGTTAAATATGTTAAAATATATGTTAAATCCGATATATGTATACATATTTATCCAGTTATCTTGATGCTCAAGAAAAACTGGATCAAAAAAAGGAAAACTTGAGAAGGAAAACAAAATGCAAGCAAACATCAACAGAAAGCGTGAAAATACAATGTTGTGGTCAACACTCAGTTCCTACAGGCGTCTCTCTGGGTGTACATGGCTGTCTTTATCACTGAACAATTGAAACTGGGTTGAATCATCTCATTGTTGAATAGAGCCACATACATCAGAATTGATCATTGTTAGTGTTTTTTTTTTTGTTGTTGCCATGTACAATCATCTCCTGATTCTGCTTATTTCACTTAGCATCAATCAGTTCATGTAAGTCTCTCCAGGCCTCTCTGAAATAATTATGTTGGTCATTTTCTCCATAATATTTGATAACATTCATATACCATAATTTATTCAACCATTCTCCAATTGATGGGCATTCATTCAGTTTCCAGTTTCTAGCCACTACAAAAAGGGCTGCCGTAAAGAATTTTGCACATGTGAATCAAAGGGGACAACATTTTAATAACTAGGTATAAAGATGCATATAATAAATATATACATTTTAAATAAAAAGGGTAGGTATTAAGAAAGGTGGGAAATTAAGAAATGAAAAAAGTCTCATACAGAAAGTAGGATTTGAATGAGGATGAATAAATTAAAAAATATTAATGGTTAGGGAATGCATTCCAGACATGAGGGACACTTAAAGCAAATCCAAGGAGGTGGAAGATCCAACTATCATGTGTGTGGAAGAGCAAGTAGGTTAGTACTTGCATTGTGTATATTGTACTGTACTGTAATGCGCTTAGAGAGATATAAAGTGTAATAAGACTTGTATAAAGAGGCCAAATTGTGAATATTTTTGAATTTGAAGAAGAACATTTTTAATTTAGTCTTTTTAGTAATAATCACTGAAATATACTTACGGAATAAGGATGGATATTGGTGTATGTGATATGGTCTGGTTTGTATTTTAAGAAAATAACCTTGGCATCTAAGTAGAAGATGAATAAAATTTAGGAGAGAAAAGGAAACCAATTAGGTTATATCATTAGGGATACCAGGTTTTGGATTATAGTGCACCACAAAAGTATTTTAGTAATTTAGTCAACAGATAAAAAACCATTCTAGATTTTGGTGCAGAAAGGTTACATGAACAGATTTATGAATAAAAAAATAAAAAAAAATTACTGATAGTAAGATGACTAAGGCTGGAAGGCAAAGAGAAGAAAAGAAGGAAGACCTATTAGGAAGCTATTAAAATAGTTCAAGTGGGAAGTGAAGAGGGGTTATAGAAATATTGTGGCAGTATAATGAAATAATTCCATAAAGGAATGGAAAAAAGAAGTTCTCAAGTCAGTTCTGCCCTAGCATTAGAGTCTTTATAATTTATCACTCTTCTTTGTTTTCTGTACTGAAAAGCTATGGGGTATTAGCTCTTTTTGTTTCCTTGACCTTTGCTCTGTAACCCATTCTTGAACAACCCATGAATTAGCATGGGCAACTCATTCACTTCCTTTTATTTGACCCAAGGCATAAGTAGAATTTTTATTTAAAACTTATTGAAAGTATACAAAGTACAACTAACATTAGTTAATTTTTAAATAGTTCTAAGTTTTTTTCCAAAAAAAAAAATGTTAGTTACCAATACAAGAAATTTACCACAAAATATATTCCAACTATATGTACAACTCTTTGCTCAATTTTAGGGAAAGATATAAAAAATATTCTGCCTATTTCAAGGTGCTAAAGTTATAAAAAACAGGGTTAATGTTACATATTGAAGATATAAGATGGACTTTGATAAAGTAATATGCTCTAAGAAAAATACTAAGTACTTACTTCTAGGTAAGAGTAATACAGAGAAACTTCAAAAAGAGGGTGCACATGAGATCGATGTCAAAAAGAAAATGATGTCTTATTATAACTTTTTATCGACAGAATATATGCATGGGTAATTTTTCAACATTGTCCCTTGCAATAACGTCTGTTCTAACTTTTCCCTTCCCTCTCACCACCCTCTTCCCTAGAAGCAGTCTCATACATGTTAAACATGTTAAAAGTATATCTTAAATACAATATATGTGTATACATCCATACAGTTCCCTTGTTGCACAAGAAAAATCAGATTCAGAAAGAATCTCTCCGTTTTTGTCAGGGAAAAAAAAACAAAAATGCAAGTAGTCCACATTCATTTCCCAGTGTTCTTTCTCTGGCTGTAGCTGGTTCTGTCCATCATTGATCAATTGGAACTGAATTGGATCTGCTAATTGTTGAGGATATGAGGATATCCACTTCCATCAGAATATATCCTCATATAGTATTGTTGTTGAAATATTATAATTATCTCCTGGTTCTGCTCATTTCACTTACCATCAATTCATTTAAGTCTCTCTAAGCCTCTCTTTATTGATCCTGCTGGTCATTTCTTATAGAACAATAACATTCCATTACATTCCTATACCACAATTTACCCAACCATTCTCCAATTGATGGGCAACCATTAAATTTCTACTTTCTAGTCATTACAAAAAAGGGCTGCCACAAACATTTTGGTATATACATATCCCCTTCCCTTCTTTAATTCTCTTTGGGATACAAGCCCAGTAGTAAAAGGTATGCACAGTTTGAGAGCTTTTTGAGCATAGTTCCAAATTGTTCTCCAGAATGGTTAGATCTGTTCACCATTCCCAAGTACCATTCCCAATAAGATCAGGAGTGAAACAAGGTTCCCACTATCACCATTACTATGCATTATTGTATTAGAAATGCTAAGATCTGCAATAAGAGTTGAGAAAGTGATTAAAGGAATTAGAGTAGGTAATGAGGAAAACAAATTACCACTCTTTGCAGATGATATCATGGTATACTTACAGAACCCCAGAGATTCTACTAAAAAGCTATTAGAAATCATCCACAACCTTAGCAAAGTTGCAGAATACAAAATAAATCCACATAAATCCTCAATATTTTTATACATCACCAACAAAATGCAACAGCAAGAGATACAAAGAGAAATTCCATTCCAAATAAATATTGAGAGTATAAAATATTTGGGAATCCATCTACCAAAGAAAAGTCAGGAATTATATGAGCAAAATTCTGAAATACTTGCCACAAAAATAAAGTCATATTTAAATAATTGGAAAGGCATTCAGTGCTCTTGGATAGGCTGAGCGAATATAATAAAGATGACAATACTCCCCAAACTAATCTATTTATTTAGTGCTATACCAATCAGACTCCCAAGAAACTATTTTAATGACTTAGAAAAAATAACAACAAAATTAATATGGAAGAATAAAAGGTTGAGAATTTCAAGGGAACTAATGAAAAAAAAAAGTCAGATGACGGTGGTCTAGGCATACCTCATCTAAAGCTATATCATATAGCAGCAGTCACCAAAACCATTTGATATTGGCTAAGAAATAGACCAGTCAATCAGTGGAACAGATTAGGTACAAAGGACAAAAAAGGGTACAACTATAGCAATCTAGTGTTTGACAAACCCAAAGATACCAACATTTGGGATAAAAATTCATTATTTGAAAAAAAAAAAACTATACTCCTTTATATCACCATTCAGTTTTCTCCAAAGGTCTATCATACCTAGTTTTTCTAATGTTCTATTTACCTTTTTTAATTTCTTTGTTATTTGTTTTGTGGTTTGATTTGTCTAGTTCTGAGAGGGCAAAGTTGAGATCTCCCATTATTATAGTTTTGCTGTCTATTTCTTCTTGCAACTCTCTTAACTTTTCCTTTAGGAAGTTAGATGCTATACCACTTGGTGCATATATGTTTAGTATTGATATGGCTTCATTGTTTATGCTACCTTTTAGCAGGATATGGTTTCCTTCCTTATCTCTTAAATAGATCAATTTTTGCTTTTGCTTGATCTGAGATCAGGATGGCTATCCTTGCTTTTTTCACTTCACCTGAAGCACAGTAGATTCTGCTCCAGCTTTTTACCTTTATTTTATGTTTATCACCCTGCTTCAAGTGTGTTTCCTGTAAACAACATATTGTAGGATTATGGCTTTTATTTCAGTTTACTATCGCCTCTGCTTTATGAGAGAGTTTACTCCATTCACATTTATTTTTAAAATTACTAAAAAATTCTGTATTTTCTGCCATCTTGTTAACCTCAGCTTATGCTTTATTCCTTTCCTTCCCCTTTACCTCCTCCCCAGTATTGAACTTGTAAGCCCTACTTGCCTCACACAGCCCTCCCTCTTTAGGATCTCTCCCCCACATTAGAGTTCCTTTCCTCTTCTTACCCCTTTTCCTCACAATTTCTGTATTCCCTTCTGTTTAGCTTACTCCTTCTCTTTTCACTTTTCCCCTCCCACTTTTCAATGAGATGGAAGAAGTTTCTCTGTAACTTGAATATGTCTAATATTTTTCTCTTTAAGCTAATTCTGATGAGCGTAAGATACACACTGTGTTCATCCCCCTCCCTTCTTTCCCTCAGATATAATAGTTTTCCTTTGCCTCTTTGTGAGAGGCATTTTACCCTTTTTTGGGTACAATTTCTTTTCCACTTGTAACTTCTTTTTTATATTATATCAATAAAAACAAATTATACATGTATTCTTTATGTATACTCATAACAGAAATATAGTTCCCTAGATTTTTTGGGGGGATCTCTTTTGGTATGTGATTGATGAATTCTTTCAATGTCTATTTTGCCTTCTGTTTCTACAAGATCTGGCCAGTTCTCTTTGATGATTTCCTGAAAATAGTGTCTAGTCTCTTTTTCTCACCATAATTTTCAGGAAGTCAAATAATCCTCAGATTATCTCTCTTCACCATCTTGGCTCCATCCTGAAAAAAGAGAATTTCAATAGGCAGAGATTAAAAAAAATCCCAGGCATAAGAGATAAACTCAGAGATGATTATGGATTTTGATGTGTTCCTGTGCCTTTTACTGAGGAAACATTCTGCAAATATTTTATGATTGACTGGCATTACTTTCTGCAGAAGTGAGATTTGAAAATAAGCAGCACAATGTATTATGAAGAGTACTGGATTTGCAATCATATGGCCTGAATACATTTTAGTTCCCTGCTAATTAGTTGTAAGAACTTGTAAAGTAATAAGATAGTACCTAGTGATTTGTAACTTCCTTTTAGCATCAGAGGTCTGTAACTCTACAATTTTATGGTTTGATATGATATGAGAAAATATCTATCAGGAGCCATTATTTAGCTTACTCAAGTCTGCTGCCCCCATCTGACTATTGGGACTTGTTTGTAATTGTTGGAATTTCCTTTTCTTTCTTTTTTTTTTTTTTTTAACCTCAAACCAACTTAAACAGATCTTTCATTATTCTTCTTTATACTATGAGGCAGAAATTGAAAAATATATAATTGTAGTTTTTGACTGGTTTCAGAGTTGAGAGTAATAACTCCTACAGATGGTCTTTAAGATGCATCAATAAGCCAATATGAAGTTGAAGCCAAATGATACTACAAGAGAAAGGGACATGTTTCTTAAGTGACAGGAACCAAAATGAAGGTGAGGGGAAAAGACTGGGGGGGGGGCACTTTAGCCAAACTAAATCATAAAGCTAGCCAAGCATCCATGTGTTATGTAAGACTAGAGTCAAAGTTCAGGCTAATCGTGGGAAACTTGTCTCTCGCCAACCCAGAAACCAAGGCAGTTTTCCCCAGTTTGGGGTGCCAAGATAAAAGTTCACTCTGCGCACCTGTTCTATCTCCTTTCTCCTGCCAGGATCTTTTCTTCTCGGTGTGACTGTTTTGACCACTGTTATGTTTGGGGCTTGGCAAGGACAGACATTCCTCACTAATGAGACAGCTTTGGTTTTTAGACTGCTTGACAATGGGGCATTTGTGCATGTGGCAGCTTCCTCCAGCAGAAAGGCCCTACCCATTCTCTATCCCAAAGCTATTGCTTCTCTTGCATTTCTAGGCCCTGGGTCATGGGACCTATTACAAATGAACCTAAGAATATCACAGTATAACACTCCATTTACTTGCCAGTACTTCTGACCTTCCAGAAAACATTGAAAGATGATTGAGATTTTTTGTTGCAGAATAGCCACCAAAAGTGATATCTAATATGATGATTATGAGTTTTCAAGAAAAGGATTGGCTTATATTCATAGAGAAACAACTTGTTTTTTTGGAGGGGGGAAATGAAAAGAAAAGTGAACCTATAACCAGAAAATCTGTTGTCAAATCTTAGCTTTACCATTTATCTTTCTTGGTCACTAGCCATATTACCTCATTTCTTTCCTTCAGTTTCCTTACTTGGAAATTAGAGGTAATGTATATCTTCATTACTCAAAGAAAACAATTCAGAAAAATAAATTTTATTTTTAAAAGTCAGATAAGTGTGAGGAATTACATAAAATAGGTATTATAATAATATTGCAATTTCTAGAATTAACTTCACAAACAAGAAAACTGAATACAAATAGATAAGACTTTTCCAAGACCACTTAAGTTAATAGAAGACCCTGAATTTGGATGCAAGTTTGATTTCCAATCTAGGGATCTTTTCACTGTATCACCTTTCTCTGCTTAGGAGCACTGGCGACTAGGTAATGAATCTGTGATATACTTTTATCCTAAATTAAAATTATAAATAAAAAATGTTCTGAGACCAAAAAATTAGCTTTACTTTTCTAGAAAATAATTTATTTTCATCAAATCATTTCACAACAATTCAAATAAATGTTATGGCATAATATGCTAGAGATAGTGGGTCACAGTCATGAAGTATAGAACCTGGATTCAGGAAGGCCTAGGTTAAAATTCCATTCCTGATACTTTAGTGTGGGGTAAAGTTTCTCAGCTTCAAAGTCATGACCTTCATACAACTCCCTAAACATTTATTATTTAATTCATAGATGAATTGATACTTGCAATAGAAGACTAAGTCCCACACCAAAAGTTTATTACAACTATTAGATAAAATAAAATTAGTTTTATCTTTAAATGCTATTTATATCATTAGTTAAAAGGGTTACATTTAGCAAGAATTTAAAGATCTGTAATAGTAAGTAAAAGATTCATAAAAAAGCTCACATGAACTATCTGTAATTATGGAATCTGACCCCTAAATGGATAATTTTCTCTCCCTTTCTCCTTTCTTCTACCTATAGTTAGTGTAGGAAAATAGCAAAATATAACTTTTATTTAAGACATGTCTAAGTTCTTCCAAATGTGCATAACTAGATCCCCAGCTGCCATGCAACATTCAAGATATCAGATGTAAATGGGGTGTGCACAGATTCCATATACAAAAGATTCAGAGGACTCAAATGTGTTTCATGACATTTATTCTTTCTTTATTGATTATTGAAAAGTAATTGATTCGTTAATGTATTAAAATATTTAAAAAGATTCAATTAAAACAAAAATGTTAGAGAATTTTGTGTACACACAGAAAACTTTTCTATTTAAGACATAACACCAGGACAGCAAATACAAGAATAAAAATGATTTAAAATATGTCATATTTTAGGATACAATTGAAATTTTCTATAGCTCTTTCTACTCATAAAATTACTATTATCTTTTCTAAATAATGGGAATTAGAATTTCTAAGTAAAAAACACAGTCATACTAAAACATCTGATTAATTTCTGGGTACATAGTAACATAAAAACATATAGTTCCAGTGAAAAATACTAGTTTATCCATTTTATAGACTGCCTCTCTTATGATATCAACATGTCATTTATACTCAGTAAATATCAAAATGTAATGTACACTAAGGAAAGATAAAGAATGGAAGGTCTGAGCTTCAATCCAGAGGTTGAATTGTACTTATAAATGCTCTTGGTCTTCTCTACACAAAAGCACATGAAGAATATAGATATGGAGGAGAAAGTCATAGTTATATATGACATGTGTTTAGGAATTATAGAACAATAGAACAATGAGAAAAATGATTTATAGGAATTAAAATCTATATACATATGCAATATCATATAAATATATAATCATATAATTAAAAATTAATTAAATTGTTCAATTAAAATTTGTATTTAATTATATAATATATACATGATATACATGATACATTTATACAGAGTGCTATTTAATACACATACAATGTTTATTATATGTAAATTTCACATCTTAATAGCAGTTATGGGAAAGATAACATTTTTTGAGAGAGACAAATAGAGATTGAGAGACAGAGACACAGAGAGGAGGATGGAGATTGATAACTGTTTTCAGAAGAAACATTAATCAGATTAAAATATAGAAATATTTTTGAAACAAATAGATGTCAGTCCAATAAGTAATAGTTGATTTTACATAGATACCATTGTATGATAAGGCCCAGAAATAGCTATGATCTAAGAGCAAATCAAAAGTCTCTTTTTGGGCAGAATCCACATTACTTCAACTAATATGTAGACAGACATATTGAAAAATAATTAAGTCAAGCAGATGTGCTCATAGAAATGAAGAGGTTAGGACCGCAATTCAGAACTAGGTCATTAGCACTAGAAATAACAGGTTAATTATCATCAAAGATATTGTACTTAAATTGTCATTATATAATGTGACAGCATGCAATAGAAACTTCAATGTATCATAAATAAAATAAAATTTTAATGTTTACCAAATATCTTTCAAAACATAGGCTGGTAGCTAGGAATATATCTCACAAGTTGAGTGTAGTTCATAAATTACTAAACAGCAAAATCCCTTTGCTTTCAACAAAATTCAAAATACTCCTGAGAGATCAACAAATGAACTATATTGTACATGAACATTATCATCTGTGAAATTGTTATCTATTATTGCTAATACATATAATTCATCCATCTAGATTTAAGAATTGTTATTTTATATTTAACATGTATGAAACTGCCTGCCATCTATGGGAGAAGGTAAAGGGAAGGAGGGGGAAATTCAGAACAGAAATGAGTACAAGGGATAATGTTTTAAAAAATTACCCATGCATATGTACTGTCAAAAAAAGTTATAATTATATAATTAATTTTTTAAAAATGTTATTTTATTCCTCATTTAATTAATTGTCAAAGGATATGAACACGCAATTTTTAGATGACTAAATTTAAGCCATTTATAGTTACATGAAAAAATGTTCTAAAGAACTATTGATTAGAGGAATACAAATTAAAACCACTCACATCTCTCTGATTGTCTAAGATGACAGAAAAAAGATAATGATAAATGCTGGAGGGGATGTGGAAAACTGGGACATTAATGCATGGTTGGTGGAGTTGTGAAATGATCCAACCATTGTGGAGAGGAATCTGGAACTATGCCCAAAGGACAATAAAACTTCCATATTCTTTGATCAGTAGCACCACTACTGGATCTATATCCCAAGGAAATCATAAAGGAAGGGAAAAGACTCACATGTGCAAAAATATTTGTAGCAACTCTTTTTGTACTAACAAAGAATTGGAAAAGGAGTGGAAACCCATCAAGTGGGAAATGCCTAGACAAGCTGTGGTACTTGAAGGTAATGGAATATTATTGTTCTATAAAATGATGATCAAGCTGATTATCAAAAGGTCTGGAAACTTTTACATGAACTGAAGCTGAGCAAAACAATCAGAACCAGGAAATCATTGTATACAATACAACAAAAATGTGTGATGATAAAGTATGAAAGAATTCATTCTTCTCAGTGGTATAGTGATCTGAAGCAATCTCAATGTGTAGAAAATGCCATCTACATCCAGAAAAAGATCTAAGAAGAGTGAATGTAAATCAACACATGCAATGTTCACTTCTTTTTTTTTTTTTCATTTTTTTTAAATCTCCCATGGCTTTTCCCTTTTGCTCTGATTTTTTCTCTCCCAACATGATTCATAAAGCAATATGTATTACAAATAAATAAACTTACTATAATAAAAAGGGAAAAGAAAACCAAAAAAAAGAAGAAAAAAAGAATTTTTATTTTAGTAGATATTTCCAAGGTTTGTAGAATAAAATCCTGGTAACTGGAGTGCTAGGAGAAAACTTAAAAATCACATAGAAACAAAAATATACTTCTATATGCTACTAAAGTTGTCCCAAAAATAATTTCATTGAGTCCATTGGTTCTTATATTCTCATACTTAATTAGAAAGATCAATCATTTTTCCTCCTATAAATTAAACTGCGAGACATTAAATGTAAAATAATAATAACAGATTAGTGACTTTTCCTGCACCTTTTATTTCTGAACACCATCCAAAAGTATGAAAAAGATAAATAGTATGATTATGAGGGTGATGAGGAGCAAGAGGAAGAGGATGAAGAGAAGGAGGCAGATGTAGTATCTACCTTTTTATATGGGTCAAATGAGATAAAAAATGTAAAGTGACTTATAGCTTTAAAATGCTTTATCAATGCTAACTGTTATTTATTATTCTATTAATTAATACTATACCTGAATGTTTGATTTTCATCCTATTTGGAGTTTGCCCAAACTCCAATATGACACTTTCAAAGTTTATAAAAAATCAACTTTAAAAATTCTTATGAATTAAAGAATTATTTCCCATTAATTGTCTTTTCCTTATTCAGTTTGTTCTGTGTATGTATTGTAATCAAGAGAGAAATATAGTTATCCTTGTTATAAAAAAGTGATTCTCCTATACAATCCTGGCACTCTTTATTATCACTTCTATTCCCCTGACTATTTACCTTTTCTCTCCTTTTAACCTTTATTCAAGGAGGATAGTTTATAAGAAAAGGCATAAACAAGCCTTCTTAGTCAAAAAGCAAAGCAGAGATACATTAAAGCTTTAGTGATACTTAGTTATAACTAAAGATTAGCATACAAGGAAGTACTCTGGGTTGACATGAAATTAATTACGATTATGTAGGATGTTTAACAGTCTTTGAACTACCTTCAGATTTTCTTTTGGATTTCTCCAGGATTAGGAGAGATCAGGGAAAATTTTCCACTGCTCATGCATTTCATATTTTTTCTACAATTTATGTAATCTTAGAAAGTTGCTTAGAGAGCATTGGTGTCAACTAAAATAGAAATAGGGGATTCTAAACCATATAATAAGATCCTTGTGGATGAACTTAGAAAAACTACATTTAAATAAACATAGATACACATACATATATGTGTGTTTATTTTATATTACACACACACACACACACACACACACACACACACATATATATATATATATATAATTAGATTTGGGGATATTTGAGAGTGTTGTAAGCTATATGCAGCTCTGCATGTTTGACATATTTTACTTAGAATTCTTAGAAGTTAAGTTACTCACCTGGGATCATATAGCCAAAATGGATCAAAGGTGGGTCATGAATTCAGGTCCTTTTTGTTCTGACACCTTTGAAGCATTACATCATAATAGAGAGATAGAGGGACATCCACAAAATAAAGAAGACTTAGCTTCAAGCTTTACCTCTGACTTATAATGATTGTGTGACCCTGATTTATTTCAGTACTCTAGGAAACTCTCTAAAACTTTTTAATTTATAGTAAGAATACTGAGTTTCACTGATGAATTTCCTCATTTGGGGTTTCCCTTTATCAGGGAAATAAAAATTCGGCCCCAATAATATCCATAATGGGGGAGCAACTCTTCAGCCATTGCTTCAATTTGCATAATTTTTCTATGAATCATGATTTTTTTTAATAGGATGAGAGAACTGAATGATAGAAGGGATCTTAGAAATCATCTACTTATAGGAACATAGTATTATAAGGCTAAGTACTTGAAGGGATCTTTGAGATCACATAATAATAATGTTAATAACAATAATTCTTAGCATTTATATGACACATTGTATAATGTTTTATGGTTTACAGAGTAGTTTATAAGTAGGTAACATTGTTATACACATTCTGTAGATGAGGAAACTAAGACAAAGATTAATTTCTTTGCTTAGAGTTCCACAGCTGGAAGGTACAAGTGTTCTATCCATTGTAACACCTAGTTGCCTAGTCAAATTCTTTACTTTTTAGATAAAGAAATTGTTTCTTACAAGGTATATTCCACAAAATCATATCAGGGTCTTGGGCTTATCAGGGTCTGGATTCAAACCAAGGTTCAGTTGTTCTAAACCCAGTGATCCTTTCAAATTTCATAATGCATTCAATATATATATACTGCTTTTCCTAAATAGCCACAGCATTTGATTAAGAGCCTTTCAAGGCATGAATACTGTGCTGGCTTTATCTAGATGCAAGTTTGTATTGGTGGCCTGTTAATTGGTAAGGATTACAGAGCATGGGAAGATCAATAAAAGAGGGGGGAAATGCCATTAAAATAGGCATGGACAGAAAAGATGAACAATGTGCAGGTGAAGAAAATCAGGAGCCAACAGGAAAAATAGTCCAAAAGATGTTGAGAACCCCAATTCAGATAGGTGATGTGAAGACAAACTATAATAGAAAAAATGGCATAATTGACAGTATTAAACATGATTTAAGGAAGAACTGAATTCTAATCTTCTCTCTACTATTAAACCATATGAATATGACTCTGGGCTTGTAACTTAATCTCTCCCAAACCCAGTATCCTCTTTTGTAATATATATATGTAATTAGAACTAATAATAGCATTTCACTGGGTGATTTTAAGGATCAAATGAGATAATGTGTCAATTTTTTGCATATTTTAAAGTGCTCAAAGTGCATATGAATGCTATTAGTAGAAGTAGCAATAAGAAGTAATAGCATGACGAAGAGAGGAAGGGATAGAAATTGGGCATACAGTATGTGTTGAGAAGGCTAAATATTTTTTGAAACATTTTATAATGTTAATACCTTTCTGGTCATGGCTCAGAATATTTTCTAGCTGTGGACAGCTCCAGGCTACTTGTAGCATTTTTTGCATTGGAAACAGTCAAGTTTATATAACAATAGACACAATCCTACTGTTCTACTTCCTTGGACTAATGATGCTTTGATTTTTCCTTTATTCACTAGGATATTCTCTCTATTCACTCCTCCCTACCTTTTTATCTGTGCCAACCAATGATTGATTGCTTCCTATGTTTCAAGTGTAAAATTTTTATGACTCCTATTATTAAAATAAGAATTCAGCTTTCTGTGTTTTCTTGATTTCTTCTGGTAGAATTGAAAAGTTATGATCTTATGGATAATACAAAATCAGTGTTATGACTTTATTTGTAAATATATATATATATATATATATATATATATATATATATATATATATTTACTTATATTGAAGTATATACTTTCATTCGTGGCAAAGTGTCATAGGAGCTTGGTTTGGCACTTTTTGTTTGTGCCTAGTTAATTTTCTTTTAAAAAGTTTGTGTTCAGTTTGATAAAGAATGTGCTGCTTTGAGGTCTTAGAGGAAGTGGTAGAGGTAAAATCCCATCTAATCTTAATGATATTGCTAAGTAATTTTTATCTATTTCAATACCAATATGTTTTGTTTTGTGTGGATGTGTGTGTGTGTGTGTGTGTGTGTATATATATATATATATATATATATATATATATATATATATATATATGTATGTGGGTGTGGGTGTGTGTATGTGTACATATATAATATACATAATATTTACATTTACTTCTTCAGAAAATATTTTAATTTCAATACTGTGTTCAGCAGATAAGGTGGTGTTATATAAAGCAATCAGACCTGTGTAGTGGCAACTAACTGAGGCTGATTTTTAAATTTTTCATATACTGAACATAAGACAGAAGTTTTTGCCTAGGATTATCAGATTTAGGATAGGAATAAATTTTAGGGATTAGTGACTTAAACAGCATCATACATGCAAGAAAGCCAGGGTTCTAGTCCATGTCTTAAGATTTCAAGCTCCTGCTCTTTCTTGATCTTGCACAGTCTCTAACCAGCTATCTTATGGTATAGATATACAAGAATAGATGACCCGAGTCTATGACTAAAATGTCTGTCTGGATATTTGGCATCATGTAAATATAATCAGAAGGTGTCACTTCCTCATCCTAATAATGTTGAAAAATATATAGTGTCATAATTTACTTCAGGAGGATTTTTGTTTAGACCCACACTCTCTATAGATTGGGAACTTATTGAGAGCAGATATTTCCTAGTTTTTTATGTTTGTATTCCTAAATATTAGCAAAATGTTTTGCCCATACTAGTCACTTGATAGTCACTTGTTTTAATTACACAATTTATCCATCCACTTGGCATATTCATAATTATATATTTCTATAACTTTTTGAGTTTACAGCGTACTCCCCCCCAGCAATCCAGTGAAATAAGTTGTGTAAGTTCACTTATCTCCAATTTTTTAGAGATGAAAAGCATGGATGCTTTAAGAAGTAACATAATTTGCTCATGAGCATTCAGATGATAAAGGAAGTGACTGAATACAGACTCAAATCTATATCTTCCCAAATTAAATCCAATGATGCTTCTATTTATTATTTTCATAAATGTCAAAGCATTTTGATAAAACTACAGCTCTGGAATTCAAAAGATCTTCAGACTCAGCTATTATTGAAGCATTATTTGTGGAATTTTCCCAAATAGCAAATTATTAAATGCTTGAACATAAAAATACATGTTCATTAATTGGAAGTGGTCATTAAAATTGTGGTACAAGAGCATACTGAGATATGGCATCATGCTGAGAGACAACAAATATGAAGAATTCAGAGAATACTAGGGATACTTTATATGAATTAAGGACAATTGAATATAGCATTGCTAAGTTGTTATGCCCCTTTCCTGTACAAATAAAAACTAAGAAATTCCCTGTTCTCAAGGAACTAACATTCTAAAAGGGGATTCTATGATTTTTCTCTCTTCTTGTCTTTGTCTCTGTCTCTGTCTGTCTATCTGTCTATCTCTCTTTCTCTTTCTGTTTTCCTCTGTCTTTCTCTTTCCACCCGCCTAGCCACACACACTCACACATATACACCTGTGGATACATATATATATATATATATATGTATAAAAATGTGAAAGACTTTAATATTTATTCAAATGATAAAATTTTAGCCATTTCTGATTCTAAACATTTGTCAATACCAAGTACTATGGAAAAAAATACATGAACTTTTCAATTTTTTAGGAGTCCTGATCTGTCTTCATTGTATTTTAAGGAAGATAATGGAAAGGATGCTGGTGGTTATTTTACTTACTTGGGACAAAAAACACCCCTTATATTTCTGTCAGGGTACCTGAATGTTTTAGCTATAAGTATCAGTTGATTGGTAATAGTTGAAGATGATTGGTGCTTTCTTCACAGTACCTGCTTCCCCAGTTAATGGGCTAAAATAAAGATCAGTAATCTTAGGGATGTTAATAATCCTAGGCCTCTTGTATCTGTGTTTTAGTGGTAAATAGCTAGCATTTATTGCTTGTTGTGGTGACGAAAACTGGCTCTCCACTTCCCAGTGGTTTCTTTCTTAAAAATGGTTAGGAGGACTAAGCAGAAGAAAATAAAAGAATCAGAAAAAACAATGTAATTAATAATGGTTAGTCAAATATTTTGTATGTGTGTTCTATGTAACAAGCATTTTTTCTTGATGACCAGGATGCAGAGTTAAAATAAAATAGAAGGAAGTATGCAACAATAAAAATGGAAAGAATCATAAAAAGAAAACTTGGTAATATTAGTTATCAAAAGCTGAGTGGAGAAGAATAAGCAAAATCCAAGCATCAATATATAATGTAACCATCATAACATATTAGTAAAGATCACTAAAAAGGCAAAATCTGAACACCTGGAAAAAGAATAGTTACCAGAAAATAATGAAAGCATGTTTCCTTTTCTCATTGAAAAATGAAGACTGCTGTTGTTTAATTATTTCAATCATGTCTGGCTCTTCATGAACCTATTTGAGGTTTCTTGGCAAATACACTGGAGTGATTTGCTATTTCCTTCTTTAGCTCATTTTACAGATCAGACAATTGAGGCAAACAGGAATAAGTAATTTTATCTAGGCTCACATAGCTGGTAAGTATTTGAGTATGCATTAGAACTCATAACAATGAGGGTTTCCTGATTCCAAGTCAATCTTCTATACCCCAGGTTTTTTAACTGTAGGTTATACTCCTATATGGGTCTCATAACTGAATGTTAGGGTCAGGAAGTTATGATTAGTTATAAGGAATTGTTTAATTTTTATACCTATTTTATATGCTTATTTACCTGGAAAAAATTTCTCAGTCAAAAAGGGGATCACAAGGAGAAAAGTTTAAGAACATGTATACTATGCAAACTAGCCATGCTAAAGGACTACTCTGTTAAAATATTTTTTACATTATCAGAAATGGTCACTGTATTTTGAGTACTTTTGCTCAATTGTATTCATAAATTATGCATTATTGTGAAATTAGAATAACCAAATTTATGTTAAGAGATGCACTTTAAAAAATTGGACTTCTCCCGTTACTGCCAACATAGGAAATTTATGGGCATGGGATATTGGAAATACTCCTTCTTTTGTTTGTTTTTGCTGTAATTTTTTTAATCTTGGTTTTTAGGGAATGCTTGTTTGGTAAGGAAAGGAGAAGAAACTTTTGACAACGATTTTTTTCCCTTTTCTTTTGAGAACAAAGAATATCAGAAACAAGGGGTTCTATTTTCAATTTGGTCTTCAGAAAGCAGTCACTTGTAAAACTTATGTTCCATTAGGTAATGTATTGTTGAAAACTAACACCAGGGAAGTAGAGTGACTGAGAGCTCCCTGGCATTTTTAATTCAAAGAAATCATAGCATTTAAATTTGTTCAGTAGAACTGGGTGAAAATAAATCTTAATCCATACCAAGGGCTCACTAGCAGTTCTTTCTGGAGATGTCTTCTTATAGATTACAGGTGCCACTAGCATGCAAAAAAAAATACACATAGAGCAAACTGACAAAGAAAGTAAATGACAACAACATCAGGCTTATTGGTTGTATGAAAAAAGAATGAAGGTATAAAGTATTAAGTGCCTTGAAATCTTATACAGTAAGCAAAGATCAGGGAGTTACATAGGACAGCTCATTGAGTCTTTTTGGTATGCTGGTTTCCATTTCAATGGCCTGCCACCACTCCATAAAGTTCCTGTGAGACTCAGGATTTTTTTGAAATGGGATTGTAACTTCTTTGGTCATAGATATGCCATTCAAAAAGTTCCCCAAGTGGCCTCTCCAAACAATCTCCCTTCAGCCTGAAATGGTGATTGCTAAGTGCAGTTAACATACTCTGAGAGAGGAAGGAAATAGAATTTGACCGCAAAAAGGAGAAAAAAATGTTTTATAGTCAAGCTGTCCAAAAGATTTAGGATAAGAATGTAATCATTACTTCTCTGTGTCCTAACTTCTTTAGGTCACTATTTTATCAGTGTTTTTGTTCCCTTGATACCTCGCTCTGCAATATTTCAAGTTTCTATTAGGGGATGCCTATGTATGTAATGTGCACACACATTGCATAAACATATGATATATAAACACTAACATGCTATACACACATGTGATATGCATATATGTAGATGAACACATACATGCATGGTTGTGTATATATATATATGTATATATATATATACATATATATATATATATACAAATACATGTGTACATCTTACAGCTAAGCAATAACTCTATGCCACCCATACATTTCACAGATGAGTTTTCCCCCAAAGAAAATTATACATGTCAACTCAGGCCTGGTCATGGATATGATGAGGCTGAAACTGTCAGACTATCTACATTTACTAAAGAAATAATCAGCATTGGAAAGAATTGTGCTTTCAGAGTCAAAAAGAATGAATATGAATCATTGTCCATATTCCTTAAGTATCCCACTTAACCAATATTGACTAGCTAAGCAAATGGTGTTATATAAATGTAACAGAATAGACAAGTTTAAAGGAAATTGGGAAGGCTTTCATGAATTAATGCAGACTAAAATAACCAGAAGTAAGAGAATGAATTATACAATGATAACAATATTATAGAAAAAAATAACTTGAAGAAATTAGAACTATGATCAATTAATGACAAATTAGGAATCCAAAAGAATGGAGGTGAAAAAACACCATTAATTTGTTGACAGATAATTTATTTAAAAAGCAGAAAAAGAAAAAAAAATTAAGAATGAATGAACATGGAAATTCATTTTTGTCAGACAATATAGGGATGGTTTACCTCTCAGACTTGTGGAGGAGGAAGGAGTTTGTGTCCAAGGGAGAACTAGAGACCATTATTGATCACAAAATAAAACATTTTGATTACACCAAATTAAAAAGTTTCTGCACAAACAAAAACTAATGCAAACAAGATTAGAAGGGAAGTAACAAATTGGGAAACATTTTTTACAGTTAAAGGTTCTGATAAAGGCCTCATCTCCAAAATATACAGAGAATTGGCTTTAATTTATAAGAAATCAAGCCATTCTCCA
This sequence comes from Sminthopsis crassicaudata, assembly GCF_048593235.1. NCBI lineage: Eukaryota > Metazoa > Chordata > Mammalia > Dasyuromorphia > Dasyuridae > Sminthopsis > Sminthopsis crassicaudata. The sequence goes on along the minus strand of NC_133618.1, from coordinate 203,735,629 downwards.
ATTGATAAATGGTCAAAGGTTATGAACAGACAATTTTCAGATGATGAAATTAAAAACTATTTCCACTCATATGAAAGAGTGTTCCAAATCACTATTGATCAGAGAAATGCAAATTAAGACAACTCTGAGGTATCATTACACACCTGTCAGATTGGGTAAGATGACAGGAACAAATAACGATGAATGTTGGAGGGGCTGTGGGAAAACTGGGACACTGATGCATTGTTGGTGGAGTTGTGAAAGAATCCAACCATTCTGGGGAGTAATCTGGAATTATGCCCAAAAAGTTATCAAAATGTGCATACCCTTTCACCCAGCCATACTACTACTGGGCTTATACCCCAAGGAACTACTAGAGAAGGGAAAGGGTCCTGTATGTGCCAAAATGTTTGTGGCAGCCCTTTTCATAGTGGCTAGAAGCTGGAAGATGAATGAATGTCCATCAATTAGAGAATGGTTGGGTAAAACTATGGTATATGAATGTTATGGAATATTATTGTTCTATAAGAAATGACCAACAGGAGAAATACAGAGAGGCTTGGAGAGACTTACATCAACTGATGCTGAGTGAAACGAGCAGAACCAGAAGATCATTATACACTTCAACAATGATACTGTACGAGGATGTATGCTGATGGATTTGGATTTCTTCAACATAGAGAAGAGCTAATCCAATTCCAATTGATTAATGATGGACAGAACCAGCTACATCCAGAAAAGGAACACTGGGAAATGAGTGTAAACTGTTATTTTTACCTTCTTAATCCAATTCTTCCTGTGCAACAAAAAATTCAGTTCTACACACATATATTTTATCTAGAATATACTGTAATATATTTAACATATATAAGACTGCTTGCCATCTGGGGGAGGGGGTTGGGGGAGGAAGGGAAAAAATCTGAATAGAAGTAAGTGCAAGGGATAATGTTGTAAAAAATTACCCATGCATATGTACTGTCAAAAAATGTTATAATTATAAAATAAAATTAAAATTAAAAAAGACAATATAGATATATATTGAAGAATTTATTTTAGAGGATTTGTTTTAGTTGCTTAAAAGAGAGTTTATTTGATTTGCTTAACAAAAGAGGCAAAATAGTTCATGAAAAATATTAAGGAAATTTAAAAACAAACATGCTTTTTCTTCCATGGTCTCCTAAATTTCCAAAAATAAGAGCCTGCTAGGCTAATGATATCAATAACCTTAATGTATTTTCATAAATGTATGTGTTTATGTATCTGTATACTTACTAGTCAACAAGAGTCTCAACAGTGTCTTAGTATTTTCCCAGAATTAATGTTTTCCAGAGTGATAAATGTCCTCCATCTTCCTGAGTTTTCCCATGGTCTCTGGTTCAACTAGTCTTTCAGAGCCTTGGAATATCTGGCACATTAGCCTCTCATGTGAATTTCAGCTCTAAGACCTAGTAATTGCATAATCCTAAGCAAGTCATTTAGCTTTAGAAGGCAGTGTAAGTTGCTTTTCAGTTTTAATTTATCTCAGTAGCTTTGCCTTCAGAAAATAATTTAACAAAGTATTTTCATTCGTTAAATCAAGACCTGTGTGTAGGTGGATGTAGCTGTGTGTATTTCCTACATAACCAACATTTGGCACTGGAAGGGTGAGAGGGGCAAGGTGCAAAAACTTGAAGAATTTAACACATTCGGCCATAATGAAGGTCAAGCCAAAAAGAAAATAAAGGAGAGAGATAAATTAGAAACAGAGGAAATATTTGCACAAGAGCAGTATCATTTTTGCTAAAGAATTAAGAAAAACCAAAGGGACATCCAGAACAAATAACCATTTTAAGGCATCAAAAACTGACACTTTTGTAAGATAATCCACTGCCCCTCATATTCTATTTTCCCTCATGGAAAGGAAATTCAAATGGACCTCAGAAGTCATCTTCATTTTACTAATCAGAAAATCAAGGCTTAAGGAGGTTCAACATTTTGATAAGAGCTTACAAATAATAAACATCAGAAATGGGTTTTCAAGCAAGTTTATATACTCCAGAACCATTTATTTTTCTTTCACTATTGTACCATGTTGACTTCAGAGGTATGTGACACAATGGATAAAGTGCCTAGAATCAGGAAATCCTCAATCCTCAATTCAAATCTGACTTCAGAAAGTTACTATGTGCCTCTGGGTAAGCCACTTAACCCTGTTTGTTTTGTTTTTTCTTCTGTTAAAAAAAAAAAAAAAAAAAAAAAAAAAAACAACAACAACAACCTTTCCTTCTGGCAAACCATTCAGGTAGGGTCACAAAGAATCTGGCAGGATTGAAAAAAATGAAAAAAAAGTTGATTCCAGAGAAATGTTTTTATACAGTAGATAGAAAGTCAGCTCTGTAGTCAGGAAGGTCTTCTGTTGAACTCCTGTTTTTAGTATCTACTAGCAGTGGGTACCAAATGTCCTCAAGTGATTAAATCTGTAAATTACAAATTGTAGGTATACCAATCTGGATGAAGGCAAGAAGTATTCACACTGGAATTTCCACTATGGAACAAATCACATTTGGACCAATTAAAAATATTTTGATATTTTTCTGTTTATTTTCCCTTGAGAAAACTATAAATATCTGTTTCTAAATACAGGTATTATAGGAGCCATAAACTAAGCATCTTACCACTGTTGACATTAACAGATCAAAATCAAACAATTGTCTAACAAAAGTGTATCTCTCCATGATGCAACTAGGAGTCCTACTATCATGGTCACAAAAGGCATTTCTAAATTGACTTGCTTTCCATATAAGCAACCTATGTGGATTGAGGAGGCCTTATTTGGTAGAATGACAGGACATTGCACAGCCTGGTGGTGCTCAAAGATTTCTGCCTTAGGAGTCTGTAGTTTTTCAAGCTTCTCTGTGAGGTCTGTGTTTTTTCACTTGGAAATAAGCCACTCTCTGAATGCAGCTCTGGCTTGGCAACTGACCACTGCCAGATAACAACTGACACCAGGACTAATTTGGTAAACGTGCAGCTCTGAGGAGTGACATTTACTATATCTGCTGGTGTAGTTGACACAAAGCAGCCATTCCAGGGTTTAGATAATGTCAGCTATAGGCAGGCAGGCTAGGCTTTGGCAGAGGTGAGATCCCCAGCTCATTAAAGTCACCTCCCTATAACATAAACACAGAGATGTCTCCTCTGCCCCTAGGCTGCTAGGCTGACCATTACTGGTTATTTCAACTGTCAACACACTGTACTGAAACTGAGGCTTGGGAGGTGGAATATGTACCAAAGATAATGGTTTCTCCAAAAGAGCAAAGTGACAGTGAACTGGTTAAGGGGAAAATAAAGAATTCTGTGGCCTAATTAAAAAAAAAATCAGGCAAGGTAGCTTCTTAATAATAATACCTTTAATTTGTGAGTACTTTAACATTTACAAAGTGCTTTTGCAACTGTTATCTCTTTTTAGACCTGCTATAGACTTGAGAATTAAGCAAGGCTGTTATCCTTATCACCATTCTGTTTTACATCATATTAATTACTCCTTCCAACTTCATATTATCTACAATTTTGATAAGTATTATTTTTGACTTAATTCAAGTCATTGGTAAAATATTGATAAGTATTAGACAAAATTTGTACACCTTTTGATAAACATGATTTTATAGATTTATACAAATTATTGATAAAAATTGTCAATTTTTATTCAGCCAAGGTTATAAGCAGTTAGATTGTTTAATGAATAGAATGTTACACCTGGAATCAGGAAGTTCTGAGTTAAAATCTGGCACCAGAAACTTGATTGTGTGATCCTGAGCAAATCACTTAATCCCCTGGGGAAGAAAATGGCAAACCATTCCAATAACTTTGCTAAGAAAACCCCATATAGAGTCACAAATTTTTAATTAATTAATTATATATATATATAATAATTAAACAACAAAAGATTATTTATTATTATTTATTACAGCCTTAATATTTTACTTGGATCCTGCTCAATAAGTTTCATTATCTACCTGTTTCCTTTGTTCAGATTCATAATCTTCAGTTCCATACTGAAAGTCCTTCACAAACTAACTCCAGTTTATCTTTACAGGCTTATTATACTCTACTCCCCTTAACACACTCTGCAGTCTAGTTATGTTGTCCTTTCACTCTTTCACAAATGACACGTATTTCAACTCGGCACCTTTGTAAAGATTTTCCCAGATAAACTTCCTTCTTACCTTCCTCTCATCTTCAAACTTTAGCTAAAATTGTGTGCATTCCTGTGAGTGTCTATCATTTCTCCCTTGAAATTACTTCGTATCTTCATTTGTACAAATTTTGCTCATGCTTGTATGTGTGTGCATTATTTCTCAGATAGAACATAAATTGTTGAGTGCAGAGATTGTTTCTTTTTGCCTTTGATTTCCTAGAATTTAGTACATAGTAGTTACATAATAATGTTTGTTGTTTGCTTGATCTCTTATTTATTTCTTAGAAATAGTTATTCAACAACAAATGTACATAATTTTGATTTCATTTAGGCTATATTTTTCTCTCTTGCTATTAATGTCTAACACAAAATGTTGCCAAATTGCTTCCAGAATGAAGATACCATAAATGTATGACATTCTTTTTTATCAAGTAGTTTTATTGCAAAATAAGAAAGGAGGTTAATTTGATCTGGCCTCCTACTCCTCCTCCTACTCCTCCTCTTCTTCCTCTTCCTCTTCTTCTTCTTCTTCTTCTTCTTCCTTGTTTTTCCTTCTTCCTTCTGTTTCTCTTATCCACTCTTGTTCCACCTCCTTCTCCTCTTACTTCTTCTCCTCCTCCTCTTCTTTTATGAATCTATTAGTACTCAGTGGCTAAAATTTTTTTTAAAATCTCAAGAATTGGATTATTTGTTCTAGAATTTTGCCAGGAGATAATCTTCCTATCACCCCATGATTAAGTTCTTTTGTTCAATTGTTTCACTCTTGTGTAATTTTTCATGACCCCTATTTGGGATTTTCTTGACAAAGATATTGGAATGATTTGTCATTTTCTTTTCCAGCTTATTTTATGTATGAGGAAACTGAGGAAAATAGAGTTAAATCACTTGTCCAAATTTTAACTCAAATCTTCCTGACTTCAGGCTCAGGTTTGAGTCCACTGTGCCAAATATACTTTAATTCCTTAACAAGTCTTTATATGAACTTTGAATAAAATATACTGGAAAATATTTTGTATTTTTATTTTTTGGATTTTGCATTAACTAATCTGGGTACATGTTGTTTCCCTTAGTATAATGTAAACTACTTGATATAAGAATAGCTTTATGTTTTTCTATTTTTGTACTTTCATTGCTTTTATACACAGATAAATCCCTACTAAATGCTAGTTGAATTGAGTTAAACTGTTTTTCTGCCATTCAAATTCATTATGGTTTTTCTTGGTAAAAATCTACCCTTCAGGAAGTTGATTTTTTAGGTCTGAAAATGAATTCACTGGGTTTAGGCTTAAGTTAGCATTAGACTCTATATGTGCAAATTTTAGGACTTTCATAATTTCTAAGCCCAAGAAACACCATTGAAGCTTAGGGGTCCTACTTTGCTTTTATCCTGATCCTTGTACAATGTAAATATCTGTCCATCTGTGTATCTGCCTCAATTAATAAGTGCAGTGCTTTTCTTTTTTTCTTTCTTTTTTTTTTTTTTTTTTTTTTTTTTTTTTTTTTTTTTTTTTTTTTTTTTGCTTGCACTTTCTTTTTTCTAGGGAATAGAGGAATCAATTATAGAATAAACTATCTTTCAAATATTAGTGAAATTTGGATAACATGATAATAGTGTTTATTTATTTGAAGATGTTACTTGGATTTCCTGGAAAAGTATTTAGAAATTCCTAGAGAAACAACAGGGAAACCAATTTCTTTCCTTTCAAATTCCTCACTATAGATAAGGAAGTATAATATGTTAAGAGGCAAATATCCAGTAATCTAAACTTGCCCTGATTATTTTACATCAAATGCTTTGTCCAATCTCCTGATATCAGTTTTAGATATACTAATTTAGAAATTGATGGGCTAGTGAAAAGTAATTACTCTGAATATACTTTTTAAATTGAATTGTTCTTATTTTCTATTGTAAATTGGAAACTAAAAGTGGGGTGATTGCCATTATGCTTCTGCTTCAAAGTCATTAGCTTAATTTCTTCCTTTTTCTGTGGTTTTTTTACTTCAATTACCCACTCCATTTTCCTATAAGGCCTTCTTCTAATCATTTTACTTAATCAGTTCTTCTCCTGATTTTCTTTTCTGCTAACTCAATATCTGCTATCTTGATATGTAGCCTCTTGTCATTAAAAAAGACTCATAGGAAGTGTAGTTTTTCCCATATGAAAGGATGCCAGTGGATGGGGGACAGAGTTTCAATGTTGAGAGAAAGTAGCCTGGCAACTCTTCAGAAAGTAGGTGGTCTGGCTGATATCTAAAATCATTTCTGGCTCTAAAATTAAATGCTGTAAGAATGAAATTTCTGATGCATAAAAGTGAAAAGGTCTATGAATCTAGTTTCATATCACTGTATCTGTGAGGACATAAGCATTAGTTTGACTTCCCTAAATCTCAATATATTTATTTTTAAAATGGAGTGAGTGGATTAGAAAGCCTTTAAACTCTTTTTCAGTGATAGATTTGTGATCTGTATGGTAAGTGAGCTCCATGTTCAGAAAGTAGCATGCTCATAAGTTCTATGGATGTCCTGAGAAAATGTCTTAAAAGAGTTTTAATGAAAAATGATATAAAAACAAACATCTGATTTTCAAATGTTTATTAATGAACTTAATCTTATATATATATATAAACTATTAGCAAATCACTTTCTTGAAATATTTTGGTCATCTTTGTGTGAATTAAATGATTGTGTTAATTAATCCAATTGTTATTTAATTACTTGGAAGAGATAATACAGTTAATTACTAGACACAGTATTCTAGTATTTAGTACTTAATATATGAGTGCAATCTAGATAGATCAACTCTCTTTCGCTCTGTCTCTGTCTCTTTCTGTCTCTCTCTGTGTCTGTGTATATGTGTCTGATCAGTGTACATGTGGTTTTTCTTAGTAAAATGTAAACTGATATGAGAATAACTTTATTGTTTTTTTGTACCTTTATTATTATTATTGTTTCTTTATTGTTTTTGTACCTTTATTGCTTTTGTACACAGTTAAATCTCCAGTAAATATTAGGAGAATTAGTTAAGCTTGTTGTCTGCCATTTTTCTTTCATTATGTTTTTCCTCAGTTTAAAAAAAAGTAAATACATAATACACACAAACATAAATACAAGCTTGTATGTATATATATCATGTACCTATTATGTTTATTGTACATATACATGTATTTATATATGTATTTATATATGCAGATACCCACATATGCCCATTCACATGCATTCATATATATGTATGTAAATATATTTGTTTATATATGTGTAAAATATGGATATACATTTGTATGTATATATTTTAGTTCTTCCTTTCCACCGGTATAGACTTAAATTTGAAAGACCATGTGAGTAATCACTTAACTAATAATACTTACTTTAAAAAAAATTGCATAGTGTTATTTTAAAGTCAATGTACTTTTCTAAAGGAATAATACAATCATATTTTAGTCTCAGAATTATTCCCTTTAATATGTAAATACCAATAGTGAAAACTTGAACAACATTCAAAGGCCTAAGTTTGAATTCTGAATCTCTTTTTAAAAAAATATTATCTACATACCAATCAATTATTTAATCAATAAATTGGAGAAGATGAAGATAACAAATTTCTATGTAAAACTTACTGAGAGCTTCTGAAGAAAGTCAGCACATGTTTTTTTATAAAGTGATTTTTGGTACCTTGAATGCATGGATGAGCATAAGGGAAGAAAATGAAATATACACTGGAAAATGTAGCTCAGGGTTAAACAATGAGAAAAACATGGAATGTGAGCCAGTTACATCCAGAATACTGTCTAAAGAAAAAAAAAATCAAGTTATATCAGGAGAATAAAATTGATTATATGGTTTCCACTTAATAGTATTTAAATAACATGTAAAAGATAGTTTTTAAAATTGATATTTATAAGATTTTGAGTTCCAAATTTTTCTTTTTCCCTCGCTTCTCTCCCTCTTCTCCAAGGCAGCAAACAATCTGACATAATGTATAAAAACCATGGTGAATATATTTCCATATTAGTCATATTGTGAAAGAAAAACTAGAACAAAAGGGGGGAATGGGAAAGAAAACAAACTAAAAATAACAACAAAAATGTGAAAATAGCATTATTTAAATTGCACTCAGAACCCAAAATTCTTTCTCTTGCTAATTAACTATAATTTAACAGATAAAAATTTATTGTAAATGGTGGAATCACCTTGAATCAATTGTCAATGAAATGAGATCAATAATTGTTTAAAGCAAGATACTATTAATACAGATCCAAGATAACTAATAATGAGGGAGCCTGAAATGCAATTTTAAAATAACATCAACCTGATCCATTAAAATAAGTCTGGCATAGAAAAATATGAAATAGAGGGATATAATCCATTGACGTATATTGCAATATTTTCATATGAAATTTAGTTTTAACAAATCAATTATGATGAGGGGACCAAAAGAGCTTTAACCTACTTTAGCCAGAAAAGAATTGATCTTATGAAAAAATAAAAAATAAAGCTCTATAAGAAAAGCATCTAAGTGTAATTAAATTGTGCCTTGAAAAGCTAGATCCTGTATTTCATATGAAGTCAGAAGGACTTCATTGAATTTCAATTTTTCCTCAGTCACTTACTGTGTGACTTTGTACAAATTACTTAATGCTGACTGACTCAGTTTCCTCACTAAAAAATGAGTATAAAAGAACCTATCTTTTAGTGGTGTGTGTGTGTGTGTGTGTGTGTGTGTGTGTGTGTGTGTGTTTTAATGGGGATCAAAGAACATAACTTGCAGTATAGGTATTCTTAAGATACTTAACTAATCAAAATATTCACAAGAATATTTAAGGATTAAAATGGGGCTTAAATATTAAGATGTGAAATGTAAAATATCTGCAAATTTGTTCCGAAGGTATCTTCTCACCCTCAAAGTGATCATGTTTAAACTCCAGTAACACAGTCCTGTACAGATCACTGGAAGAAGTTGAAGGGGCACCCAAAGATATTAAAATAGTGGGAAAAAAGGGGAAAAAAAGCTATTCTATATTTTATACTGATAGAAGAAGTATCAGCTTTTTTTTTTTTTTTTTTTTTTTTTTTTTTTTTTTTTTTTTTTTTTTTCTCCAGAAGGGGTATTTTTGCTGGAGGAAGTTCAATTCTGGGGGTATTCATATTCGCAAGATATGTGAAAGACAGGAGGATACAAAAATCATTGAAAATATCTTTGATTTTATTACTATAAAACAGACAAGTAGAAAATCATTACTATTAACAACTAGCAACATTATTAACTACTAACTGATATTGCTAATTTGTAATTTACACAAAAGTTGTGTTAGAATGTTCTATACTTAATAACGAAGAAGCATAGACAGCTCATCATAGATCAGGGAGATTCATATTGAATTCTATCTTTGACAGCAGTGCCTTAGATAATTATCTAAGACTAAATTGAAGAGTAAGTCCTGATCTTCATTGAGAGATTTTGTTCTTCTCAATGCCACATTACACTTCCCAAATGATACCACTTAATATCACAAATAAAATGAAAACAAAACAAAAATATACACATTCACTGAAAGAATCATTGATGAATGAAATAATTTCTAAAGCAATATTCTGTTGTAGATATTTTTGTAATCATAAAATGATTGAATATTGGAAGGAATGAAGATCCCATTGTGCTAATTTTTTACTGTTTATTTTTTTTTCAATAATTGTAGAACATGATCTTCCAATGTTATCTACCATTAAGATGCCAACTATATATATTTACAAAGATCATAACTTGAATGCACATAACTAATAAGAATTTTGTAAAATGCTAGTAATATAAACATTATAACTAAAGAGAAAACTGTTCAATGATTAAACATTAAGTGGAAGTATGACTATCAAACATGTTGACCATTGCCATTGAGAGAATAGGGTTAAAAGTATAAGTTGAAAAGGAATTCCTTATGATGAGGAAGTTATCCAGATATCCCTTTTGGAAGATAAAATTATGCTACTTACATTAGGCCCTGGGACATGGAAGAGATGTCTAAATGAGATTCATAATCAAAGCAATTTAGCATAATTATCCACACAGGAAAAACTTAGTGTATGAAGAGGAATGACTACTATACATGCTTTGATGTGCAGTTGCTTAGATATCCTATGAAATATATTCTTCAATACACATTTCTGAGGCAGACAAGCCACAAGTTTTTCTAGTATACATATATATATATATATATGTATATATATATATATATATATATATATATATATATATATATATATATATATATATATATATATATATATATATATTTGCTGTTTAAAACATATATCAATATTAACCTTGTTATATTTTAACATATACAATATGTATGAGATTACCTGTCATCTAGGGTACAGGGTGGAGGGAAGGAGGGGATAATTTGGAACAGAAGGATTGCAAGGGTCAATGCTGAAAAATTATCCATGCATATGTTTTGTAAATAAAAAGCTTAAAAAAAAACAAAAAAACTCCATTCAGAGTTAATCAGGCCTATCACATTCTTTATTTTTCTTTTTTTTGTGTATTTTCTTTTGTAACATGGCTAATAATGTTTTGGGTTTTTTTCTTCTTTTTCTTCTTTATTTTTTTATTAAAGCTTTTTATGGGTTCTTTGAAATCATCTTGGATTATCATCTTGATCAAAGTAGCTAAGTCTTCCACAGTTAGTAGATTATCTTTATGTTATTGTTCCTGTATACAATGTTCTGGTTCTACTCATTTCACTTTGCATCATTTCATAGAAGATTTTCCAAGTTTTTCTGAAAGAAACGTATACACGTACCTAGGATATACTATAAAATATTTAATATGTATGGGAATGCCTGCCATCTAGGAGAGGGGGTGGAGGGAAGGAGGGGAAAAAATTTGGAACAGAAGAGAGTACAAGGGATAATGCTGTAAAAAAAAAAATTACCTATGCATATGTACTGTCAAAAAATGTTATAATTATAAAAGATTAATAAAAAAAGAATCATATACAGCATTTCATAAAATATCCTAAATGATATGATCTCTGAGAAAGGAAAACCAAAAGAGAGCACACACAGAAACTCATAAGGGAGAGGTCATGCAGAAAATGGTGATCCAAGATATGACATGCTAGAAAGAGATAGAACAATAAGAAAAGAGAAAAAGTTATTTGATCTACTAAGGGAAAAAAATCACTTATAATGTAAAATCATCATAATGTTGAAGAGAGAAATTCCAGTTTAATGAATTCAAAAAGCAGATTTTAGAAAGTTTAGAAGTGAGGAAATAGGATGAATTGGTGGTACAAAGGGTAGATATCTTTTTTGCATTTTAACAAAGTGGAAAAACAGATATATGGGACAAAATCTAGTAGCCAAAGCAAGATACAATGAACATTGGTAGAGACAACATGGTGGAGTGAAGCCAGGAAGCTATTCAAGCTCTGCCAATTTCTCTAGAAAACCACATGAAACTAAGTCTCTGAACAGAATTTAGCAAAATGGATCCACTCTCCAGCTCTAGATATATTGGAAGGACTTCAAAAAAAAGTCATTCTCATTGGGGTAAAGGGGGCATTCAGTCTGGATCAGACAGAGTCTGGAAAAGCCAGTGAGAGGGTCTGAAACACACCAATAGCAACTGAGACCGTTGGTCCCGGCTCAGTAGTGGAGCAGATTAGTGGGGCAGCCCCAGTATGAGTTCAGAAGACAAACTCTGGGAAAGCAGACTATTTCCTGGAAGAAGCAGATAAAGCTATCTGCTCTTGGAAGCAAAGTACTAAACACAGAGAACCCTTGAGTTCAAAGCCACAGCTAGATGCATAGGAAGCTTGGGACAACTCCTCTTTTACCCCAGGAGCAGAGCTCGATCTTAAAAGTAAAAACAACAACAACAACAAAAAAAAAAAAATACCAAAAGAAAAGGAAAGGAAGTGAGCAAGAAACAAGAAAGAACCTTGAAAATAAAAAGCTACTATGGGGAGAGGGAAGACTAAAACACAAACTCAGATGAGGACAAAATATCTCAAAAAGTGATATGAATTGGTCTCATACTCAGAGACTATTTGGAGTATTCATAAGGCAACTAAAAGAGGTAGAAAAAAATAAGAACAAAGAGAAGTACGCAGCTTGGAAAAAGAAGGCAATTCCTTAAAAAAACTATAATTGGCCAAGTGAAAAAAAAATCCACTGAAGAAAACAATACTTTCAAAAGTAGAATTAACCAAATGGAAAAAAAGAGATACAAACATTAACTGAAGAAAATCACACTTTAAAAAGTAGAATGGGGCAAACAGAAGCTAATGACTCTATGTGACATCAAGAATCAATTAAACAAACAAACAAAAAATGAATGAAAAATGGAAGAAAATGTTAAATACATCATTGGAAAACAGCCAATCTAAAAAATATATGCAAATGATTTAAAAATTATAAAAAAAAAAAAATGGTCAATTTGAAGGCATCACCAAAGGGGAAAAAAAAGTCTGGATAGCATTCTTGAAGAATACATCAAGAAAACCTGCCCTGACTTTCTGGAAATGGGGGAATAGTCATTGAAAAAATCCACTAATCACCTATAGAAAGAGATCCCATCAGAGAAACCTCAAGGAACATTGTTGCAAATCTACAGAACTATAATCTCGAGAAAAACAAACAAACAAACAAACAAATAAACAAACAAACAAAAACTACTGCAAGCTTCCAAATTAAAGCAATTCAAGTATCAAGAAACAACAATCAGTATTACCTAGGATGTCATAGCATCTACAATAACAGATTGGAAAACCATACTCTGGGAGGCAAACAACATGTGATTTCAACCAGAAATTAAGTACCCACTGAGACTCAGCATGATCTTTAAGAGGATGCTATGGCTCTTTGATGGATAGAAAATGTGGTTGTGAATGATATTAATTTTTTTCTCTTTCCTGTCATGTTTTCCATTTTGTTCTGATTTTTCTCTCCCAACATGTTTCATAAAGAAACATTCAATTTAAAAGTTAATGTACATATATAATCAGAAAAGAAAACAATTCATTAGAAAAAAAAGATACAGTGAACATTTTCTTAAGGATGCTAGAGGTATACACATGTTTGTACAGGAGAAGGGAAGGAGCCAAGAAATTGGGAGATATTAAAAATTCAAGAGAAAGAAGTGGTTATAACAAGAGGAGTATTTTTCTGGAAAAGACAGGAGGTGATAAAATGTATAGCCTTGGAAAGAAAAAGACCACCTCTTCATCATCGACTAGAAAGAAGAATTAGATTTTGGGTTACATTAAAACAATGTCAGAGAGTAGAAGGAGAAAACAATAGCATCATGGATAACAGAACTTCTTCTTCAGTGCATTGTGAGATCAGTTTATCAGCTAAGGGAGTAGTTTGGAGTCATTATGTATCTATTTAGATGGGAATAAAAAGTTTGGAACTGCCATTGTGACAATATGGAAATGAAGAATTGATAATGGAGGAGTAGAAATACATCTCAACTGCAGTGAAATTAAGAAAAACAGACTCATTTTGTAGTGAATTGTCAATATGATTTTATGATTCGTTCTAGTAGGAATAAAATAGACATTATTTAAGTCTATTAAAATATTGTCAGAGTACACAGTCATAAGATATTAGAGAGTGGAAGATAGTTTAAATTTGAATCAGATGCAAGAAGTCAATATTGAGATGAAAGGAGAGAGAGTAATTATTGTAAGGGTGAGGACCTGAAAAAATATTGGGGGTTAACTATGGAAGGTCACAAAGTTTATCTAAATTTAAGAAGACCCTAAGAAAGGAAGAGAGTGAGAAATTAAAGATTATAAATGAATAATAAAATTTCAGACTTCTTAAATGTAGAACTAAAGATTTATTGATTAAGGCAAGAAAAAGGTAATCCCTATGCTTTGTTGCAGTGGAATTGAGAAGCAGCTTATGGGAGCTGAATAGCAAACAAAGTGTTCTAAAATGCACAACTCAGAAACCTCCTTTATTTTCAGGAAATTATATTGTTGTAGAACAGATGAGCCAGTAAACCAAAACATGTAAAGAAGCATAAATCTTATAGTATTGGATAGGTTTCATATTTGCAAAACATCTTGGAATCTACTGATCAACAAAATAATAGAATATCATTCTCAAAATCAATTTATCTGTAGGAATTCTCAACAAGTTTTGCAGATTAATACTCCTAAAAGTAATTAAAATAATATTTGGGTTCCATCAGAGAAGTTATAAAACATCCAACACAAACACAAAAGGTAAAAAGTGAACCCCAATGCCAGAGTATTACAGGACATGGCTATACTCCCTCAGGACCAGGAGTGAGTCAGCACAAGCCCAGTGAAGCCACTACTGCTTGTATAGGAAGCTTGGAAAATCTCCCTTGCCCTTAAAGCAGATCTCAACTTTTCAAAAATGAGTAAAAAGGCAAAAAGTATGCTGCCCATAGACATTTTTTAATAATGAAAGAGAAGAACAAATTTCAAACCCTGAGGAGACTAAAAGCAGATTATCTCCAGATGAAGCCCTAAAGGGTGAGGTAAATTGGTCTCATCACCCAAGGCTCTTCTAGAAGAAATTATAAAATATCTTAAAATAGAGCTGGAAGAAAAATTGGGAAAAGAAGTAAGAACTTTACAAAAGGGTTTGGAAAAGAAAACACAGAAATTATTTGAAGAAAATTCATAGACTTAGTGAAATGTAAAAAGCATATAACTCATTAAAAAATAGATGTAACAAAATGAAAAAAGCAAACAACTCCCTGAAAATCAGAATTAGTGAAATGAAAAATAGCTCCTTAAAAACAGAATTCGTGAAATGGAAAAAAAGATCCAAAAACCAAAACAACTCATTTAAAAATTCAATTGGACAAATACAGAAAGAACTAAAAAAAGTAAATGAAGAAAATAATTCACTAAAAATCAGAACTGAACAAATGGAAATGAATGGCTCAATGAAACATCAAGAATCAGTCAAGCAAAACCAAAAAAATGAAAAAAAAATATATATATAAGAAAATGTAAAATACCTACTTGAGAAAACAATTGACCTGGAAAATAAATCTAGGACAGACAATCTAAGAATTATTGGACTTCCTGTAAAACATGGTAAAAAAAAATTAAAAAAAAAAAGAGGCTACACATTATTTTTCAGGAAATCATCAGAGAACTGCTCTGATGTCATAGAATCCGAAGGATTAAATAGCAATTGAAAGAATACACCAAACACATCCTGAAAGAGACCCCAAAATTAAAACTTCAAAGAATATCATGGCTAAATTTCAAAACTATTGGACCAAGGAAAAATTATTCCAAGCAGTGGGGGCGAGGGGGGACAAAAAACAATTCAAATATTTAGGAGCCACAATAGGGATAATCTAGGATTTAGCAGCTTCCACTTTAAAGGATTAAAGGACCTGGAATCTGATATTCCAAAAGGCAATGGAATTTGGAATGCAACCAAGAATAATCAACCCTGCTAAACTTAGCATTTTCTTTCAGGGAAGAGATGGACACAATGAAATAGGTGAATTCTATTTATTTCTGATGGAAAGACCAGAGTTGATCAAAAATATTTGACTTCCAAATATAGAACTCAAGAGAAGTATAAAACATAATAAGAAAAGAACTCTTGAGAATTGAATGTCTGATATGGGTATGCATAAATAGTGAATGTATAATTTGATTTTACTATTATAATAAAACAGAAACTAGAGGTGGAAAGGGGATTATGCCAGTAAGGGGGTAAAATGGGGGAAATTACATTTGATGAAGAGGCAAAGAAAACCTATTATAATTGAGGTAAAAAAGGGAGAGGTACAAACATTTTGTGAATCTTACTCTTATTAGATGTGGCTCAAAGAGAGAATATTAGGCATATTTTTTTTACAAAGAAACCTCTTTCACCTTATAGGAAAATGGAAGGGGAAAGGGAAAAAGGGAAGGGGTGGGCTAGTAGAAAGGAAAACAGAAATAGGAAAGGGGGAGGGGCTCTAAAGGGGAAGGGCTGCTTTAGGCAAGTGGTGCTCATAAGTAAAATATTGGGGAGCAGGGAAAGGAGAAAAGGAAAAGTATAATTTTGGCTAAATAAGATGGTGGGAAATACAGGATTAGTAGTTTTAACCATAAATTTGAATGAGGTGAACTCTCCCATAAAGTAGAAGCAGATAGCAGATTGAATTAAAAGCCATAACCCTACAATATGTTGTTTATGAGAAATACAGTTAAAGCACAGTGATATATACAGAGTAAAGGTAAAAGGCTGTAGCAAAATCTATTTGCTTCAGGCAAAGAAAAAAAAAAGAGAGAGAGAGACAAGGAAGGAAACAATATCTTGCTAAAGAATACCATAGATAATGGAGCAATATAAGTACTAAACATATATGCACAAAGTGGTATAGAATGTAAATTACTAAAGGGGAAGTTAAGAGAACTGCAAGAAGAAATAGACAGCAGAACTATAATAGCTGGAGATTTCAATCTTGTTGACTGAGAACTAAATAAATCAAGCCACACAATAAAGAAGTAAATAGAATACTAGAAAAGTTAGGTTTGATAGATCTTTGAGAAAATTGAATGGAGACAGAAAGGAGTACATTTCATGGAACTTATGGAAAAAAATTGGCCATATATTAGGGTATGAAGACCTCAAAATCAAATGAAGAAAGGCAGAATTATTAAGTACATTTTTTCATATTATGATGCAATAAAAATTACATTCAATAAAAGGCCAGGGGAAAATTGCCTCAACCACCCCCCCCCCAAAAAAAAAAAGGAGAAGAGGAAAAAAGAAGAAAAGGAAACTAAAGAAGTACCATGAATACATTGGTAAGTAAAGGCCTCCACTCCACCTTTCCAAATATTTTACAATAAAACTTTTCTTCATATTATATGTTTTAGTTAAACTGGAAAGTATAACTATTAGGAGAATTTTTTTTTGACATGTCATATCTCCACCTCTAACTATTGTTGGTATTTGAGTCCTCCCATAATATTTTGCATTTACTTGTCCTAGCAGTTGTGATCTTCTCTCCCTTTCCCCCAGTAAAGGTCATTTAATTAATTTATTGAATAATCATTCATTAACTACTTCCCAAGTGCCAGGAACTGTGCTAAATTCTGGGAATACAAATAAGTAAAGGAAGGCTATCTCTACTTGCAAGGAATATACAATCTAATGGTATAATACAACAAACACACAATGAAAATATAAAAATAGAGGGGGAAGTAAAGTTGCATAGCAAAGTGGAATGAGATGTACAATGCAGATTCTGTTCTCTAAAAAGAAAGTCTTTAGGTAGTGCTCCTCCCCCTTCCCTCCCCCAGCCCTCTAATCCAAGGGAAGAGAAGGCTGAGGAAGCTGGGAAGGTATTTTGTATATTCAAGGTTGAGTTGACCACAAAGATGAACCTTCTAGTGCTTTTCTTATGAGGGACATTTGGTTACCGAAGAAGATAATATAAACAGAAGAAAATAAGATTGAGTAAAATTCTCAGGAAGTATAGTTGTGAATGTGATTGAAATTAATTTCCTATAAAAGTGAAGTAGAAAATAGAGTGATTACAAACCAAAGTCCAATAAAATATTATTTAAAAGAAACACACTTCAACTATAGAGACACAGAGAATTAAAATAAGGTTATGGAGGAGAATCTATTATTTTGAGTTGAAGAAAAAAAAAGCAGAGGTTATGATCATAATCTCAGATAATGCAAAAATAAAAAGACAGTTAATTAAATGAGGTAATAAGAAAAAATAAATATTGATAAAATGAACCATAAACAATGAAATAACATAAATGTTAAGCATATATGAACCAAATGACATAAAAGCCAAATTCTTCCTCAATAGCAGAAGAAATAGAGAGTAAAAATATTAGGTGGGGACCTTTATATTCACCTCTCAAAATTAGATTAAACATATATAAACTAAGAAATCAAGTAAATGCAAAAGAGCTTAAGAAAGTTAGATTTGATGAAATTCCCGGATAAAACTAATTAGTAATTAAAAGGAGTAATTTATTTTTCAGTTGTACCCAAAAATTACCCATGCATTAGGGCATAAAAAAACTCATAGCCAAAGGCAGAAAAATTAAATGTAGTAGTTTTAAACCATAATGCTATAAAATTATATTAAATAAAAGGCCATGGAAGCATAGACTGAAAGTTAATATTTTTAGTCTTATGTATTCATTTATTTTTTATTATAGCTTTTTATTTAGAAAACATATGCATGGGTAATTTTTCAACTCTGGCCTTTGCAAAACCTTCTGTTCCAAATTTTCCCCTCCTTCCTCCTACCTTCTTCCCTAAATGGCAGGTATTCCTTTACATGTTAAAATATATGTTAAATCCAATATATGTGTGTGTGTATGTGTATATATATATATATATATATATATATATATATATATATATATATATATATATATATATATATATATATATATATATATATATATATATATATATATATAATATGTGTGTGTGCATTCATACAGTTATCTTGCTGCACAAGAAAAATCAGATCTAGAAAGGAAAAAAAAAAAAAAAAAACCTGAGAAGGAAAACAAAAATGCAAGCAAACAACAACAGAAAGAGTGAAAAATGTTATGTTGTGGTCCACACTCAGTTCCTACAGTCCTTTTTCTGGGTATAGATGGCTTTCTTCATTACTGAACAATTGGAACTGGTCTGAATTAATTTATTGTTGAAGAGAGCCATGTCTATCAGAATTGATCATTGTATAGTCTTATTGTTCCATGTTTAATGATCTCCTGGCTCTGCTCATTTCACTAGCATCAGTTCATGT
This sequence comes from Sminthopsis crassicaudata, assembly GCF_048593235.1. Taxonomy (NCBI): domain Eukaryota; kingdom Metazoa; phylum Chordata; class Mammalia; order Dasyuromorphia; family Dasyuridae; genus Sminthopsis; species Sminthopsis crassicaudata. The sequence continues at coordinate 203,716,687 of NC_133618.1, read as the reverse complement.
AAGTCTCTCCAGGCCTCTCTGAAATCATCTTGTTGGTCATTTATTACAGAACAATAATATCCCATAGTATTCATTTACCAAAATTTATTCAGCTTTTCTCCAATTGATGGGCATCTATTCAGTTTCCAATTTATAACCACTATGAGAAGGGCCTTCACAAACATTTTTGCACATGTGGGTTCCTTTTCCTCCTTTCAGATCTCTTTGGGATATAAGCCCAGTAGTAACACTGCTGAGTCAAAAAAATGAAATGAAGTAGTTTTAGACCACAATGGAATAAAATTTATATTAAATAAAAGTCCATGGAAGCATAGACTGAAAGTTAATTGGAAACTAATATTCTAAACCCAAAGAATGAATTGATCAAAGAATAAACTATTGAGAAAATAATTTCATAAGAGAACAATATATCTCCTACTAAATTTTGTGGGAGGAAACCAAAGCAGTATGAAGGGGAAATTGTATATCTCTAAATGCTTTAATCAATAAAACAGAAAAAGTGCATCAATGAATTGGACATGCAACCAAAAAAAAAAAAAAAGAGCAAATTAAAAATGCTTATTTGAATATGAAATTGGAAATCCTATAAATCAAAGGAGTAATTAGTAAAATGGAAAGTAAAAAAAAGATCCTTTGAATGACTTAACAATATGGTTTTGATATCTAAAACAGGGAAATCAATATGAAAGAAAGAATATATTTCTTAATGAATATCAAAATAAAAACTAATAAAATATTAGCAAGGAAATTACAGATTAAAGATCATTCACTATGACTAGTATGAATTTATACTATGAATGCAAGGCTGATTCAATATTAGAAACCCTGTCAGCAAAATTGGCCATGCCAATAAGAATAACAACAAAAATTATATCATCATATGAGTAGAAGCAGAAAAAACCTTTGATAAAATATAATATCCATTTTATTAAATGTAATAAAAACATAAAGATCAATGGAAGGTTTCTTAAAATTATAAGTAAGTAATATCTATCTAAAACTGATGGCAATCTTTATTTGTAATGAGGATAAACTTGAAGCCTTCACAATAAAATCAAGAATTATTCAATATTGTGCTAAAAATGCAATCAGACATAAAAAATAAAGTGAAAGAATAAAAATGTGCAATGGGAAAACAAAACTGTCATTTTTTGAAGATAATATGATGGTATACTTAAAGAGCCCTAGATAATCAACTAAAAACTAATGGAAGTAATTAATAATCTAATAAAATTGCAAGATATAATATAAACACATAAATCAATAGCATTTCTATATACTAAAAAAAAAAAGCCTCAGCAGAAACAGATAAAAAGAAAAATGTCATTTAAAATTTCACACAACATAAAATACTTAGTTTACCTACTAAAACAAATCCAGTGATTATATGAATACAATTACAAAATATTTTTCACTCAAATTAAAATGGATCTAAACAATTAGAGAGATTCTAAATGCTTTTGGATATTGTGAGTCAATATAAGAAAAATGACAATTTTATTTAAATTTGTTTACTTATGCAGTATCATACTAAACTACCAAACAATTATTTGATCAAGCTAGAAAAATCATAAAAAGATCATCTGGAAGAGTAAAAAATCAAGAATATAAGGATATCATTGAAAAAAATGTATATATGTAACATAAATATTATGTAATAAGTTTTTTGTGAAAAAAATTAATACTTTGAAAGTATATAAATTAAAATTTGTCAACTAATTGAAAAAAATTTGATGTGGTGAAGGAAGTAGTTTAAGGAGAATATCAGCATTGGATGTAGATGGTGGGATGGAACGCCTTCTTCCTGATGTGTCCTAGGAAGAAGTATACCTTCATTGCTGACTTAAAAGGCCAGTATTTTGGTTAAATTACTTGGACTCTTTACTAAGATTTTAATATATAGTTCTCAAATAAGCCTGCTAGGGGTATGAGGACAATGATTAACAGGAAGTAGAGTATAGAGGCCAACTGGCTAATGATGATGAAAGGCAGTTCTACAGGTTGACCTCCAATTCATTTAAGTGTAATTAGTTAGAATAATGTTTGTGAATAAATGACCATAGTAATCTGGTATTTGGTAAACACAAAGATCTGAGTTTTGGTGATAAGAACAAAACATTTTACCAAATTTGCTGAGAAAACTAAAAATAGTTTGGTAAAAATTAGGCACAGACCAGCAATTCACAATGTATACCATTACAAGATAAGAATGTATAGATAGTTTAGACATAAAAGGTGATATCATTAGGAAATGAGGAGTATGTCGTAGAAAATACTTATTAGATTTATGGATATGGGAAGAATTGATTAAATAAGTTATACAAGATGTCATGGGAAGCAAAATAGATGATTTTGACTATATGAAATTTTAAAAAGCTTGTGTACAATCAAAAGAAATACAGTCAAAATTAAAAGGAGAATAACAAAATGAGAAAAAATGTGCAGCAAATTTTTCTGATATAGGTCTGATGTCTCAAATAGATGGAGAACTGAATCAAATTTATAAAAATAATAGGCATTTCCCAGTTGATGAATCATCAAAGTATTTTAACAGGCAATTTAAAATTATCAATAGCCATATGAAAAATGCCCTAAATCACTATTGTTTATAGAAATACAAATTAAAACAATTCTGAGATACCACATTACCCATTAGATTAGTTAAAATAATAGAAAATGAATCTGAAAAAGGCTGATGACATTGAGAAAAATTGAGACAGTGGTAGAGTTGGTAGCATTGTGAAATAGTTATTCTTGAAAACAATTTGGAACTATGCTCAAAGAGCTACAGAATTGTCTATATCTTAACCCCAGCCTGAAAAAAAAAAATAAATTGGAAAATAAATAAATAAATAAGTAAAACATAAAAAGATTCATAAGAATGCAAAGTGAGCAGCAAGAGAACACTACAACCTTAATAGCAATATTGTAAGCATGATACATTGTAAACAAATAAACAAGAAAGGTGAGTAGTTATAGATATACATACTCTGATCTAAACAATTATGCAAGAAAATTCCAAAGGATCTGTGATAAAAACTGCTATCTACTGCCAAATAAAGAACTAATGCTTTAAAGTACATGTTGATGCTTTTTTATCCTATTTTTATGGTTTTGTTTTAGTTTTCTTTTGAAACTTGGTTAATATTTAAGGGAGTTACAAGAAGAAATGGATAGTAAAACTATACTAGTGGGGGATCTCAATCTCGCTGTATCATAAGTAGACAAGTTGAGCCACAGCATTAAGAAGAAAGAAGTTAAGGAGGTAAAGAGAATTTTTAAAAAGTTAAATATATAGATTTTTTTCTCAGTGTTATATGGAACTTAACAAAAATTGACCATGTTTTAGGGCATAAAAAACCTCAAATTTGAGTGCAGAAAGATAGAAATAGTAAATTTATCTTTTCCAGATTGTTATGAAATAAAAATCACATGTAATAATGGTCCAAAGAAAAATAGACCAAAATTAATTGGAAATTAAATAATCATATTCTAAAGAATGAGTGGATGAAACAATAAATCATAGAAACAATCAATAATTTAATCCAAGAGAATAACAATAATGAGACAACATACAAAAATTTGAGGATTGCATTCAAAGCAATTCTTAGGGGAAATTTTATATTTCTTCATGCTTATGTGAATTAAACACTCCCAATTAAATACCAAATTTGAAATTCTGAAAGTAAAAGGGGAGATTAATAAAACTGAAAGTAAGAAAACTATTAAATTAATGAACAAAAGAGTTGATTTTATGAAAAAACCAACAATATAGATAACCCTTTAGTCAATTTGACTAGAAAAAGGAAAGAAGAAAATAAAACTGCCAGTATCAAAAACAAAAAGGGCGAACTTAAAGCAATGAAGAGAAAATTATACATATAACATATCATATACACACACATACACACACACATATATATATATATATATATATATATATATATATATAATATAAATATATAATATATAACAAATAAATAAATAATTAGGGCCTATTTTTCCCAACTGTATGCCAATATATCTAATAATCTAAGTGAAATGAATGAATACTTCCACAAATTTATATTGCCCAGAAAGAAGGAAATTACTTTAAAAGTTCCATTTTAGAAAAAGAAATTGAACTCCCAAAGAACCCCCAAAAAAAATTCTCCAGGGCCAGATGGATTTATAAGTGAATTCTACCAAATATTTAAAAACAATTAATTTCAATACTAAACAAGTTATTTGGAAAAAATAAGGAAAGAAGTCCTACCAAATTCCTTTTGTGATACAAATATGGTACTGATACCTAAACTAGATAGAGAAACAGAGAAAAACAGAGCAAAAAAATATAGATGAATTTCCCTAATTCCACCATATTCCTAAGTAAGGTTGAAGAAAAATCTTAAATAAATTACTAACAAATTAAATAAATTACAACAACTTATAATTTGGATAATATACTATGATCAAGTAGGCTTTATACCAAAATTGCAGGGTAGATTTATTATTATGAACACTATTAGCATTCCGTTTTAGAAAAAGAAATTGAACTCCCAAAGAACCCCCAAAGAAAAATTCTCCAGGGCCAGATGGATTTATAAGTGAATTCTACCAAATATTTAAAAACAATTAATTTCAATACTAAGCAAGTTATTTGGAAAAAATAAGGAAAGAAGTCCTACCAAATTCCTTTTGCGATACAAATATGATGCTGATACCTAAACTAGATAGAGAAACAGAGAAAAACAGAGCAAAAAAATATAGATGAATTTCCCTAATTCCACCATATTCCTAAGTAAGGTTGAAGAAAAATCTTAAATAAATTACTAACAAATTAAATAAATTACAACAACTTATAATTTGGATAATATACTATGATCAAGTAGGCTTTATACCAAAATTGCAGGGTAGATTTATTATTATGAACACTATTAGCATTATTGACTATCAGTAAGCAAACTAACAGAAACCACATGATATCAATAGATGCAGGAAAAGCAGTTGACAAATTCTAAAACTCATCAATAACATTTATATAAAACCATTAACATCATTAAGTGGAGCAAAGATGGCGGAGAAAATACACACCACTGTGTAAGCTCCTTTCTTCCCTCACAACCAACTATATTTAATCAGCTTCAGAAATAGCGTTGGACTGAGAGAATCCACAAGGACTGGAAGCACGACTTACCAGCTGAAGAGAATCTGGAGTTTCAGCAGGAAAGGTCAGCTCCCAGGGGAGGAAGAAGAGAGGCCAGCACAGACAGTGGGGTAGTGGCACACTGTGCCGGTCACACTGGGGAGGGCTCTGGGATCAGAGAATCCACTGACATAAAAGAATCTGGCACAGGCTGTTAGCTCTTCTCTGCTTATAAAACAGCAGTTCAGAAGATAACTATATGTAGCGAGCTGTCGTCTCTAGAAGCTGCCGGATCGCTCTCTGGGAAGAGATCTGCTGTGTCTACTCAAATCTTTCAGACAGATTCTTCTTCCTGTAGTGAACCGTTGTCTCCAGACAGTTGCTGTTAACTCTTGTCCTTAGAAGTGACTTCCCTTCCTGCAGAGAGCCCCGTCAGGCCTGATGTAATGCAGAGAGTCTTCTTCTTTCTCTGAGAGTCCTCTCTTTTATTCTCCCAGAGAATGGGCGTGGGATAATGCAAGGGCTTCTGGGAAGAACCACCCCAGCCAATGAGCTTGCCCCCTCTATCAAGTCAACCTGAGTTCTCACCTTGTAATTGTCCAGAAAACCTGAATTCTCACCTTGTCACTGTCCAGACAACCCGAGTTCTCACTTAGTAATCCTAACATCTCCCCCTTTCTTTTGATTTAGAACATAGGACAGTCATGACCTTGAAACATAAATCCATCAATATGGGAAGTATTACAGATAATTACATAAATTACATAAGCACATAGTAACATAGTAACGTAACACATGCTAGAAGTATATAACATAATCATAAATTGAAAATTTATAAATGTCCATAAGTCCATTGTCCATTAGTCTCATCTTGTGTGAGGAAGTCCAATGATTCCTGCTGGTTTTTAAAGTTCTTTAACAGTCTTCTTATTATCCATGCTCTTTCAGTGTCAGATGTTTCTTAGATCTTCTCCTTTATTTTGAGATCTTTCTCTTTTTCTGTCTCTCTCTGGTGGACAAGGCGAATATGACTCGTTGGCACCCATCTGATTCCTTCTCCTGCTGAAGAAATACAAGCAAACCCTCTCTCCCAGGCATTTAACCTATCTAATTACCTTCTATTTACCACTTTCTAAATATCTTCTCATCATCTGGCAATTACATTGGAATTGTTTGCACTGGGCACAGCCCTGTTGGTTTAAAAGGCCTGTATTCTCCCCAAGTGTAATCCATTTTTGCAATCTGATTGCCTTTTGACTGACTTATCAGGTAATCCCTTTCTGCCATGTGATTGCTTCTCTGCTGATTGATTAAATCAGAGTCCTGGCCTTCTAAAGGTTCTTTGGGTGTAACATCAGCTGCCATCATGCCCCAAGTCTTTTTTGCCTGGGGTCCTGGACCTGGGCCCCTCATCCCATTTCCCTGAATTATTTTACACTCTGATGCCCAATGGAATCCTCTGTTGCATTTTGGACATGGGGTTTTAGGTCTTCTTTCACCCTGTCTTCTCACTTTATCTCCATACCTACACTGAGCTCTTAGATGTCCAATTTTTCCACATTGAAAACATCGCCGAGTTTCTCTAGAAGGCCTTTGCCAGGAGGGACCCTGTTTTTGCATGTTCATCATTGTCTGGGTGTAAAAAGCATTTGTTCCCACTGTAGCACAGCGTCTTATGATCTCCTCTAAAGGAGCATCTTTGTCTAATCCCCATATAATTCTTTTGCAAATCTCATTGGCATTTTCCTTAGCCAGATGTCTGGTCATTATTTCTGTAGCTGAATTTTCTCCAATAGTTCTTTTGACAGCAGTTTGCAAACGTCCCACAAAATCTGCAAAAGGTTCATTGGGACCTTGCTGTATTTTAGTGAAAGCCTCTCCACGATCTTTCTGTCCAGGAAGGACACCCCAAGCTTTTATTGCAGCCTTAGCAATTTGTTCATATACTGTCATGGTATAATTAATCTGTTCCGAATTCTCTCCATATTGACCTTCACCAGCTAAGTGCTCAAAAGTGAATTGTGTGTTAACTCCTATTTCCAAATTGCATCTGACTTGAATTTTACATAATTCATGAAATTCTGCAAGCCATAATAAATTTTCTCCAGGTTCCAGACATGTCCTTGCTATGGATTTCCAATCATTCGGGGTTAGGACTTCATAAGACAAACCATCTAGTAACATTTTGACATAAGCTGATGTAGCCCCATAAAGGGTACAACCTTTTTTCAAATCCTTAATTTTATTCAAATCTAAAGGTGCATATCTTCTCCTTTTTTTACCTACAGAGTCAATCTCTTCAATCACAGGATATGCATGTATAAAATCACTTATATCCTGTCCTTCTCTCTTAGCTTTAACCAATGCTTTTTCTAATCTTGTCATAGGCTTAGGCTGCTTCACAGGCAATTCTGTTTGTGTTTCTGCCTCTTCCCCTCTTTCTTCCTCCATCTCTGAAGGTGGGGTTGATGTGGGCCTGTCAATAATCTGTTCTCTAGGCAGGGTTGAAGCTTCTTCAAGAGAATCATACCATAATTCCTCATTTAAATCCTCTTGCTCTAGGGAAAGATCTTGATCTTTCCTTTTTTCCTCACACTTCCTCCTCTGTTCATTTTTAGAACTTTTCCTTCTCCTACAACTTGCTTGATAGTTTAAGGCTAATTGAACTATGTTGTAGATATAAAATACTTCTGCAGAAATTGAACGAGGCCCATTTTTTGCTTGAAATTCTTTCATTTCATATCCCACTAGCTTCCATTTATCTACATCTATCTTTTCTTCCTCTAAGAACCAAGGGGATGTGCGTCTTAATGCAGCCAAGAGTTTAGCAATCTGTACCCAGGTTACAAGTAAACTCTGCTCCTCAATTATGTTGATTATACTCTCTATAGTACCACTCCTGAATGGGGGTGGAGCTGAGGTTGCTTCTGGGGCTGGGGATGAGTCGGCTGAGGTCCAGGGATTGAATATAGCTAACATCTGCCCCATTTCAGCTATAAGAGATTCCTGGTTTAGCCCTTAACAAGTTAAGTTCCTTATTTATCTATTAGCACGCTCACTTAATCTTTAACAAAGTTTCCTCGTTACTCACAGTTCTGGGTCAGAGAGACTGAGATCTAGATCAGAAGCTTTTCCACTGGAATCAGGACCGTGTCTGTCCCTGTTCGGGTGCCAAATTGCGAAGGTCTGGTCTAGCTCTTCTTGTCAGGATAAGTAAATGTCCTTGCCCCACGTTGGGCGCCAATTGTAGCGAGCTGTTGTCTCTAGAAGCTGCCGGATCGCTCTCTGGGAAGAGATCTGCTGTGTCTACTCAAATCTTTCAGACAGATTCTTCTTCCTGTAGTGAACCGTTGTCTCCAGGCAGTTGCTGTTAACTCTTGTCCTTAGAAGTGACTTCCCTTCCTGCAGAGAGCCCCGTCAGGCCTGATGTAATGCAGAGAGTCTTCTTCTTTCTCTGAGAGTCCTCTCTTTTATTCTCCCAGAGAATGGGCGTGGGATAATGCAAGGGCTTCTGGGAAGAACCACCCCAGCCAATGAGCTTGCCCCCTCTATCAAGTCAACCTGAGTTCTCACCTTGTAATTGTCCAGAAAACCTGAATTCTCACCTTGTCACTGTCCAGACAACCCGAGTTCTCACTTAGTAATCCTAACAACTATAAGCCACTTTAAAATTTAAAACCAGATTGGATCTTCCTGGATCCCAGGGGTGACTCAGCAGATCTTGGCACTGGGGGTGTGGCCTACATAGGCAATCCAGGCTTTTACCTCAGGGTAGTTAAGAGATTGAAGAGTGGGAGGGGCAGTAACTCATAGTGCCTGGCTTGGCTGGAGGCAGTGGAATGGAAGTCCCAGAGAAGCAGAACCTTTGAACTAGGGACCATGGTTTCTGGCAGACTCTTCCAGTTTGAGCACAGGGGCTTTTCACTTCACCTGCTGCAGACATCCACGTCCCACCGGGACGCATAGGCTAGACTTTGAGTCGCCTTTACTGTTCAGTCTTGAACCTCAGGGAAGCCGCTAAAACACAGCACCCTCAGGGCACAGCAGTGCTAGTCACCTCTGAGGCACTTCCAGGGAGGGGGTGGGGAACTCTCTCCCAGAGCTCTCTCTTAGCTCAGGCACAGGGGCCGCTGCATCCATCCAGTCTGGGAGGAAGCTGGTAAATAAATAAATAAATAATTTCCTACCCCAGGGACAGACCCCAAAAGATTTTTTAAGTATGAGCAAGAAACCTAAAAAAACCATAGATTCCTTCTACACAGAGAAAGAGTGGGTATCCAACCCCGAGGAAGTTAACAGCAGAGAGTCAGCAGATAACAACCTAAAGGGGAATGATTCCTGCCCCCCATCACATAACTCTCTCCTTGAAGAGACTATTAAAAAGTTAAGAGAGTTTGAAGAAAAATGGGGAAAGGAAAGAGAAGCTATGATAGAGAATGACAACATTCTGAAATTGGAGTTGGAAAAAATAAAGAATTCACAGGAGATGCAGGGAAACAAAATTAGTGAATTAGAAAAGGTAAAAAAATCACAGGAAAGTAGGATTTCTGAATTGGAGAAGATAAAAAAGTCCCAAGAAAAAAGGATTTCTGAATTGGAAAAAGAAAATAATTCTCAAAAAAAAAAAAAAATTAGGGAAATGGAAAAAAATGCAATAGAGCAAAATAACTCATTTAAAAATGAAATTGGGCATTTACAAAAAGGAATAAAAACTGTGAATGAAGAAAATAACTCCTTAAAAGTCAGGATGGGGTTCTCCCTCTGCAGCCCTCTTCAGCTCTGAGTCCTCCCTGCTTGAAAAAGTTTGAAACTGTTTATTAAGAAGTTAGAATAGAGAACATAGTATTTTCAGGACTTCCGGCCAAGATGGCGGTGTGCAGGCAGACAGCTGCTTGAGCTCCTCGTTTTCTCTCAGAACTTACTTCATGACAAGCCTCTGACTTAATGCTTGACCCAGAAAGAAATCCACAAATTATCACCAAGAGAAGACATCCTTGAAAGTCGCCAGAAAAGGTCTGTGTTTGTTCGGGGGAGGGTCAATCAAACTGGGCGCAGACTGAGGGCAGACAGCCAGAGCAAGACAGGCAGCTCACACAGCTCAGACCGGAGGGGGAGGGGTGTGATCTCTGCAATTTCTGTGAAAGGGCTTTTGCCCCAGTGTGGATGCTCCGTCTTGGCAGCAAGCCAGGAGCGGTGGAGAGGGTGTAAACACCGGAGGTGAAGATTAAAACCCCAGAAAGCCAGCGTCTCTCAGAGCCCGGCCACCCCCAACCCCCACCTGGACTGACTCGGTGCGTTCTCAGAGCCTCAGAGCGCAGACTCAGTACAGTCATTGCTGTTCTGTTAGTGGCTCTCTGCTGCCCTACGGCCAGTCTGTAGAGGATGCCCATTAATACCATCCAGCCCCATCCCCCACAAAACAGACCAATTGTTTCTCTTGTCAGTTTGCTTTCTTTGATTCCTACTCTGACAAAATGAACAAAAAATTCAAAAGGGCTCTAACCATTGACAGCTTCTGTGTGGAGAGGGAGCAGACTTCAAATGCTGAGGAGACTAGGAACAGACTGTCCCCAGATGTATACCCTGCTCCTCAATACAAAAGAACCTCATAGAGGAAATCAAAAAGGCTCTCACAAGAGAGCTGGAAGAGAAATGGGAAAAGGAAAGGGAAGCTTGGCAAGAGAGCCTGGAGAAGTCATCCCATGCATTCAAAGACAGAATGGATAAAGAAATCAAATCATTGAGAAACAAGATTAGTGAGCTGGAAAAGGTAAACAACTCCAAGGAAAACAGGATTAGTGAGCTGGAAAAGGTAAACAACTCCAAGGAAAACAGGATTAGAGAGCTGGAAAAAGAAATCAGCTCTCTAAAAAATAAAATGGATAAAATGGAAAAAAATTCCATAGAAGATAAAAACTCAATTGGACAATTACAAAGAGATATAAAAAAAGCGAGTGAAGAAAATACATCATTGAAAATTAGACTGGAACAAGTAGAAATGAATGACTCAAGGAGAAACCAAGAGGGAGTCAAGCAAAACCAGAGAAATGAAACAATTGAAAAGACTGTCAAGTACCTTACCAGAAAGACAACAGACCTGGAAAACAGATCCAGGAGAGAAAATTTGAGAATAATCGGACTCCCTGAAAAATGGGAGGAAAAAAAGAGCTTGGACACCATTTTCGAGGAAATTATCAAAGAGAACTGCCCAGAAGTTTTGCAAACAGAGGGTAAAATAGACATTGAAAAAATTCATCGATCACCTACTGAAAGGGACCCTAAAATCAAAACGCCAAGAAATATAGTGGCCAAGTTCAAGAACCATCAGACAAAGGAAAAGATATTGGAAGCTGCTAGAAAAAACCAATTCAGATATAGAGGATCCACAATAAGGATAACACAGGATCTAGCAGCGTCCACATTAAAAGAACGCAGGGCCTGGAACATGATATTCAGAAAGGCTAAGGAACTTGGTATGCAGCCAAGAATAACTTACCCAGCAAGAATGAGCATCGTTTTCCAGTGAAGAAGATGGACATTAGACGAAATAAATGAATTCCATCTATTTTTGATGAAAAAACCAGACCTACATAAAAGGTTTGATCTTCAAATACAGAACTCAAGAGACTTCTAAAAAAGGTAAAAAGAAATCTTGAGAACTATACTTCTGTCAAAAAATATGTAAAGAACATATGTACAATTTGTCTTAGAAACTAGAGGTGGAAAGGAGATTATATCATAAAAAAGTATAAAGTGGTGGTACTACATCTCTTGAAGAGGCAAAGGTAACCTATTATATCTGAGAGAAAGAAAGGAGGGAGATGAACATAGCGTGTATCAATAGACATATTCGATTTATGGTGAAACTTCTTCCACTTCATTGAAAAGTGAAAGGGAAGGTATAAGCTAAGGGGAAGGGAATACAGTAATTACTAGGAAAAGGGGTAAAATAAGGGGAGGATCTTTAAGGTGGGGGAGGGATCCTAAAAAGGGAGGGCTGTGAAAAGCAAGTGGTGTTTACCAGTTTAATACTGGATAGGAGGGTAAAAGGGAAGGAAAGGGGAAAAGCATAAGCAGGGGTTAATAGGATGGCAAGCAATATAGAATTAGTCCTTCTAACCATAAATGTGAATGGGGCAAACTGCCTCATAAAGAGGAAGCAGTTAGCAGACTGGATTAAAAGTCAGAATCCTACTATATGTTGTTTACAGGAAACACACCTGAAACAGGGTGAGACATTCAAACTAAAAGTAAAAGGGTGGAGCAGAATCTATTATGCTTCAGGCAAAACCAAAAAAGCAGGAGTAGCCATCCTCATCTCAGATCAAGCAAAAACAAAAATTGATCTAATTAAAAGAAATAAGGAAGAGCATTATATCCTGCTAAAGGGAAGCATCAGTAGTGAAGCAGTATCAATATTAAACATGTATGCACCAAGTGGTGCAGCATCTAAATTCTTAAAAGAGAAATTAAGAGAGCTGCAAGAGGAAATAGATAGAAAAACTATAATAGTGGGAGATCTCAACCTTGCACTATCAGAATTAGATAAATCAAACCACAAAACAAATAAGAAAGAAGTCAAAGAGGTAAATAGAATACTAGAAAAGTTTGATATGATAGATCTTTGGCAAAAGCTAAATGGAGACAGAAAGGAATATACTTTCTTCTCAGCAGTTCATGGAACCTATACAAAAATTGATCATATACTAGGGCATAAAAACCTCAAAATCAAATGCAGTAAGGCAGAAATAGTAAATGCATCCTTTTCAGACCATAATGCAATCAAAATAACATTTAATAAAAAACCAGGGGAAAATAGACCAAAAAATAATTGGAAACTAAATAATCTTATACTAAAGAATGATTGGGTAAAACAGCAAATCATAGACATAATTAATAACTTCACCCAAGAAAATGACAATAATGAGACATCATACCAAAATGTGTGGGATACAGCCAAAGCAGTAATTAGGGGAAGTTTTATATCTCTACAGGCCTACTTGCATAAAATAGAGAAAGAGAGGGCCAACAAATTGGGCTTACAACCAAAATTGCTAGAAAAGGAACAAATTAAAAACCCCCAGACAAACACAAAACTTGAAATTCAAAAAATAAAAGGTGAGATTAATAAAATTGAAAGTAAAAAAACTATTGAATTAATTAATAAAACTAAGAGTTGGTTTTATGAAAAAAACAACAAAATAGACAAACCCTTAGTAAACCTGATTAAAAAAAGGAAAGAGAAAAAGCAAATTGATAGTCTGGAAAATGAAAAGGGTGAACTCACCACTAATGAAGAGGAAATTAGAACAATAGTTAGGAGCTACTTTGCTCAACTTTATGCCGATAAATTCGATAACTTAAATGAAATGGAAGAATACCTTCAAAAATATAGCTTGCCCAGATTAACAGAGGAAGAAGTAAGTAGTCTAAATAGTCCCATCTCAGAAAAAGAAATAGACCAAGCTATTAACCAACTTCCTAAGAAAAAGTCCCCAGGACCAGATGGATTTACAGGTGCATTCTACCAAACATTTAAAGAACAACTAACTCCAATGCTATGTAAACTATTTGAAAAAATAGGGATTGAAGGAGTCCTACCAAATTCCTTCTATGACACAGACATGGTACTGATACCTAAACCAGGTAGATCGAAAACTGAGAAAGAAAACTATAGACCAATTTCCTTAATGAATATTGATGCTAAAATCTTAAATAAGATATTAGCAAATAGACTTCAGAAAATCATCCCCAGGATAATACACTATGACCAAGTGGGATTTATACCAGGAATGCAGGGCTGGTTTAATATTAGTAAAACTATTAGTATAATTGACCATATTAATAATCAAATTAATAAAAACCATATGATCATCTCAATAGATGCAGAAAAGGCATTTGATAAAATCCAACATCCATTCCTACTAAAAACGCTTGAGAGTATAGGAATAAATGGACTATTCCTTAAAATAATAAGGAGCATATATTTAAAACCTTCAGTAAACATCATATGTAATGGTGATAAACTAGAACCTTTCCCTGTAAGATCAGGAGTGAAACAAGGTTGCCCACTATCACCATTACTATTCAATATAGTACTAGAAACTCTAGCCTTGGCAATAAGAGCCGAGAAAGAGATCCAAGGAATTAGAGTAGGAAATGAAGAAATCAAATTGTCACTTTTCGCAGATGACATGATGGTATACTTAGAGAACCCCAAAGACTCTACTAAAAAGCTATTAGAAATAATTCAGAATTTTAGCAAAGTCGCGGGATACAAAATAAATCCACATACATCCTCAGGATTTTTATACATTACCAACACAATCCAACAGCAAGAGATACAAAGAGAAATTCCATTCAAAATAACAGTCGATAGTATCAAATATTTGGGAATATATCTACCAAAGGAGAGTCAGGAATTATATGAGCAAAATTACAAAACACTTGCCACAAAAATAAAGTGGAGTTGAGAAAGAATCCATCCATTCTGGAGAGCAATCTGGAATTATGCCCAAAAAGTTATCAAACTGTGCATACCCTTTGACCCAGCAGCGCTACTACTGGGATTATATCCCAAAGAAATACTAAAGAGCAGAAAGAGACATATATGTGCCAAAATGTTTGTGGAAGCTCTTTTTGTTGTAGCTAGAAACTGGAAGATGAATGGATGTCCAACAGTTGGAGAATGGTTGGGTAAATTGTGGTATATGAAGGTTATGGAATATTATTGCTCTGTAAGAAATGACCAGCAGGAGGAATACAGAGAGGCCTGGAGAGACTTACAGCAACTGATGCTGAGTGAAATGAGCAGAACCAGAAGATCACTGTACACTTCAACAACAATACTGTATGAGGATGTATTCTGATGGAAGTGGAAATCTTCAACATAAAGAAGATCCAACTCACTTCCAGTTGATCAATGATGGACAGAGGTAGCTACACCCAGAGAAGAAACACTGGGAAGTGAATGTAAATTGTTAGCAGTAATATTAGTCTTCCCAGGTTGCATGTACCTTCGGATTCTAATGTTTATTGCGCAACAAGAAAATGATATTTGCACACATGTATTGTACCTAGACTATATTGTAACACATGTAAAATGTATGGGATTGCCTGTCATCAGGGGGAGGAAATAGAGGGAGGGGGGGATAATTTGGAAAAATGAATACAAGGGATAATATTATAATATATATATATATATATATATATATATATATATATATATATATATATATATATAATAAAATTTACTTCAAAAATAAAAAAAAATAAAGTCAGATTTAAATAATTGGAAAGACATTCAGTGCTCTTGGATAGGCCGAGCGAATATAATAAAGATGACAATACTCCCCAAACTAATCTATTTATTTAGTGCTATACCAATCAGACTCCCAAGAAACTATTTTAATAACCTAGAAAAAATAACAACAAAATTCATATGGAAGAATAAAAGGTCGAGAATTGCAAGGGAACTAATGCAAAAAAAGTCAGAGGAAGGTGGTCTAAGTGTACCTGATTTAAAGCTATATTATAAAGCAACAGTCACCAAAACCATTTGGTATTGGCTAAGAAATAGACTAGTTGATCAGTGGCATAGGTTAGGTTCACAGGGCAAGATAGTGAATAAAAATAGCTATCTAATCTTTGACAAACCCAAAGATCCCAAATTTTGGGATAAGAATTCATTATTTGACAAAAACTGATGGGAAAACTGGAAATCAGTATGGCAGAAACTAGGCATGGACCCACATTTAACACCACATACTAAGATTAGATCAAAATGGGTCCAAGATTTAGTCATAAAGAACGAAATCATAAAAAATTGGAGGAACATGGGATGGTTTACCTCTCAGACTTGTGGAGGAGGAAGGAGTTTATGTCCAAGGGAGAACTAGAGACCATTATTGATCACAAAATAGAACATATTGATTACACCAAATTAAAAAGTTTCTGCACGATGACATGATGGTATACTTAGAGAACCCCAAAGACTCTGCTAAAAAGCTATTAGAAATAATTCAGAATTTTAGCAAAGTCGCAGGATACAAAATAAATCCACATAAATCCTCAGGATTTTTATACATTACCAACACAATCCAACAGCAAGAGATACAAAGAGAAATTCCATTCAAAATAACAGTCGATAGTATCAAATATTTGGGAATATATCTACCAAAGGAGAGTCAGGAATTATATGAGCAAAATTACAAAACACTTGCCACAAAAATAAAGTCAGATTTAAATAATTGGAAAGACATTCAGTGTTCTTGGATAGGCCGAGCGAATATAATAAAGATGACAATACTCCCCAAACTAATCTATTTATTTAGTGCTATACCAATCAGACTCCCAAGAAACTATTTTAATGACCTAGAAAAAATAACAACAAAATTCATATGGAAGAATAAAAGGTCGAGAATTGCAAGGGAACTAATGAAAAAAAAGTCAGAGGAAGGTGGTCTAAGTGTACCTGATTTAAAGCTATATTATAAAGCAACAGTCACCAAAACCATTTGGTATTGGCTAAGAAATAGACTAGTTGATCAGTGGCATAGGTTAGGTTCACAGGACAAGATAGTGAATAAAAATAGCAATCTAATCTTTGACAAACCCAAAGATCCCAAATTTTGGGATAAGAATTCATTATTTGACAAAAACTGCTGGGAAAACTGGAAATTAGTATGGCAGAAACTAGGCATGGACCCACATTTAACACCACATACTAAGATTAGATCAAAATGGGTCCAAGATTTAGGCATAAAGAACGAAATCATAAATAAATTGGAGGAACATGAGATGGTTTACCTCTCAGACTTGTGGAGGAGGAAGGAGTTTGTGTCCAAGGGAGAACTAGAGACCATTATTGATCACAAAATAGAACATTTTGATTACACCAAATTAAAAAGTTTCTGCACAAACGAAACTAATGCAAACAAGATTAGAAGGGAAGTAACAAATTGGGAAAACATTTTTACAGTTAAAGGTTCTGATAAAGGCCTCATCTCCAAAATATACAGAGAATTGACTTTAATTTATAAGAAACCAAGCCATTCTCCAATTGATAAATGGTCAAAGGATATGAACAGACAATTTTCAGATGATGAAATTAAAACTATTTCCACTCATATGAAAGAGAGTTCCAAATCACTATTGATCAGAGAAATGCAAATTAAGACAACTCTGAGGTATCATTACACACCTGTCAGATTGGCTAAGATGACAGGAACAAATAATGATGAATGTTGGAGGGGCTGTGGGAAAACTGGGACACTGATGCATTGTTGGTGGAGTTGTGAAAGAATCCAACCATTCTGGAGAGCAATCTGGAATTATGCCCAAAAAGTTATCAACATGTGCATATCCTTTGACCCAGCCATACTACTACTGGGCTTATACCCCAAGGAACTACTAGAGAAGGGAAAGGGTCCTGTATGTGCCAAAATGTTTGTGGCAGCCCTTTTCATAGTGGCTAGAAGCTGGAAGATGAATGGATGTCCATCAATTGGAGAATGGTTGGGTAAACTATGGTATATGAATGTTATGGAATATTATTGCTCTATAAGTAATGACCAACAGGAGAAATGCAGAGAGGCTTGGAGAAACTTGCATCAACTGATGCTGAGTGAAACGAGCAGAACCAGAAGATCATTATACACTTCAACAATGATACTGTACGAGGATGTATGCTGATGGACGTGGATTTCTTCAACATAGAGAAGAGCTAATCCAATTCCAATTGATTAATGATGGACAGAAACAGCTACATCCAGAAAAGGAACACTGGGAAATGAATGTAAACTGTTATTTTTACCTTCTGAATCCAATTCTTCCTGTGCAACAAAAAATTCGGTTCTACACACATATATTGTATCTAAATTATACTGTAATATATTTAACATATACAGGACTGCTTGCCATCTGGGGGAGGGGGTTGGGGGAGGAAGGGAAAAAATCTGAATAGAAGTAAGTGCAAGGGATAATGTTGTAAAAAATTACCCATGCATATGTACTGTCAAAAAATGTTATAATTATAAAATAAAATAAAAAATTAAAAAAAAAAGTTTCTGCACAAAGAAAACTAATGCAAACAAGATTAGAAGGGAAGTAGCAAATTGGGAAAAAATTTTTACAGTTAAAGGTTCTGATAAAGGCCTCATCTCCAAAATATACAGAGAATTGACTTTAATTTATAAGAAATCAAGCCATTCTCCAATTGATAAATGGTCAAAGGATATGAACAGACAATTTTCAGATGATGAATTTAAAACTATTTCCACTCATATGAAAGAGTGTTCCAAATCACTATTGATCAGAGAAATGCAAATTAAGACAACTCTGAGGTATCATTACATACCTGTCAGATTGGCTAAGATGACAGGAACAAATAACGATGAATGTTGGAGGGGCTGTGGGAAAACTGGGACACTGATGCATTGTTGGTGGAGTTGTGAAAGAATCCAACCATTCTGGAGAGCAATCTGGAATTATGCCCAAAAAGTTATCAACATGTGCATATCCTTTGACCCAGCCATACTACTACTGGGCTTATACCCCAAGGAACTACTAGAGAAGGGAAAGGGTCCTGTATGTGCCAAAATGTTTGTGGCAGCCCTTTTCATAGTGGCTAGAAGGTGGAAGATGAATGGATGTCCATCAATTGGAGAATGGTTGGGTAAACTATGGTATATGAATGTTATGGAATATTATTGTTCTATAAGAAATGACCAACAGGAGAAATACAGAGAGGCTTGGAGAGACTTACATCAACTGATGCTGAGTGAAACGAGCAGAACCAGAAGATCATTATACACTTCAACAATGATACTGTATGAGGATGTATGCTGATGGATTTGGATTTCTTCAACATAGAGAAGAGCTAATCCAATTCCAATTGATCAATGATGGACAGAATCAGCTACATCCAGAAAAGGAACACTGGGAAATGAATGTAAACTGTTATTTTTACCTTCTGAATCCAATTCTTCCTGTGCAACAAAAAATTTGGTTCTACACACATATATTGTATCTAGAATATACTGTAATATATTTAACATGTATAAGACTGCCTGCCATCTGGGGGAGGGGGTTGGGGGAGGAAGGGAAAAAATCTGAATAGAAGTAAGTGCAACGGATAATGTTGTAAAAAATTACCCATCCATATGTACTGTCAAAAAAAGTTATAATTATAAAATAAAATAAAAAATTAAAAAAAAAAGTCAGGATGGAAAAAATAGAAATGAATGATTCATTGAGAACCCAGAAATCAGTCAAACAAAACAAAAAAAATGGGAAGCTGGAGAACAACGTCAAATAATTATTGGGAAAATCTATAGACCTGGAAAATAGATCTAGGAGAGATAATCTGTGGATCATTGGACTTCCCGAAAACTATGACCAAAAAAAGAGCCTAGATTCTATTTTACAGGAAATTATCAAAGAGAACTCTCCAGAGATAATAGAAACAGAGGGGAAAGTAGATGTTGAAAGAATTCATCGAACTCCTTCTGAAATAGACCCTAAAAAAAGAACACCACAGAATATTGTGGCTAAGCTGCAGAATTAGCACACAAAGGAGAAAATCCTGCAAGCAGGTAGAAAAAAACAATTTAAATACCAAGGTGTCACAATAAGGGTCACACAAGATCTGGCTGCCTCCACATTAAAAGATAGAAGGGCCTGGAACCTGATATTCCAAAAGGCAAAAGATCAAGGATTGCAACCAAGAATAAACTACCCAGCTAAGTTTAGCATCTTTTTCCATGGAAGAAGATGGTCATTCAGTGAAATAAAGGAATTCCATATGTTTCTAAGAAAAAAAAAAAACAGACTTAAACAAAAAATTTGATCTACATCCATAAGACTGAAGAGAAACAGAAAAAGGTACACAGAATGCTTGAGAACTATATCTCTGTTGTGGGTATATAGAAAGTACTCATGGATAATTTGATTTTACTGATATAAAAGAAAAAAAAGGACGGGGTGTAGTAAAGGGAAGGGGGTAGTATCAGAACAAGGGGAGGGTGTGATAAAAAGATGGAAACTATATCCCAGGAAGAGGCATAGAAAATACACCATATCTGAGGGAATTTAGATTGGGGGAGAAACATTGTGTAAATCTTACTCTTATCAGAAGAGGCTCAAAGAGTAAATAATTGTCATATTTGTTTTTCAGAGAATTCTCTCTCACCTCATTAAAAGGGGGGAGAGGAAAAGGGAAAAGGAAAAGGAGAATAAGTGAAGGGACTTGGAGGGAGGGGGGAGGGATACTAAAAAAAAGGGAGGGCTGTGCAACACAAGGGGGGTCTATAAATTAAATATTGGGGAAGGGGTTCAGGGGGGTCAAGCGAAAAAGCATAATCTGGGGATAATATGATGGCAGGAAATACAGAATTAGTCATTTTAACTGTAAATGTGAATGGGATGAACGCTCCCATCAAACGGAGACGGATAGCAGACTGGATCAAAAATCAGAACCCTATAATATGTTGTTTACAGGAAACACACTTAAAGCAGGGAGATACATATAGAGTAAAGGTAAAAGGTTGGAGCAGAATCTATTATGCTTCAGGTAAAGCCAAAAAAGCAGGGGTAGCCATCCTTATCTCAGATCAAGCAAAAGCAGAAGTTGATCTAATTAAAAGAGATAAGGAAGGAAACTATATCCTGCTGAAAGGTAGCATAAATAATGAAGCCATATCGATACTAAACATATATGCACCAAGTGGTATAGCATCTAACTTTCTAAAGGAAAAGTTAAGAGAGTTGCAAGAAGAAATAGACAGTAAAACTATAATAGTGGGAGATCTCAACCTTGCACTCTCAGATTTAGACAAATCAAACCACAAAACAAATAAGAAAGAAATTTAAAAAATAAATAGAACATTAGAAAAACTAGGTATGATAGACCTTTGGAGAAAACTGAATGGAAATAGAAAGGAATATACTTTCTTCTCAGCAGTTCATGGATCCTATACAAAAATTGACCATATAATAGGACATAAAGATCTCAAAATTAAATGTAGGAAGGCAGAAATAATAAATGCCTTCTTCTCAGACCACAAAGCAATAAAAGCTACATTCAGTAAAAAGTTAGGGGTAAATAGACCAAAAAGCAATTGGAAACTGAATAATCTCATCTTAAAGAATGACTGGGTCAAAGAGCAAATTATAGAAACAATTAATAATTTCAACCAAGATAATGACAATGATGAGACATCATACCAAAATCTGTGGGATGCAGCTAAGGCAGGAATAAGGGGAAATTTTATATCTTTAGAGGCTTATTTGAAGAAAATAGAAAAAGAGAAGATTAACGAATTGGGCTTACAACTAAAAAGGCTAAAAAAAGACCAAATTAAAAACCCCAACCAAAAATTAAACTTGAAATACAAAAATTAAAAGGAGAAATCAATAATATTGAAAGTAAAAAAAAAAAAAAACTATTGAATTAATAAATAAAACCAAGAGTTGGTTTTATGAAAAATCCAATAAAATAGATAAACCTTTGGTAAATCTGATCAAAAAAAAAAAAAAAAAGAAAGAGGAAAATCAAATTGTTAGTCTTACAATTGAAAAGGGGGATCTTTCCACCAATGAAGAGGAAATTAGAGAAATAATAAGGAGTTACTTTGCCCAACTTTATGCCAATAAATTTGATAACTTAAGGGAAATGGATGACTTCCTCCAAAAATATAGGCTCCCTAGATTAATAGAGGAGCAAATAAATTGCTTAAATAGTCCCATTTCAGAAAAAGAAATAGAACAAGCTATTAATCAACTCCCCAGGAAAAAATCCCCTGGATCAGATGGATTTACATGTGAATTCTACCAAACATTTAAAGAACAATTAGCCCCAATGCTATATAAACTATTTGAAAAAATAGGGGATGAAGGAGCCCTACCAAACTCCTTTTATGACACAGACATGGTACTGATACCTAAACCAGGTAGATCGAAAACTGAGAAAGAAAATTATAGACCAATTTCCTTAATGAATATTGATGCTAAAATCTTAAATAAGATATTAGCAAAAAGACTTCAGAATATCATCCCCAGCATAATACACTATGATCAAGTAGGATTCATACCAGGAATGCAGGGCTGGTTTAATATTAGGAAAACTATTAGTATAATTGACCATATTAATAATCAAATTAATAAAAACCATATGATCATCTCAGTAGAGGCACAAAAAGCATTTGACAAAATCCAACATCCATTCCTACTTAAAACTCTTGAGAGTATAGGAATAAATGGATTATTCCTTAGAATAATCAGGAGCATATATCTAAGACTGTCAGTAAGCATAATATGCAATAGAAATAAACTGCAACCTTTCCCAGTAAGATCAGGAGTGAAACAAGGTTGCCCACTATCACCATTACTACTCAATATATTTCTAGAAACGCTAGCCTCGGCAATAAGAGCCGAGAAAGAGATTCAAGGAATTAGAGTAGGAAATGAGGAAATCAAACTATCACTATTTGCAGATGACATTATGATATACTTAGAGAACCCCAAAGACTCTGCTAAAAAGCTATTAGAAATAATTTAGAATTTTAGCAAAGTGGCAGGATACAAAATAAATCCACATAAATCCTCGGCATTCTTATATATCACCAACAAAATGCAACAGCAAGAGATACAAAGAGAAATTCCATTCCAAACAAATGTTGAGAGTATAAAGTATTTGGGAATCCATCTACCAAAGAAAAGTCAGGAATTATATGAGAAAAATTATAAAACACTTGCCACAAAAATAAAGTCAGATTTAAATAATTGGAAAGACATTCAGTGCTCTTGGATAGGCCGAGCGAATATAATAAAGATGACAATACTCCCCAAACTAATCTATTTATTTAGTGCTATGCCAATCAGACTCCCAAGAAACTATTTTAATGACCTAGAAAAAATAACAACAAAATTCATATGGAAGAATAAAAGGTTGAGAATTGCAAGGGAACTAATGAAAAAAAAAGTCAGAGGAAGGTGGTCTAAGTGTACCTGATCTAAAGCTATATTATATAGCAGCAGTCACCACAACCATTTGGTACTGGCTAAAAAAGAGACCAGTTGATCAGTGGAACAGATTAGATACAAAGGACAAAAAAGGGTACATCTATAGCAATCTAATCTTTGACAAACCCAAAGATATCAACATTAGGGACAAAAATTCATTATTTGGATGAAACTGTTGGGAAAACTGGAAATTAGATATGGACCCACACTTAACACCATATACCAAAATAAGATCAAAATGGCTCCATGATTTAGGCATAAAGAATGAGATAATAAATAGATTAGAGGAACAGAGAATAGTCTACCTCTCAGACCTGTGGAGGAGGAAGGAATTTATGACCAGAGGAGAATTAGAGATCATTATTTATCACAAAATAGAAGATTTTGATTACATCAAACTAAAAAGTGTCTGTACAAACAATACTAATGCAAACAAGATTAGAAGGGAAGTAACAAATTGGGAAAATATTTTTAAAAGTAAAGGTTCTGACAAAGGTCTCATTTCCACAATATATAGAGAACTGACCCTGATTTATAGGAAACCAAACCATTCTCCAATTGATAAATGGTCAAGGGATATGAACAGACAATTCTCAGATGATGAAATTGAAACTATTTCCACTCATATGAAAGAGTGTTCCAAATCACTACTGATCAGAGAAATGCAAATTAAGACAACTCTGAGATACCACTACACACCTGTCAGATTGGCTAAGATGACAGGAACAAATAAGGATGAATGTTGGAGGGGATGTGGGAAAACTGGGACACTGATACATTGTTGGTGGAGTTGTGAAAGAATCCAGCCATTCTGGAGAGCAATTTGGAACTATGCCCCAAAAGTTGTCAAACTGTGCATACCCTTTGACCCAGCATTGCTGTTATTGGGATTATATCCCAAAGAAATACTAAAGAGTGGAAAGGGACCTGTATGTGCCAAAATGTTTGTGGCAGCTCTTTTTGTTGTGGCTAGAAACTGGAAGTTGAACGGATGTCCATCAATTGGAGAATGGTTGGGTAAATTGTGGTATATGAAGGTTATGGAATATTATTGCTCGGTAAGAAATGACCAGCAGGAGGAAGACAGAGAGGCTTGGAGAGACTTAAATCAACTGTTGCTGAGTGAAATGAGCAGAACCAGAAGATCACTATACACTTCAACAACAATACTGTATGAGGATGTATTCTGATGGAAGTGGAAATCTTCAACATAAAGAAGAGCCAACTCACTTCCAGTTGATCAATGATGGACAGAGATAGCTATACCCAGAGAAGGAACACTGGGAAGCGAATGTAAATTGTTAGCACTACTGTCTATCTATCCAGGTTACTTATACCTTCGGAAGCTTATAATTAATGTGCAACAAGAAAATGGTATTTACACACATATGTTGTATCTAGGTTATATTGTAACACATGTAAAATGTATGGGAATACCTGCCATCGGGGGGAGGGAGTGGAGGGAGGGAGAGGATAATTTGGAAAAATGAATAAAAAAAATATACACACATACAAAAAGAAAAAAAAAATAAAACCATTAACATCACATGTAATGAATGTATTCGCAATAAAATCAGTGGTAAGACAAAGTTGCCCACTATCACCATTACTATTCAGTATTGTATTAGAGATGCTAATTTTATCAATAAGAGAAGAAGAAATTAAATGAATTAGAGCAAGTAATGCCTAAAACACTTTATCACTCTTTGCAGATGATATGATGAAATAGTTAGAGAATCCTAGAGAATCAACTGAAAACTACTAGGAAAAAAAAAATAACTTAAGCAAAGTTGCAGGATACAAAGTGAATCCACATTAGTCTTCAGAATTTCTATATGTGACCAACGAAGTCCAGCAGCAAGAGATATTATAAAATTCCATTTGAAATAAGTATCGATAAAATAAATTATTTGGTAGTCTACCTGCCAAGACAAAGTCAGGAACTATATGAACACAATTACAAAATTTCAACGCAAAAAAAAGTTAGATTTAAAGACTTGGGAGAATATCAAGCACTCATGAATAACCTGAGCTAATATAATAAAAATGACAATTCTATCTAAATTAATCTAGTTATTCAGTGCCATCCCAATCAAACTGCCAATAAATTATTTCAAAGCCAGAAAAAAAATTAACAACATTCATATGGAAGAAAAAAAAGAATTAATGAAAAAGCACAAATGAAGATGGCCCAGCTCTGTCAGATGTAAAATTATATTATAATAAAGCAGTAGTCATCAAACCATTTGCTATGTGGCTAAGAAATAAAGAGTGGATCAGTGGAATAGGTTATGTTCATAAGACACAATAGTCAATGACTATAGTATCCAATTTAATGTTTGATAAACCCAAATATTTCTTTTGACATAAGAACTCACTATTTGACAAAAATTGTTGGGTAAATTGGGAAATAGTATGACAGAAAATAATCATTTGCCAACATCTAACTTTCTTTACCAAGATAGGTTGAAATGGGTTCATGATTTAGACATAAAGGCTCATAATATAAGCAAATTAGAAGAACACGGGATAGTCTACTTCTCAGATTCATGGAGATGGAAAACAGTTTTAGTCAAATAAGAAGCACAGAACATTACATCATGCAAAATTGATATTTTTATTATATTAATTTTTTTAAATATACCAAAACCCCCAAAGCAGACAAGATTAGAAGAGAAGCAGGAAACTGGGGGAAATTTTTTACATTCATGGGGGTCTAATTAAGTCCTCATTTATAAAATATATTGAGAATTGACTCATAAGAATACTAGCCATTCTCCAACTGATAAAAAGTCAAAGAATATGAACAGACCGTTTTCAGTTTTATGGCATTAAAACCCCAAAATTAAATGCAGAAAGATAGAAATAGTAAATTTATCTTTTCTTGTCATATAAAAATGCTCTAAATCACTATTGACTAGAGAAATTAAAATTAGCATAACTGATGCACCACTATACACCTCTCAGGTTGCCTAAGATACCAGAAAAAGAAAATAATAAATGTTGAAGAGAATGTGGGAAGGAAGACTGGGATACTCATACATTATTGGCAGAATAGTAAACTGATCCAACCATTCTGGAGAACAATCTGTAACTATGCCCAAAGACCTAGCAAACATTGCAAACCCTTTCATCCAGCAATATCTGTATTGGATCTGTATCCCAAAGCAATCATAGAAAAGGGAAAAAGACCAACAAATAAAAAAAAAATGTTTGTAGTAGCCCATTTTGTAATGAAAAGGAATTGAAACCGGAGTGGACACACATCAGTTGGGAAATGGCTAAATAAGTATATTAATGTTATGGAATGTTATTGTTTTATATGAAATACCCAATAGGATTATTTCAGAGAGGTCTAGAGAGACTTATATGAACTGATGCTAAGTGATGTGAGTAGAACCAGGAAAACATTGTACACAGCAACAGCAAGGTTATGTGATTATCAGCATTGATGGACTTAGCTTTTTTTTTTTTTTTTTTTTTTTTTCTTTTAGCAGGGTGGTGATTCAACCAGTTCCAAAAGATTTGTAATGGAGAGAGCCATCTGAATACAGAAAGAGGACTATGGGGACTGAATATGGATTACAAGACAGTATTTTCACTTTTTTCTTATTTGTTTGCTTTTTTTTTCATATATATATATATATATATATATATATATATACATATATATATATATATATGCTGCTTTTTGATCTGATTTATCTTGTACAGCTTAATAAATGTTTAAATATGTATAGAAGAATTGCACTAGGGGAAGGGAGGGAGAAAAATTTAGAACAAAGGTTTTTCAAGATAAACATTGGAAACTTTGAAAATAAAAAACTATTATTAAAAAAAATCTTGCCTAAAATGAAAATGTTTTATATGATCTCACATTTATAAGTGAAATCAAAGTGCTTGTCTTCTCAGTATGGGGGAAAAAGGAAGGGCAAAGAAAATTTAGAACTCAAAATTTAAAAAAATATATATTGAAAAAATTATACATAATTGAGAAATGCATATTGAATCAAATAAAATATTTTAATTAAAAATAATTACATAATCAAAGCCTAGGAAAATTTCTACCATGGGAACAACATCTGTCATCTATGTACACGGGTATTGCTGAGAATTAAGTACTAAAGAAAAAGATATAGAGGCAACAATTGTAATGTAATGATATAAAAATTGATTCAAAGAGGCACCGCAAAATAGGTAACTTGGAAGCTTTAATTCCATGAAGTATGTGGACTAAACAAAGATTAAACAATATAGTTGCCATGAGTCAATAGAAAAAATCTAAAATAGACAAAAAAAAATCTAAAATAAACAAGGGAAAAACAATGATGAAGAGAAACAGGAAAATATATTTTTAGAAAAGATTTCATAAACTGAAAACTAATGAATAAAATAAATTGCTAGGAAAGAGACAAATGAGTATTTTACTTGACTAAGAAAAAAGCAGGGATGAATTGGATAACTAAAGAAAAGAAAGCAATAATGGTAGGAGATTTCAAAGCCTTTTCCTCGATTTAATCAAGTCTAACAAAGAAATAGAATTTTCTTTTTTTTTTATTATATATATATATATATTTAATAATATTATCCCTTGTATTCATTTTTCCAAATTACCCCCCCTCCCTCTATTCCCTCCCCCCGACGACAGGCAATACCATACATTTTACATGTGTTACAATATAGTCTAAGTACAATACATGTGTGTGAATATCATTTTCTTGTTGCACAATAAACATTAGAATCCGAAGGTACATGCAACCTGGGCAGACAGATATTAGTGCTAACAATTTACATTCCCCTCCCAGTGTTTCTCCTCTGGGTGTAGCTACCTCTGTCCATCATTGATCAACTGGAAGTGAGTTGGATCTTCTTTATGTTGAAGATTTCCACTTCCATCAGAATACATCCTCATACAGTATTGTTGTTGAAGTATACAGTGATCTTCTGGTTCTGCTCATTTCACTCAGCATCAGTTGATTTAAGTCTCTCCAGGCCTCTCTGTATTCCTCCTGCTGGTCATTTCTTACCGAGCAATAATATTCCATAACTTTCATATACCACAATTTACCCAACCATTCTCCAACTGATGGACATCCATTCATCTTCCAGTTTCTAGCTACAACAAAAAGAGCTTCCACAAACATTTTGGCACATATATGTCTCTTTCCGCTCTTTAGTATTTCTTTGGGATATAATCCCATTAGTAGCGCTGCTGGGTCAAAGGGTATGCACAGTTTGATAACTTTTTGGGCATAATTCCAGATTGCTCTCCAGAATGGCTGGATTCTTTCACAACTCCACCAGCAATGTATTAGTGTCCCAGTTTCCCCACATCCCCTCCAACATTTGTCATTATTTGTTCCTGTCATCTTAGCCAATCTGACAGGTGTGTAGTGGTATCTCAGAGTGGTCTTAATTTGCATTTCTCTGATCAGTAGTGATTTGGAACACTCTTTCATGTGAGTGGATATAGTTTCAATTTCTTCCTCTGAGAATTGTCTGTTCATATCCTTTGACCATTTATCAATTGGAGAATGGTTCGGTTTCTTATAAATTATGGTCAGTTCTCTATATATTTTGGAAATGAGACCTTTGTCAGAACCTTTACTTTTAAAAATATTTTCCCAATTTGTTACTTCCCTTCTAATCTTGTTTGCATTAGTATTATTTGTACAGAAAATTTTTAGTTTGATGTAATCAAAATCTTCTATTTTGTGATCAATAATGATCTCTAGTTCTCCTCTGGTCATAAATTCCTTCCTCCTCCACAAGTCTGAGAGGTAGATTATGCTCTGTTCCTCTAATCTATTTATTATCTCCCTCTTTATGCCTAAATCATGGACCCATTTTGATCTTATCTTGGTATATGGTGTTAAGTGTGGATCCATATATAATTTCTGCCATACTAATTTCCAGTTTTCCCAACAGTTTTTTCCGAATAATGAATTTTTATCCCTAATGTTGGAATCTTTGGGTTTGTCAAAGATTAGATTGCTATAGATGTATCCTTTTTTGTCCTTTGTATCTAATCTGTTCCACTGATCTACCGGTCTATTTCTTAGCCAATACCAAATGGTTTTGGTGACTGCTGCTATATAATATAGCTTTAGATCAGGTACACTTAGACCACCTTCCTCTGAGTTTTTTTTCATTAGTTCCCTTGCAATTCTTGACCTTTCATTCTTCCATATGAATTTTGTTGTTATTTTTTCTAGGTCGTTAAAATAGATTCTTGGGAGTCTGATTGGTATAGCACTAAATAAATAGATTAGTTTGGGGAGTATTGTCATCTTTATTATATTCGCTCGGCCTATCCAAGAGCACTGAATGTCTTTCCAATTATTTAAATCTGATTTTATTTTTGTGGCAAGTGTTTTGTAATTTTTCTCATATAATTCCTGACTTTTCTTTGGTAGATGGATTCCCAAATATTTTATACTCTCAACATTTGTTTGGAATGGAATTTCTCTTTGTATCTCTTGCTGTTGCATTTTGTTAGTGATATATAAAAATGCCGAGGATTTATGTGGATTTATTTTGTATCCTGCCACTTTGCTGAAATTTTGAATTATTTCTAGAAGCTTTTTAGCAGAGTCTTTGGGGTTCTCTAAGTATACCATCATGTCATCTGCAAAAAGTGATAGTTTAATTTCCTCATTTCCTACTCTAATTCCTTGAATCTCTTTCTCGGCTCTTATTGCCGAGGCTAGCATTTCTAGTACTATATTGAATAGTAATGGTGATAGTGGGCAACCTTGTTTCACTCCTGATCTTACTGGGAAAGGTTGCAGTTTATTTCTATTGCATATTATGCTTACTGACGGTCTTAAATATATACTCCTGATTATTCTAAAGAATAATCCATTTATTCCTATACTCTCAAGAGTTTTTAGTAGGAATGGATGTTGGATTTTGTCAAATGCTTTTTCTGCATCTATTGAGATGATCATATGGTTCTTATTAATTTGATTATTAATATGGTCAATTATATTAATAGTTTTCCTAATATTAAACCAGCCCTGCATTCCTGGAATAAATCCTACTTGATCATAGTGTATTATCTTGGAGATGATTTTCTGAAGTCTTTTTGCTAATATCTTATTTAAGATTTTAGAATCAATATTCATTAAGGAAATTGGTCTATAATTTTCTTTCTCAGTTTTCGATCTACCAGGTTTAGGTATCAGTACCATGTCTGTGTCATAAAAGGAATTTGGTAGGACTCCTTCATCCCCTATTTTTTCAAATAATTTATATAACATTGGGGCTAATTTTTCTTTAAATGTTTGGTAGAATTCACATGTGAATCCATCTGGCCCTGGGGATTTTTTCCTGGGGAGTTGATTAATAGCTTGTTCTATTTCTTTTTCTGAAATGGGACTATTTAAGCAATTTATCTCCTCCTCTGTTAATCTAGGGAGCCTATATTTTTGGAGGAAGTCATCCATTTCACTTAAGTTATCAAATTTATTGGCATAAAGTTGGGCAAAGTAACTCCTTATTATTTCTCTAATTTCCTCTTCATTGGTGGAAAGATCCCCCTTTTCATTTGTAAGACTATCAATTTGATTTTCCTCTTTCTTTTTTTTGATCAAATTTACCAAAGGTTTATCTATTTTATTGGCTTTTTCATAAAACCAACTCTTGGTTTTATTTATTAATTCAATAGTTTTTTTACTTTCAATTTTATTGATTTCTCCTTTTAATTTTTGTATTTCAAGTTTAATTTTTGGTTGGGGGTTTATAATTTGGTCTTTTTCTAGCCTTTTAAGTTGTAAGCCCAATTCGTTAATCTTCTCTTTCTCAATTTTCTTCAAATAAGCCTCTAAAGATATAAAATTTCCCCTTACTACTGCTTTAGCTGCATCCCAAAGATTTTGATATGATGTCTCATCATTATCATTATCTTGGGTGAAATTGTTAATTGTTTCTATAATTTGCTCTTTCACCCAGTCATTCTTTAAGATGAGATTATTCAGTTTCCAATTACTTTTTGGTCTATTTACGCCTAACTTTTTACTGAATGTAGCTTTTATTGCATTGTGATCTGAGAAGAAGGCATTTATTATTTCTGCCTTCCTACATTTAATTTTGACATCTTTATGTCCTAGTATATGGTCAATTTTTGTATAGGATCCATGAACTGCTGAGAAGAAAGTATATTCCTTCCTATTGCCATTCAGTTTTCTCCAGAGGTCTATCATACCTAGTTTTTCTAATGTTCTATTTACTTTTTTAATTTCTTTCTTGTTTGTTTTGTGGTTTGATCTGTCTAAATCTGAGAGTGCAAGGTTGAGATCTCCCACTATTATAGTTTTACTGTCTATTTCTTCTTGCAGTTCTCTTAACTTTTCCTTTAGAAGTTAGATGCTATACCACTTGGTGCATATATGTTTAGTATTGATATGGCTTCATTATTTATGCTACCTTTCAGCAGGATATAGTTTCCTTCCTTATCTTTTTTAACAAGATCTACTTCTGCTTTTGCTTGATCTGAGATAAGGATAGCTACCCCTGCTTTTTTGGCTTTACCTGAAGCATAATAGGCTCTGTT
Source organism: Sminthopsis crassicaudata (assembly GCF_048593235.1). Classification (NCBI taxonomy): domain Eukaryota; kingdom Metazoa; phylum Chordata; class Mammalia; order Dasyuromorphia; family Dasyuridae; genus Sminthopsis; species Sminthopsis crassicaudata. The sequence goes on along the minus strand of NC_133618.1, from coordinate 203,684,987 downwards.
CCAACCTTTTACCTTTACTCTGTATGTATCTCCCTGCTTTAAGTGTGTTTCCTGTAGGCAACATATTGTAGGGTTCTGCTTTTTGATCCAATCTACTATCCGTCTCCGTTTGATGGGATCGTTCATCCCATTTACATTTACAGTTAAAATTACTAATTCTGTATTTCCTGCCATCGTATTATCCCCAGATTATGCTTTTTTCCCTTGACCCCCCTGATCCCCCTCCCCGATATTTAATTTACAGACCCCCCTTGTGACGCACAACCCTCCCTCTTTTTTTTTTTTTTTTTAGGATCCCTCCCCCCTCCCTCCAAGTCCCTTCACTTATTCTCCTTTTCCTTTTCCCTTTTCCTCTCCCCCCTTTTAATGAGGTGAGAGAAAATTCTCTGAAAAACAAATATGTTAATTATTTACTCTTTGAGCCTCTTCTGATGAGAGTAAGATTCACACAATGATTCTCCCCCTCACTAAGTTCCCTCAGATATGGTGTATTTTCTATGTCTCTTCCTGGGATGTAGTTTCCCTCTTTTTATCACTCCTTCCCCTTTTTCTGAACCGACCTCCTTCCCTTTACTACACCCCCCTTTTTTTCTTTTATATCAGTAAAATCAAATTATCCTTGAGTATTTTTTATATACCCACAACAGAGTTACAGTTCTCAAGGGTTCTGTGTACCTTTTTCTGTTTCTCTTCAGTCTTGTGGATGTAGATCAAATTTTTTGTTTAAGTCTGGTTTTTTTCTTTGAAACATATAGAATTCCTCTGTTTCATTGAATGACCATCTTCTTCCATGGAAAAAGATGCTAAACTTAGCTGGGTAGTTCATTCTTGGTTGCAGTCCTTGATCTTTTGCCTTACGGAATATCAGGTTCCAGGCCCTTCTATCTTTTAATGTGGAGGCAGCCAGATCTTGGGTGACCCTTATTGTGGCACCTTGGTATTTAAATTGTTTTTTTCTAGCTGCTTGCAGGATTTTCTCCTTTGTGTGGTAATTCTGCAGCTTAGCCACAATATTCCGTGGTGTTCTTTTTTTAGGGTCTATTTCAGAAGAAGTTCCATGAATTCTTTCCACATCTACTTTCCCTTCTGTTTCTATTATCTCTGGACAGTTCTCTTTGATAATTTCCTGTAAAATAGAATCTAGGCTCTTTTTTTGGTCATAGTTTTCTGGAAGTCCAATGATCCGCAGATTATCTCTCCTAGATCTATTTTCCAGGTCTATAGATTTTCCCAGTAAGTATTTGACGTTGTTCTCCAGCTTCTCATTTTTTTTTTTGTTTTGTTTGACTGATTCTTGTGTTCTCTGTGAATCATTCATTTCTATTTGTTCCATCCTGACTTTTAAGGAGTTATTTTCTTCTTTCACAGTTTTTAGTTCTTTTTGTAAATGCCCAATTTCGTTTTTAAATGAATTATTTTGCTCTATTGAATTTTTTTCCATTTCCCTAATTTTTTTTTTTTTTGAGAATTATTTTCTTTTTCCAATTCAGAAATTCTATTTTCTTGAGACTTTTTTTATCTTTTCCAATTCAGAAATCCTACTTTCCTGTGTTTTTTTAACCTTTTCTAATTCACTAATTTTGTTTCCCTGCATCTCCTGTGAATTCTTTATTTTTTCCAACTCCAATTTCAGGACGTTGTTATTCTCTATCATAACTTCCCTTTCCTTTCCCCATTTTTCTTCGATCTCCCTCAATTTTTTAAGAGCTTCTTCTAGGAGAGAGTTATGTGATGGGGGGCAGGAATCGTTCCCCTTTAGGTTGTTATCTTCTGAATCTTTGCTGTTAACTTCCTCGGGGTTGGATACCCGCTCTTTCTCTGTATAGAAGGAATCTATAGTTTTTCTAGCTTTTTTGTTCATATTTAAAAAAATGTTTTGGGGTCTGTCCCTGGGGTAGGCAATTATTTACTTCTTTACCAGCTTCCTCCCAGACTGGATGGATGCAGCGGCTCCTGCGCCTGAGCTAAGAGAGAGCTCTGGGAGAGAGTTCCCCACCCCCTCCCTGGAAGTGCCTCAGAGGTCATTAGCACTACTGTGCTTCGAGGGCGTAGAATAGTGAAGACAGCAAGAAGCCCAGCCTATGTGTCCGGGTGGGGAGTGGATGTCTGCAGCAGGTGACGTGAGAAGCCCCTGCGCTCAAACTGGAAGTGTCTGCCAGAAACCGCTGTCCCTAGTTCAAAGGTTCCGCTTCTCTGGGACTTCCTGGAGCTGAGATCCACTCCCTCCAGCTAAGCTAGGCAGTGTGTGTTGCCTTGGGCCGTATCCACCCACTTGTCAGTCTCTTAACTATTCTCAGGAGGTAGCTGAGGCCACACCCCCTGGTGCCAAGAGCTCCGCCGAGTCACCCCCAGGATCGGGGAAAATCTAATCTGAGTTTTAAAATATTTTGGCTTTCTCTTCTGAACTGCTAAATAATTAGCAGAGAAGAGCTAACAGCCTGTGCCAGATTCCTTTACCTCAGTGGCTTCTCTGATCCCAGAGCCCCTCCCAGCGCAATGGGCGCAGTGCGCCCCTACCCCACCGTCTGTGCTGGTCTCTCTTATTCCTCCCCTGAGAACTGACCTTTCCTGTTGAAACTCCAGATTCTCTTCAGCTGGTAAGTTGTGCTTCCAGTCCTTGTGGTATCTATCAGTCCTGAGCTAATTTTGAGACTTAATTTATCTAATTGGTTGTGAGGGAGTGAGGACGTTCACTGAGTCGTGTGTTTCTTCTCCGCCATCTTGGCTCCGCCGTCCAAGAAATAGAATTTTCAAGGGAAACAAGGGAAAATTAGAATGGAGCAAATTTCTGAAGAAAGTAAAGTTAAAAGGCATATGATATCTTTTATATATATATATATATATATATCATATCATAAAATATTATAAATATTTCCATTTATTATGACACTAAAATATTGCAAACAAATATTAAAAAGGCACAAATAGTAATCATATGTACACAATAAAAGCAGTTACTTCAGGAAGCATATTCAGGCACTTACACACATTTGCACATTGAGTCAAATGAAGACAACTATAAAATTTTGGGGAAAATGAGGAAGGGAAGAGAAAGGAAAAAGGTGATGGAGAAAGAAAGAGAGAAAAAAGGTAGGAGGAAAAAGAGAGAGAGAGAGAAAGGGAAGGAGGAAGGGAAGAGGAAGAGGGGGAGTAGGAGAGGGAGGAGGAGGAGGAAAGAGGGCAAGAGTGGGAGAGAGACAGACAGACAGAGAAGGAGGGAGAGAGAGAGAGAGAGAGAGAAAAAAGAAGAAGAAAAAAGACAGAGGTAGAAAAAGGAGGAAAAAGAAGAGGAGGAGAAAGAGGAGAATGTCTCATTAGTGTGTAATTTTATCAATTCCTCCTTTCCTGTATGGTATTGCTTGAAGGTAATATGCATTTATGGCATTTAGGTTACAACTTAATTAGGCCAGAGACACAACAAGAGGTACACTTTTTGTCAATTACTGCTCTTGCCTATGTGAATCTGTGAGTCATGAAGCCAGAGGCTGAGTGGCCTTGATTGCTCTGTATGTTCATTAATCCCCTAGAAATCCTTTGAGATATGGTGAAATGGAAATAGGAGAGGAAAACAAATAAAATTTAGGTGACCTCAGCCTTAAACAGAGAGGCACTGAAGTGGTCATGATATAATTAACACTTAATAATAAAATCCTTTTGTCTTTAAGCAACATGTGCCCAACTCATAATGAAGTTGATGTCACCCAAGCTGCAAGAAATTTTGTCTAGTACAATGAGTCTCTTGTATTATTATGTGATGAAGGCAAGAGTTTTCAAATGTATTGCATTTCTAACAAAGCCTAGAATACCCATGCTATGAGCTGACTGTGATAAACAATTAATAGGAAATCACTTACTTTATTCCTGGCTGTCAGCTCTGCTCAGATATTATGCTTTATACAAACCAAGAAAGTTAAGTGAAGAATCTACCAATCAGAATTCACAAGTCTTAATAACAAAGCCTTATTTGAATATTTTCAAATTTCAAAAGTATAAGGGAAATGATAGAGATAATCTAAATACCACAACTCTTTTTTATTATAAAAGGAACAAGACCCAATTTTATTCTTTCTGATATCATATGATTTAATCTTGCAGAAACCTTAAAGTTATATCCTGTACCCTTGAGTTGAAGAAAAGGAAACTTGCCTAACCAAGGGAACTGATTTCTCCAGAATATATTTAATATATATTAACTGTCATATATTTAATGACAAAGGAAAAAGTATATTGGAGATGCAGAATCCTATATTCTACCACAGTGATCATTTTAGTATATCTTGCTCCCATTTAGGGATATTTAATTCAATTCCACAAACATAATATATGCTGAAAAAACAATTACAAAGATGAATCAATCCTTCTCCTCTAGGAGCTTACATTTATGGAAGTGGGAACCAAGTAGGGAATGAGGTAAAAAAACAATTAGTGAGAAGTAAAGGGAGGTTCACAAAAGTCTTGTATGAAAAGTGGCACCCAAGTTGACCCTATGTATATTGAGTAGAACAACTACATACCTTCTTCAAGAATAATTAGAAGAGAGTTGCTATAAATAAAAAATTTAAAATAGCCCAACATTTGATGAATGGCAGAACAAGTTGATTTTGATGAAATGCTATTATATTATAAGAACTGGTGAGCTCAATGATTTTAGAAAAATGTGAAAAGAATTTCATGAACTATAGAAGAGCAAAACGAGAAGAACCAAAACAGTATCAACAAATATTGTTTTAAAAGTGATTTTGAGTGAATAAATTATTTTAACTATTATAAATACCTAAAGTAACTATAAAGGACATATGAAGAAAGATAATGTCTGCATCCAGAGAAAGAAAAAGTGTGTGTGTGTGTATGTGTGTGTGTGTGTGTGTGTGTGTGTGTGTGTGTGCATGTGCGCGCGTATATGGATATGAGTGTATGTTTCTAATGGGGGCTATGTTTAGAGCAGGATGGAGACAGGAAGGGAAAAAAGAAATTTGCATTTTAATTTTGTTGCATATTTGAAAGAAATAACATAAGTTGCACATAATAGGTTTATAATTTCAAATGTAATAGTTTTATTATACTGTGTAATGCTTGTTTTATTCCATAAATTAAAAATGAAATAATAATTAGGAGACCATAAGTAAATAAAAGAACACCAAGTAAATTATTTAACTTTTTAAAGACAGAAAGATTTGATTTCCTTTCATCAAAAGTCTCAACTTAGTTGTTGTTTTTTTTTTTTTTGTTTTGTTTTGTTTTGTTTTGTTTTAATTAATGATGAAGATGAGATTTGAAAACATCTTTACAGGCAGATATTTTCTTCTTTTTTTTCCTCTCAGTTATGAGTCACCTGTCTCCAAGATTACTTTAAAATTTTTATGTAAGGCTATTCAATTTTTAAAATCTCTCTTTAAAACATTTTATCTTCTATCATTATAAAACCAGTAGACCCATACAATGGAATTAAAGAATAAGAGGTTTTGAAAAAAAGAGTTAATTTATCCTTTTTTCTTTTTTTTTCCCAAAGAGAACCAGTGACTATGGAATGATGTTTTGATTCATGGGTAATTGGTTTTAAGTGCAGTAAAGTTGCATAGTCATCAACCTCACTTTCTCTTCCAGAGACATCAAAGTCCAGTGGTAGGAAAAAAATGTCAGAATGACTGATGATGGCCCAGGGTGCAGTGATGACCTTAGGATCTTTGATGCCTAACCAAGCAGTAAAGATTCCACAGGTCTGCTTTAGTTTCTTTATAGCCATTAGAACAAACTATTGGCATCTACCTATTCCAATTGGGGCAGACTTCACATACGTGGGGTAGATATACCTCTAACTCACTAATCAGTTATGCTCAATCTGGTTTATTCTGTCTACATGACTACTATGCATGATGCAACTTCCTGGAACAGCAGGAGAGAATTATATGACAAATGAACGCTGGAGGTGGATAAACTCTGAGGCTCTGAAAAGGCCTTAGCAAGCAGTTGCAAGTTGAGCTCCAAAGCAGAGTAATTATTTACTTGTTTGATTGCTTGTTGTTGTTGTTTGTCTTTCCTTCTTAGAGGACCTAAAACATCAGGAGGGTTATGTTTTGACTTGTAAGGGAATTGAATCTCATATTGACTCTTTTGGGTAGGCAAACAAGGCCTTCTTTTGCCTCAGTTCTTAACTAGCTTTAAATCAATGGATGTTGCTTTAGAAAAACTAAGGCATGGAAAAATATTTTCTTAAAAAATTAGTAATTTCCTAATGAAGGCTTGAATTTTTCTCTGGTTACTGGATTCCAAATCTCAGTCAGTCCAAACTGATAGAATCAGGGATTTGAGCATTTGAACAAAACCATTTAAAATGCAGTGATTAACATTCTAGAATTACTTGTTAGATAAATCTAAAACATATGAAACTAGTTAAGGAACAAAATAAAATTAAAAACCATTATGTTAATCATCATTTAGAATACTAATAAGTTCTTCTAGGTATATGATAACTGACCACCAATCAGTTTCCCAAATAATACTTTAATAGAATTTTTGAAATCTCTTAGATTTCTTTCCTTTTGTCCTATGAGTATCTTTATTTTAACTCATCAGTTTATCTTGTAACTAAATCCTTTAGTATTCAGTATTCTTGCCTAAGGCTTGAAGCACAATTATTCTTTTTTTCTAATTTTAATCTAGCAATCATGTCTCTACCCTTCATTTTATCCAACTTAAATGTATCAAATTCCTGCTAAAAATTAAATTCCTTTGTATGTGTTTAATTGAACTCTTTTTTGTTTTATTTTATTTTCCTATAAGTTCACATCAACACTTCAAAATCTGTACTTCTAACCTCTCTATATTTCTCTCCACCCTGTTAATGCAATTCATTAAGTTTATCTTTGCTAGTTACCTCATTCCAAAGCCCACTCCAGGTACATAATTAAAACATGTTCATTCTTGGGTCATTTGCATTAGAAATTCCAAGTATAGACATGCCCAAATACCCTGCACCTGTTCCTTGGAAGGCCTGGATTTTTGCTTTTGGTTTGATGCATTCTTTTGGTTCAGAGAAAATTTTTCTTGCCATTGCAGACCAATAACCATTTTGTTCCTTAAGGCCTTATGTCATTATCTGGGGGAACTGAGAGGGGAAATAACTTTCCTAGGATCTCAGTGTCAATATATGTCAGAAGAAGAGTTGAAGTCAGGTAATCCTGATTCCAAATTAAGCTACTTTTCCATTATACAATAATGTCTCATCTGCAACAAATAAAATAAATATTCATTGTCATAAAAATAGCTAAATAAACAGTGTACTATCATTTCTGTTTTGGGGGTAGTAGGCTGGCAGTGATGGCAGGATATCTCAATCAGTTAGCCAGCATTTTTCAAATAGTTAATATGTATCACTACTTGCTAAGTTCTGGGGATTCAAACATATTTTTTTTAAAGTCCTGTTCTCAAGAATCTTGCCTTCCAATGAGGGAGAGATCTTATAAAGAAATAGGAATATATAAACTATATATATATATACACATATATATATATATATATATATAGTTTGGATGGAAAGCAATCTGAGAAAGCTGGGAGAAGAATGAAAGACTTTCTATTGAGGCTGGGTTTGAGCTAAGGCTGAAAAAGTAAAGGCCAAAGCATTCCAGGCATTTGGGAAAAAACAGGTCATTGACATAGATGGGGAATGGAGTATCATTTTCTAGGAACTACAAGTAGACTACTTTAGATGGATCTAAATTGGGAAAAGTGGCAAGAGATTCTGTTGTAAACAACTTTGCTTCAAAACCAATGACTTTACATTTCATCTTAGAAATAATATGTGAGCTCCAGGATTGAAGTGAGCAAAAGGTGACATGGTCAGAGCTACGTTTAAGAAAAATCACTTTGGAAACTAAGCAGAGAATGGATTGACTTGAGAAGAGATTTAACATGAAGTTATTAGTTAGAAAATTATTGTAACAATCACAGTCTAGAAGTGATATGATTCTAAACAAATGTTATGTCTATGTATCTAAACATTCTTTTGGAAAAAAAAAAAATTTGTGAGACAAATCAGAATGTTTTACACAATAACAGTAATATTGCATGGATGTTTGAGACAATGATCCAAGAAAAATCCAAAAGATCAGTGGTAAAAAAAAAAAATGCTATTCACCTCCAAAGAGAACTGATGAATTCTGAGTGCAGTTTGAAGCATGTTTTTTCTACTTTCTTTATTTTTTGTATGTTTATATGTTTTCTTTTTCAACAAGACTAAATAGATAAGCATTTTATATGACTTCATATGTATAAGCATTATCATATTGCTTGCTTTTTCAAGAGATGGAAGAGGAGTTAGAAGGAGAGAATCTCTAACTCAAAATTCTTAAAAATGAATATTAATTATATATATATATACATACATATATATATATATATATCTTTATATATATATATATATATATATATATATATATATATATATATATATGAAAATTTTAGGGGTCTCGGCACTAGCTCCTGAATGGATCACACTTTATGTGACCAGCACTGCCTGTCCACCTGAAATGGTGAAGGCCATGAGCAATGAGGGGCGAGAGCCAGGGTGGTGTAAGACTCCACTTATTACAAAGACTGCAGGTCCTTTTATAATCTTGGTACTTGTTTCTAGTTACTACTTGATATGTAATTACATTCTAGCCTATAGTAGATACACAATTCTCTACAGGAAACTACACGTAGATATGTTGTGTGCATTCCTTTCCTAATAAGGATCTTCTAGGTACTCCCCTCTAAAGTCTGGCATGCATCTCTTGGGAATTGCCACGTTGCTCCTTAGAGTGCGACCCCCTTCCTTCCAACACCATCTTATTCACCCTTACAAGACTACCTTCAGATTACCTGAGCCATGCCCTGTGTGATGTCCAAAACTGTCAGGAATCTGGCAGTCCCTCTTACAAAAATTAATAGAATAAATGAAATATATTTTTGTTAATTAATAATTTTATTATATATATATATATATGTATATATATATATTTTATAATATTATCCCTTGTATTCATTTTTCCAAGTTATCCCCCCCTCCTTCTATTCCCTCCCCCCGATGACAGACAATCCCATACATTTTACATGTGTTTCAATATAGTCTAGATACAATACATGTGTGTGAATATCATTTTCTTGTTGCACAATAAACTTTAGATTCCGAAGGTACATGTAACCTGGGCAGACAGATATTAGTGCTAACAATTTACATTCACTTCCCAGTATTTCTTCTCTGGGTGTAGCTACCTCTGTCCATCATTGATCAACTGGAAGTGAGTTGTTTTTTCTTTATGTTGAAGATTTCCACTTCCATCAGAATACATCCTCATACAGTATTGTTGTTGAAGTGTACAGTGATCTTCTGGTTCTGCTCATTTCACTCAGCATCAGTTGATTTAAGTCTCTCCAACCCTCTCTGTATTCCTCCTGCTGGTCATGTCTTACAGAGCAATAATATTCCATAACCTTCATATACCATAATTTACCCAACCATTCTCCAACTGATGGACATCCATTCATCTTCCAGTTTCTAGCTACTACAAAAAGAGCTGCCACAAATATTTTGGCACATATATGTCTCTTTCCGCTCTTTAGTATTTCTTTGGGATAAAAGCCCAGTAGTAGCGCTGCTGGGTCAAAGGGTATGCACAGTTTGATAACTTTTTGGGCATAATTCCAGATTGCTCTCCAGAATGGCTGGATTCTTTTGCAACTCCACCAGCAATGTATTAGTGTCCCAGTTTCTCCACATCCCCTCCAACATTCATCATTATTTGTTCCTGTCATCTTAGCCAATCTGACAGGTGTGTAGTGGTATCTCAGAGTGGTCTTAATTTGCATTTCTCTGATCAGTAGTGATTTGGAACACTCTTTCATGTGAGTGGACATAGTTTCAATTTCTTCCTCTGAGAATTGTCTGTTCATATCATTTGACCACTTATCAATTGGAGAATGGTTCGGTTTCTTATAAATCAGGGTCAGTTCTCTATATATTTTGGAAATGAGACCTTTGTCAGAACCTTTGTTATTAAAAATATTTCCCAATTTGTTACTTCCCTTCTAATCTTGTTTTCATTAGTATTATTTGTACAGAAACTTTTTAGTTTGATATAATCAAAATCTTCTATTTTGTGATCAATAATGATCTCTAGTTCTCCTCTGGTCATAAATTCCTTCCCCCTCCACAAGTCTGAGAGGTAGATTATCCTCTGTTCCTCTAATCTATTTATTATCTCCCTCTTTATGCCTAAATCATGGACCCATTTTGATCTTATCTTGGTATACAGTGCAGTTCTCTTAACTTTTCCTTTAGAAAGTTAGATGCTATACCACTTGGTGCATATATGTTTTAGTATTGATATGGCTTCATTATTTATGCTACCTTTCAGCAGGATATAGTTTTCCTTCCTTATCTTTTTTAACAAGATCTACTTCTGCTTTTGCTTGATCTGAGATAAGGATAGCTACCCCTGCTTTTTTGGCTTTACCTGAAGCATAATAGGCTCTGCTCCAACCTTTTACCTTTACTCTGTATGTATCTCCCTGCTTTAAGTGTGTTTCCTGTAGACAACATATTGTAGGGTTCTGCTTTTTGATACAATCTGCTATCCGTCTCTGTTTGATGGGATCGTTTTATCCCATTTTACATTTACAGTTTAAAAATTACTAATTCTGTATTTTCCTGCCATCATATTATCCCCAGATTATTCTTTTTTCCCTTGACCCCCCTGATCCCCCTCCCCGATATTTAATTTACAGACCCCCCCTTGTGACGTGCAACCCTCCCTCTTTTTTTTTTTTTTTTTAGGATCCCTCCCCCCTCCCTCCAAGTCCCTTCACTTATTCTCCTTTTCTTTTTCCCTTTTCCTCTCCCCCCTTTTAATGAGGTGAGAGAAAATTCTCTGAAAAACAAATATGTTAATTATTTACTCTTTGAGCCTCTCCTGATGAGAGTAAGATTCACACAATGATTCTCCACCTCACTAAGTTCCCTCAGATATGGTGTATTTTCTATGCCTCTTCCTGGGTTGTAGTTTCCCTCTTTTTATCATTCCTTCCCCTTTTTCTGAACCGACCTCCTTCCATTTACTACACCCCCCTTTTTTTCTTTTATATCAGTAAAATCAAATTATCCTTGAGTACTTTTTATATACCCACAACAGAGTTACAGTTCTCAAGGGTTCTGTGTACCTTTTTTCTGTTTTCTCTTCATTCTTGTGGATGTAGATCAAATTTTTTGTTTAAGTCTGGTTTTTTTCTTAGAAACATATAGAATTCTTCTATTTCATTGAATGACCATCTTCTTCCATGGAAAAAGATGCTAAACTTAGCTGGGTAGTTCATTCTTGGTTGCAGTCCTTGATCTTTTGCCTTTCAGAATATCAGGTTGCAGGCCCTTCTATCTTTTAATGTGGAGGCAGCCAGATCTTGGGTGACCCTTATTGTGGCACCTTGGTATTCAAATTGTTTTTTTCTAGCTGCTTGCAGGATTTTCTCCTTTGTGTGGTAATTCTGCAGCTTAGCCACAATATTCCGTGGTGTTCTTTTTTTAGGGTCTATTTCAGAAGGAGTTCCATGAATTCTTTCCACATCTACTTTCCCCTCTGTTTCTATTATCTCTGGACAGTTCTCTTTGATAATTTCCTGTAAAATAGAATCTAGGCTCTTTTTTTGGTCATAGTTTTCTGGAAGTCCAATGATCCGCAGATTATCTCTCCTAGATCTATTTTCCAGGTCTATAGATTTTCCCAGTAAGTATTTGACGTTGTTCTCCAGCTTCTCATTTTTTTTTTTTTTTGTTTTGTTTGACTGATTCTTGGGTTCCCTATGAATCATTCATTTCTATTAGTTCCATCCTGACTTTTAAGGAGTTATTTTCTTCTTTCACAATTTTTAGTTCTTTTTGTAAATGCCCAATTTCATTTTTAAATGAATTATTTTGCTCTATTGAATTTTTTTCCATTTCCCTAATTTTTTTTTGAGTATTATTTTCTTTTTCCAATTCAGAAATTCTATTTTCTTGAGACTTTTTTATCTTTTCCAATTCAGAAATCCTACTTTACTGTGTTTTTTTTTTAACCTTTTCTAATTCATAAATTTTGTTTCCCTGCATCTCCTGTGAATTCTTTATTTTTTCCAACTCCAATTTCAGGACGTTGTTATTCTCTATCATAGCTTCCCTTTCCTTTCCCCATTTTTTTCAATCTCCCTTAATTTTTTAAGAGTTTCTTCTAGGAGAGAGTTATGTGATGGGGGGCAGGAATCGTTCCCCTTTAGGTTGTTATCTGCTGTCTCTCTGCTGTTAACTTCCTCGGGGTTGGATACCCGCTCTTTCTCTGTATAGAAGGAATCTATAGTTTTTCTGGCTTTTTTGCTCATATTTAAAAAATCTTTTGGGGTCTGTACCTGGGGTAGGAAATTATTTTTTTACTTCTTTACCAGCTTCCTCCCAGACCGGATGGATGCAGAGGCTCCTGTGCCTGAGCTAAGATAGAGCTCTGGGAGAGAGTTCCCTACCCCCTCCCTGGAAGTGCCTCAGAGGTGATTAGCACTGCTGTGCCTGAGGGCGCTGTGTTTTAGGGGCTTCCCTGAGATTTGAGACTGAACAGTAAAGACAGCCCAAAGCCCAGCCTATGTGTCCGGGTGGGGCGTGGATGTCTGCAGCAGGTGACTTGAAAAGCCCCTGTGCTCAAACTGGAAGTGTCTGCCAGAAACCCTGTTCCCTAGTTCAAAGGTTCCTCTTCTCTGGGACTTCCTAGAGCTGAGTTCCACTCCCTACAGCTAAACTAGGCAGTGTGTGTTGCCTTGGGCGGTATCCACCCACTTATCAATCTCTTAACTATTCTCAGGTGGTAGCTGAAGCCACGCCCCCTGGTGCCGAGATCTGCTGAGTCACCTCCAGGGTCCGGGGGAAAATCTAATCTGAGTTTTAAAATATTTTGGCTTTCTCTTCTGAACTGCTAAATAATTAGCAGAGAAGAGCTAACAGCCTGTGCCAGATTCCTTTAACTCAGTGGCTTCTCTGATCCCAGAGCCCTCCCCAGCGCAACCAGCACAATGTGCCACTACCCCACCGTCTGTGCTGGCCTCTCTTCTTCCTCCCCTGGGGACTGACCTTCTCTGTTGAAACTGCAGATTCTCTTCAGCTGGTAAGTTGTGCTTCTAGTCCTTGTAGTATCTATCAGTCCTGGGCTTATTCTGAGGCTGATTTATCTAATTGGTTGTGAGGGAGTGAGGACGTTCACAGAGTCGTGTGTTTCTTCTCCGCCATCTTGGCTCCGCCACCCAACTATTAGTATAATTGACCATATTAATAATCAAATTAATAAAAACCATATGATCATCTCAATAGATGCAGAAAAAGCATTTGATAAAATCCCACATCCATTCTTACTAAAAACGCTTGAGAGTATAGGAATAAATGGACTATTCCTTAAAATAATAACAAGCATATATTTAAAACCTTCAGTAAACATCATATGTAATGGCGATAAACTTTCTCTGTAAGATCAGGAGTGAAACAAGGTTGCTCACTATCACCATTACTATACAATATAGTACTAGAAATTCTAGCCTCGGCAATAAGAGCCGAGAAAGAGATTCAAGGAATTAGAGTAGGAAATGAGGAAATCAAATTATCATTCTTTGCAGATAACATGATGGTATATTTAGAAATAATTCAGAATTTTAGCAAAGTTGCAGGATACAAAATAAATCCACATAAATCCTCAGCATTTTTATACATTACCAACACAATCCAACAGCAAGAGATACAAAGAGAAATTCCATTCAAAATAACAGTAGATAGTATAAAATATTTGGGAATATATCTACCAAAGGAGAGTCAGGAATTCTATGACCAAAATTACAAAACACTTGCCACAAAAATAAAGTCAAATTTAAATAATTGGAAAAATATTCAGTGCTGTTGGATAGGCCGAGCGAATATAATTAAGATGACAATACTCCTTAAACTAATCTATTTATTTAGTGCTCTACCAATCAGACTCTCAAGAAACTATTTTAATGACCTAGAAAAAATAACAACAGAATTCATATGGAAGAATAAAAGGTCGAGAATTTCAAGGGAAGTAATTTTAAAAAATAAATAAATAAATAAGGGAAGGTGGTCTAGCTGTACCTGATCTAGAAGCTACAGTTACCAAAACCATTTGGTATTGGCTAAGAAATAGACTAGTTGATCAGTGGCATAGGTTAGATTCAGAGGGCAAGATAGTGAATAAAAATAGCAATCTAGTGTTTGACCAACGCAAAGATCCCAAATTTTGGGATAAGAATTCATTATTTGACAAAAACTGCTGGGAAAACTGGAAATTAGTATGGCAGATCTAGGCATGGACCCACATTTAACACCACATAGTAAGATTAGATCAAAATGGGTCCAAGATTTAGGCATAAAGAACGAAATCATAAATAAATTGGAGGAACATGGGATGGTTTACCTCTCGGAATTGTGGAGGAGGAAGGAGTTTGTCTCCAAGGGAGAACTAGAGACCATTAATGATCACAAAATAGAACATTTTGATTAAACCAAATTAAAAAGTTTCTGCACAAAGAAAATTAATGTAAACAAGATTAGAAGGGAAGTAACAAATTGGGAAAACATTTTTACAGTTAAAGGTTCTGATAAAGGCCTCATTTCCAAAATATACAGAGAATTGACTTTAATTTATAAGAAATCAAGCCATTCTCCAATTGATAAATGGTCAAAGGCTATGAACAGACAATTTTCAGATGATGAAATTAAAACTATTTCCACTCATATGAAAGAGTTTTCCAAATCACTATTGATCAAAGAAATGCAAATTAAGACAACTCTGAGATATCATGGCTAAGATTGTCAGATTGGCTAAGATGAAAGGAACAAATAACGATGAATATTGGAGGGGCTGTGGGAAAACTGGGACACTGATGCATTGTTGGTGGAATTGTTAAAGAATCCAACCATTCTAGAGAGCAATCTGGAATTATGGCCAAAAAGTTATCAAAATGTGCATACCATTTCACCCAGCCATACTACTACTACTGGGCTTATATCTCAAGGACATACTAAAGAAGGGAAAGGGACCTGTATGTGCCAAAATGTTTGTGGCAGTCCTTTTCATAGTGGCTAGAAGGTGGAAAATGAATGGATATCCATGAATTGGAGAATTGTTGGGTAAATTATGGTATATGAATGTTATGGAATATTATTGTTCTGTAAGAAATGACCAACAGGAGGCTTGGAGAGACAGCAACTGATGCTGAGTGAAATAAGCAGAACTAGGGGATCATTATACACTTCTACAATGATACTGTATGAGGATGTATTCTGATGGAAGTGGATATCTTCAACATAGAGAAGAGCTAATCCAATTCCAATTGATCAATGATGGACAGAATCAGCTACATCCAGAAAAGTAACACTGGGAAATGAGTGTAAACTGTGAGCATTGTTTGTTTTTTTTTTTGTTTTTTTTTTTTAATTCATTTTTCCAAATTATCCCCTCCCTCCCTCCACTCCCTCCCCCCGATGGCAGGTAATCCCATACATTTTACATGTGTTACAATATAACCCAGATACAATATATGTGTGTAAATACCATTTTCTTGTTGCACATTAATTATTAGCTTCCGAAGGTATAAGTAACCTGGGTAAATAGACTGCTTCCCAGTGTTCCTTCTCTGGGTATGGTTATTTCTGTCCATCATTGATCAACTTGAAGTGAGTTGGATCTTCTTTATGTTGAAGATTTCCACTTCCATCAGAATACATCTTCATACAGCATTGTTGTTGAAGTGTATAGTGATCTTCTGGTTCTGCTCATTTCACTCAGCAACAGTTGATTTAAGTCTCTCCAAGCCTCTCTGTATTCCTCCTGCTGGTCATTTCTTACAGAGCAATAATATTCCATAACCTTCATATACCACAATTAACCCAACCATTCTCCAATTGATGGACATCCATTCAACTTCCAGTTTCTAGCCACAACAAAAAGAGCTGCCACAAACATTTTGGCACATACAGGTCCCTTTCTGCTCTTTAGTATTTCTTTGGGATATAATCCCAATAACAGCAATGCTGGGTCAAAGGGTATGCACAGTTTGACAACTTTTTGGGCATAGTTCCAAATTGCTCTCCAGAATGGCTGGATTCTTTCACAACTCCACCAACAATGTATCAGTGTCCCAGTTTTCCCACATCCCCTCCAACATTCATCCTTATTTGTTCCTGTCATCTTAGCCAATCTGACAGGTGTGTAGTGGTATCTCAGAGTGGTCTTAATTTGCATTTCTCTGATCAGTAGTGATTTGGAACACTCTTTCATGTGAGTGGACATAGTTTCAATTTCATCATCTGAGAATTGTCTGTTCATATCCCTTGACCATTTATCAATTGGAGAATGGTTTGGTTTCCTATAAATCAAGGTCAGTTCTCTATATATTTTGGAAATGAGACCTTTGTCAGAACCTTTCCTTTTAAAAATATTTTCCCAATTTGTTACTTCCCTTCTAATCTTGTTTGCATTAGTATTGTTTGTACAGAAACTTTTTAGTTTGATGTAATCAAAATCTTCTATTTTGTGATAAATAATGATCTCTAATTCTCCTCTGGTCATAAATTCCTTCCTCCTCCACAGGTCTGAGAGGTAGACTATTCTCTGTTCCTCTAATCTATTTAGAGCATTGTTTTGTTTGTTTGTTTGTTTGCTTGTTTTGTTTTTGTTTTGTTTTATCTTGTTTTGTTTCTCTTCCTAGATTATTTTTACCTTGTGAATACAATCCTTCCTTTGCAACAACAACAACAAAATTCAGTTCTACACATATACATTGTACTTAAGATATACTATTAGATATTTAATATGTATGGGAATGCTGCCATCCAGGGGAAAGGGTGGAAGGAAGGAGGGGAAAAACTCGGAACAGAAGGGGAGTACAAGGGCTAATGTTGGAAAAAAAAAATACCTATGCATATGTACTGCCAAACAAAATGAACCCTGGTTAAGGAATCTTACTCTAGAGTCATAATTAATCATAATAATTAGCCAGAGTCTACCTTTCAGTGTTTAATTTTTTTTTTTTTTTACTTACATTATTACAGTAATTATACATTTTTTCCCTCTAGCTTCTATTTAATTCATTTTGCATCTGTTAATGTAGGTCTTTCTATGCTTATTTGAATTCTTCAAGCCTGTTGATTTATTTATTTAGGGCTCCATGCCTCTGCATTAAATACACACAGGACAATTTTTTAACTTATTACCCAATCAATTGGAAATTATTGTTTCATCTTTGCTATCATTAAAACAAACAACACTTTTTCAATTGCTATAATGATTTTATAATACTTATTTCCTTTGAACCCTTTGGGGTATATGCTTAGATTTGTCATTGCTGGTCAATAGATATAAACAGAATACAAAGTAATAATAATAAATTAAGTACAATTAGTCAAATTAATGATTTCTACTAAAATAGTTATATCAAATTTACAAGCATGTTTCCTTTGGGTTAGAACCAATTACCATATTTTACATAATTTTTACTTTGAATGATGTGCATTTGAAATTATGTGTTCACTTCAGAGAATTCATTATTTGTACTTTAGTTCTCCACTCATTTTATATAACTATCTTCCCATATTGCCTATTTTCATCTTTATTTATATCTGATTATTTGAATATTATCTTTGTAAATTTGATGTGATCCTCTTACTTTATCAGGCAAAATGAGGCCTTTACTACTTGAATGATTTTCACAAGTTCACAAGGTATTAAATGTCCATGATTTTGGATTTGGGGATTGAGAAACATGGTTGGTCTTAACATAACTTAAAGAGTTGAGATTTAGAACTTTCAACTAGCAATACAAGAATAAAATGACCTTGGAAGAAATGAGTCTTGAAAGAAAGGGCATAATTACATTAATGTAATGATTATAATAAACACTCAAATATAAAAGTATTCTTTCTACCAGTTTCAAAAGTTGTATTTTTTTTTTTTTACAGACAGAGTTTTGACATAAAGTGATAGATTTTAAACAAAAGAAATTATGTTAATGGGCATAAACCTACACCTAAAACGTGCAGGATCTCAAAATTATTCTTTTTGTTAACCTTTTCAGCTTGAAACAATAATTTAGAAGCAAAAGATAACATACAAAATGAAAGGGAAGAGACAGAGAAGCAGACAGAGAAAAAAATAGAGGATACAAAGATAGATGAGAGAGAGAGAGAGAGAGAGAGAGAGAGAGAGAGAGAGAGAGAGAGAGAGAAGAATGAACAACATACTTCATTAGAGGAGAATAAAAAAAGGAAATAAGCCTTTATTAAGCACTTACTATGTGCCAGACACTGTGCTAAATCCTTTACAAAAAAGATATGCTTTCATTCTCATGGTAATCCTGTGAGGTTGGTATTATTATAATCTCCATTTTAAAGAATCTGAAAAGAAACAGAAATTTAAATAACTCACCTAGGATCCACATCTAATAAGTGTCTGAGATCACATTTGAACTCAGTAGTTTTTGACTCTTTTGCATGCTGTATTCACCATATTGCTAAAGATCATTAATAAGGTGAACTGAGACAATGATTAATATTTACCATAACACTTTCACCTCCAATATTTCTTTGATTGTCATTTCAAAAGGGTCCTTCTTGCAACTATCTATAAAAGTGAACTGGCTTAGATGTTTGTTGGGTCCCCAGCTTTTCTAGGAGCCAGGCATATAATGCAGCCTCTTGTCATGGAAAGACGAGAGCAATTGGGATTCAAGAGACCTTTGCCTATTTCCTCTCACCTTTCTGGGTCCATTTACTCTCCATTCAGATGAAAGAAGTAATATCTTCTCTAAATGTCCATGCGTGATTATATGTATGCAGGGAATTTCCACCTGTGGAAAGTCCTTTTTTCTGAAGTACATGATAAGTTGTGTATGTCAAAGAGAAGTTAAGATATGGGTCTATGTCTCACAGACTTGAGCTTAGGGTTTTTTGATTTCAAGTTAGCTTATTGTTCCCTGCCATGCTACTCTTTTTTTTTTTTTCCCCCCTGTGGCCTTAAAGTCTTAAAGTGTTCCTTTTTACTAGATTTAGCCATTACAAAAATATTGAGGGGTAGGCAAAGGACATGTTCTGATTTGCTTTTGAAGTATGATACCCTCCTAGACACAGGCCTACCCAAATTGTTCTCCCCCACTTGAGAGTATTTGCTGAAGGAAACCCAGGATGTAGTTAGGCCTGGGGCCCTTTGCAGCATCTCCAAGCAGACTTGTGAACAGGTGTGAGCGTGGGTGGGGAGTTTATTTTCAAGCCAAGGAAGAACAGCAGAATGAGCTGATAAACCACACAAAGGGACTATGTTAGATTTTTTTTTTTTTTTTAATGCAGGGAGGGAGGAAGATGGAGAGAGAAGAGAAGGAAGTGGGGGTGGGGGTAGGAGAGCTCTAAGGGCTGGCAAATGAAAGAGGTAGTGTGGTATAGTGGAAAAAAATTAGAATTGGAGTCAGGGCAGCCTGTATTTCAATCCTAGTTCAGAGACTCCCTTTGGGAATTTAGAATTTTAGAATTAGAACTTCGGGAAGCCCGAGGAATCATGCAAGGCAATTACTTCTATTTAGTCATAGGGAAATTGAGGAGAAGATAGATGAAGGGGCTTCATGTGTAGTAAGGAATAGGGTTTTTTGGAAATCAAGTACATCATCTAGAAAATAAAGGGATTACCTAGATGATCTTTAAAGTCACTTTCCTTATCCTAAACCTAAACACAAAATAAGTGACCACAACTTAGCAAAAGACACTTTGGTTTGGCTTTCATAGAAACTTAGATTAAGGACTGGTAGGTCCCTTAGAGACTATCTACTATAATATATTTATTTTACAAAACAGCAAACACAGGCTTGGAAAGGCTAAAGTGACATGGCTAGTAAGTACAGAGATGGGAATTAACACCAAATCCTCTTACTCCAGATACAATGAGTGTTTTTTTTTTTTCCATCACATGGACATAAGTGCATACTTTGGTGGCTGTTCTCTGACTCAACTAAGCATTATTTCTGAATAAAATCAATGACATGGAAAGGTATAAGCAGGTCAGACTTTTTGTTTATTTTTCTTTCTGTGGCTTATGCTAAATTCCCTTCTCCTTTGGTAGAAACATAGTACAAGATTTTCAGTCAAACAGCTTACCTGAAAAGCTCTATTACCCCACTACCTCGTTCCTTTCAACTGTATGACAAACAGCATAGTAGAAATCCACATGGTTTCCATGGGGCCTATTTGTCTGAGCCTCATGATTAAAAATTCTGTTTATGTTTTTTTGCTTGTCAAGACATAATCAGCACTCATGCTGTGCCTATGTGATAGCTTCAATAATCAGTCAGGTTTATGGGGAAAGCAGGAGTGGAAATGCAGGGGAAAGCACTTCACCACAATGATTTTGGAGCTGTGAACTTTGCTTTCATTTGGCTGTACTGAAACTCTTAAAGCGATGAGTTGCCATCAAACAAGTTTTCAGGAACAATCTAAAATCTATTAGCTAACTAGCTCCCCCCTCTTGAAATGTTGATTTCAGATGCTGAGTTCCACATAGTGTTTTAATGAGATTCCATGAGACTCGGTTAGAAAAATGGATGGGAGAGTTTTAAGCAAAAGGGGTTGTGGTTATATATCCATTCTGTCAAACAGATCAAATCCATCTTCATTTGTTCAATTTCTTTTAAGTGGATTTATACTCTTACTTTTTGCCTTTTTACCTTTCCTGACCCTCTGAAAAAATCAGTGGTCAAGTATATGGACTGACATATGCTTGTATGAAAATTAGAAAATACTGTTCAAAAACTAACCTCCCAAATCTGGATAGCTTTATCAAACATAACAATGTACACAGAAAGTCAGATCCTACAAAAAGGTATTAATTTAAAGTTATCCTGACATTTGTTGTCCTACAATTAACTTGGCTAATACAAAACTATCAAAAACAAACAAACAAACAAACAAAAACTCCATAGTATAGATGTATACATAGTAAAAAATAAATATATCAGTATTAGGTGTGTACTCTTGATTTTTATTTATTTTTAAAATCCTTTACAATTACATTTTAAACTGGTCTATCAAGTCAACCTGAGTTCTCACCTTGTAATTGTCCAACCTGATTCTCACCTCGTCACTATCCAGACAACCCGAGTTCTCACTTAGTAATCCTAACACTCCTCTCATTAGGAATGTATCAAAATTCTTGGAAAGCTCTTGGAATCAAGACTACAGAAGGCCTCCAAAAAAGCTAACTGGACCAGAGGAAAGGAGGCAAGACTTGGAAAGAAACAATAAAGGATTTGGACTTTAATACCTGGCTGCATTTGAGGTGATTACACTGAATTGAAATGAAAGCTGTACCCAGAAGTCCCCCAAGAAACCTGCTTCCAGAAAACATTACATTTTAGAGAGAATATTACAGTCCTATAGAACTTAGTAAATGTGTAGTTAAATTCTCTAATATTTGTTATTTGTTCAGTTATATGGCTTCATATTTGTTAGCTATATGGCAAGTATAAGTCACTTAAAATTTCTGAGCTTCAGTTTCTCCATCTGTAAAAAGACATCTATGTTGTCTACTAAATAGGGTTATGGAAAGGCTCAATTTGTGATAATATATGTAAAACATTTTTCCCAACAATTTTTGTAAATAGTGTGTTCTTTTCCCAGAAGATGGAGACTTTGAGCTTATCAAACACTAGATTATTTTGGTCATTGACTATTGTGTCTTGTGGATCTAACTTATTCCATTGATCAACTACTATATTTCTTAGCCAGTATCAATGGTTTTAATGACTGCTGCTTTATAATATAGCTTTAGGTTTGATACAGTTAGATCACCTTCATTTGATTTTTTTTTCTTTAATTCCCTTGAAATTCTTGGCCTTTTGTTCTTCCAAATGAATTCTGTGATTATTTTTTCTTGCTTCATAAAATAATTGGTATGGCACTGAATAAGTGATTAATTTATGTAGAACTGTCAATTTTATTATATTAGCTCAGACTACCAGCCTCCTTTAACTCTTCCAAATAAAGTCAAGTTGAGCCTAATCTGATGGACACAATCCTTTAACTTAACTTAAAATTTTTCAGCTTAGTAGAACTTAAGATGTGAAAAAAGTGATTTAGAACTGGAAATAATCTTGGTCATTTAGTCAAATTGATTAATGATATAAAGAAACTGAAATCCATGAAATTCAAGTGACTTCCCCAACATCCTATAGAAAATAAGTGGCAAAACTGAGATTTGAACCTTAATGACTTAATGTTATTTTCCTTATGCCACATGATCAGAGATTTCATTCTTACTAGCAAGACAAAGTTTGGCAAGTCAAAGTCACCTTCTGGGCATGATGAATCATTGAAAGAGGACTATAACAGGCATTTGGTCAAAAACAATATTTTTCTGATGTTCATAAATCTGTATGATTTCTATAATTTATGAAACATCTAAATTCATTTCTGTTCTTTTTTATTTTTAAATGGTCATTATGTTCTCTAGAATCCTTTAGTCAAATTTATGAAATAGCAGACACTTTGGACTAGAATCATAAATTCCTTCTCTACTTGCCTAAGCTTACCTGAGTTTCTGTGTTCTTAAAAACAAAGCAAAAAACAACAGCAACAACAATAAAATATCCTTCACGAGGCCCTATCATCTTCTTTTTTGTACAGAATTCCTCTCTTCCCTCAAGACACAGGAGAAGCATTATCTTCAATATCATGCTTTCCTTGGTTCCCTCACTTCAAGGCCCCTCCCTGCTAAATTACTTTTTTTTCAGTTGCTTTATATGTCTTTTTCACCTCCTCCATTAGATTATAATTTGCTTAAGAGAAATGATCATTTCATTTACTGTATTATTTTTATTGTACTATGCTGAGAACAACTACAATACTTAGAATATAGTATGTACTTAAATGATTATATAATAATGATGCATATTGCTATTTCTACTATGCTTCAAGGTTTATAGAACACCTTCTAAATATTTGTTATTACTGCTGCTACACTCACTGCCAAATTGGATATCCAGAAGCCATGTCCTAAAAGATCTAATGTACTCAGCTTTGAAACTCCTGATGTGGGGATGCCTTGTCTTTACTGATAAATATATTGTCCACCATATTTAGCTGATCCTATACCACTGATTACGCTTCATCCTGTCATCATCATATCATTCCACCCTGTGCCTCTATTTTCATATATTGTCATAATTAAATCAAGGTTACTTTTACTCCTGGCAAGGACATGTTATTTAATGCTTTACTTGCCATAATTGTGATTTGCTAGACTAAAACACATTCCTCTAATCAGCTCTGCCCTGCATGTATTATTTCTTCTCATGTTCCAGAAGGCAGAATCCATTTTTTGTATCTCTAGGTTCCGCAAAGCATACTTCATAAAGATATTTTCTTCCTTCCTTCCTACCTTTTTCTATCTGTCCATCTCTCCCTTCTTCTTACTCTCCCTCCCTCTCTCCTTCCCTCCCTCCCTCCCTTCCTTCCTTCTGTCTTTCCACATTCATTAAACAATGCTAAATTCAAAGAGAATGAGATGACAATTTCATTAGATTTATTATGTCAACATCAGCTAAAAAAAAGTGG
Source organism: Sminthopsis crassicaudata (assembly GCF_048593235.1). NCBI lineage: Eukaryota > Metazoa > Chordata > Mammalia > Dasyuromorphia > Dasyuridae > Sminthopsis > Sminthopsis crassicaudata. The sequence continues at coordinate 203,661,337 of NC_133618.1, read as the reverse complement.
GTGATGATTAACCCAGAGTAGATATTGATTTGAGGCATACTTTTAAGCATTTAGAAGGATGGACAGGAAGATGCTATCCAGGTTGGTTTTTTTTTTTTTTTTTTTTTTTTTTGTTTTTTTGTTTTGTTTTTGTTTTTGTTTTTTTTAACAAATAACATGATAATAAAAGACTTAGGAGTCATAGGTCTATTCTCAAATTTTGGCTCTCATTTGTTACTTGGTAACTTTAGGAGATCTCCAGGTGTTTTGCAAATAGTTGGTGCTCAAAAAATGATGTTGAACTAAGTAGCTGTTAGTGATTGGTTATAACTACTCATCATGGTAAAACATCCTTTTATAGCATTTCTTAGAATATGCTCAAGTCTGTTAAAATGTTTACTTCAAAAGCTCAGTACCAAGCAGGCACCAAACAATGAATAAATGTTGTTAACAAAATAATATTCTGACTGGTTTCCTGGTATCTTGTTCTGAAGTTAGGAGATAACATGAAATGGACTTTCTAAATACATTTCTTCTGCTTCTAGGACATCTTCTACATCATTTTCACTTGTTATCTGAACTGAATACTAGAATTTTCAGTTTTACCTTTTTGTAAAGCTTTTAATAATAGGGGGAAAATGCAAAGGTGAAACTAAACCTTCTGAAATAGCATGTTCATAAAATTCTATCTCACATCTACAACTTAAATACACCTCGCCAGTATCCATCACATTGAATTCCAAGTGCCATGCTTTTTGGTTGTTTCTATGATCAAATCCTACTTTGCCCCTAAGATATTATTGCCCATGTCCTCAGTGATACACTTCTACTACATAGTTAGACTGGGCTCATTTTTTCAACCCTTCATTCCAAGCTTCTATGCTTAATCCTACTTTTCTAGCAGCATAGATTTAAAATTAGAAGGGATCTTAAGTGACACAGTGAATAAAGTGTCAGGCTGGAAGTCAAGGAGACTCATCTTGCTGAGTTCAAATCTGGCCTTAATCATTTCTTAGCTGTGTAATGATATGAAGTTTACTTAAATGCTCGCCTCAATTTCCTCATCTTAAAATGAGCTGTGGAAGGAAATGCCCAAACCACTCCAGTATTTTTGCTAAGAAAACCCCAAAAGGAATCTCAGAGTTGGACGTGACTAAAATGATCAAACAACAAAAGCCAATCTAACCCCCTGATTTTACAAGTGAAGTAAGTTAGACTGAGAAATAAGAAATGACTTGTTCAACTTCATATTTTATGCTAAAGAAAGAGTAGAGATTCAAATTCAAGTGTTCCGATTTTTATATCTTTACACTTCCGCCTGTTGCCCTTGTTATCTATCATGTTGATGTCCTATTTCTGCAATGCTGTCTTATCTCTACATATCCAAACATTGCGTGTCTTTCCACCTCATCTATGTTATCATAGCTAACTATTCCATGGTGATGACTTATTCAACATTTATTCATCACCTATTATATGTGAGATAGTATTCAAAGTTCTGAGTGAGATACAAAAATACATAAAACACATTATTCTTCCTCATTGTGGAATGTCTCTAAAACATAAATCCACAAAACTGTATTGTACTATATGCACTGTTTTATTCTTCATTAGTCTGCTCCCATCAATTGGACAGTGTTTCTTGAGGGAAAGAACCATGTCATATGTGTTTCTTCCTCATCTTTCACATGACCTTCCTGGCATATAGCAGGTGTTAAATAAATCCTTGCTGAATGATGACTTTAAATGAAAATCAGTGGGTAGGCAGCCTAATGTTAGCAGATGGTGTAGAAGTTGAAGTTTGGCCTCTGGAATTTCATAACTGGATAACTTATGGCAAATAAATTAACTTGCCTGAACCTCAGTTTCTTCATCAGTAAAGTGGGGATGGCAATATCTGGAGAGCTTAACTAAGAGTGTTATCCAAAGTTAAAGTGATTCTACAGATAATCAATACTTTATTAAGAAAAAAGAAAAAGGTGGCTCTATTATTTTAAATTATTTTTTCATCTTATTTAGTTATTTTTCAATCATATCTGACTCTTTATGAACCCACTTGAGATTTTCTTAACATACACGTGTTCTGTTATCTTCTCTCTAGCTTATTTAATAGATGTGGAAACTTAGGCAAACATGGTTAATTGACTTATCCAGTGCCACACAGCTAGTAACTGTCTGAAGCTAGAGCTGAACTCAAAGAATTAGAAAACTCCTAGTGTAGCACACTATACCCATTATACTAATTAGCTTTAAGAGAATAATCAAACCGTTATGATTTAAGATTGAAACAAAAGTCTTTTTTAAAAAGTGGTAATTCAGGGTTTTTTGTTTTTTGTTTTGCACTGCTAGCATACTATTGCCAATTTGTTTTTCTTGTTATTTATTTATTTGCACAACAGATCTGTGATTTCAGTTACATAGGGGACTTCCAATGAGAAATTCCCTTTATCTATGGATTTTGGTACCTTTTTTTCATCTTATAATGTTAGAGACTCATGTGGGTCCTTGAAAAATTAAGTGGTTTTCCAAGATTCATAAAAGCATTACAGGTTAGAATTTGGGTTTGAGCACAGATCTCCATGCATCTAGAGCCAGGTTCCTGTGCACTTGCTCATATTACACATAATAAAATAGTTATTGGTAACAACTTTTATTAATGCAATATTTTATAATTGCATGGCATTATAATATTCATATTTATCTGACATAGAAAAAAATTAGATCATGAAGGCCAAGTATTATGATTTTACAAATGAGAAAGCTTTGGCCCAGAAGGTAAAGATACTTAGCCCAAGTAGATGAAGTGGGACTTGAACTCAGGTCTTTTGACTCTAAAATCAGTGGTCAGTTATAAAGTATTTGCTTATTCTCTTAGATTTTTTGACTCAGATGTATAGTGATACAATAAATCATTTAACTGAAGACTTGAATGGTAAAATACAAAGAAAGTGGAATATAGGTAAGTCCCTAAGTCACATATTGGTTTTCCTGCTTACTACCTGTTTGATCTTAGTCAAGTCGCTTTACTTTCTCTAAGTCTCACTTTTCTTTGCTAGAAATGGAGGAACTAAAACTATTTGAGTCTGAAATCCTTTCCAGAGTTGATATTCTGGAAGATTAATTAGCCTATGTGTATAAACCAAATTTCTCTTCTCACCACCCCACAAAACAAAACAAAACAAAACAAAAAAAAATCTAGGTTAGGAGTTTTGTGCATTTACTTGTTTTTGCTTTAATGCTAATAATTTTAGAAATTAAACCTCTATCAGTGGTTACTGCTTTGTGTAGAGGTAATGCCAAGAAGGTCATCTATATTAAGACAACTTGACTGAGCTTGCCAATGGTAAGCCAGTGTTAATCTACTAATGACCATCTGGATTGCAGATGCAGTGTCCAGATTGTTTTGTCCACCATGTGAATTGTTTTATCTTGGGAAAAAGAAACACACACACACACACACACATACACACATACACACACACACACACACACACACACTAGCACATAGCTTAAGAAAAAGTAAAACACAACAACAACAACAAAAAAAAAAAAAAAACTTGTCGTGTGTTTTTCTCAAAGGTACACAAGTTTTTGTTTTTGCTTTGTTTTGTTTTGTTTTTCCCAACTGTCTTCATGATATTACTGATGGCAAGGTCAACCAGTTCTCCCTCTGAATTTCTGAATGGTTGACAGTTGCTGGAGTGGTTTAGAAAGGAATTAGATGAAGAAACAGGTTTCAGAAAAGACAGCCACACGGATGCTTTCCGTGGTTTGTTTCCCTTCACCAGCAGTTAGAGAAGACAATACCTATTTATTAGTTGAATAACAATCCTTTGCCTGGTTCACTTTGCTAAATAGATGATGAAGTTCTTAGGGTATTTGTCTCCTCGGTTCCCACACTGTGAAACTCCCTTTCTTTTGTCTCTAAGAATAAGCAAATCACTGGAAGACCTAAAATCTCTCTTTAGGAATAAAAAAGGAGCCGGTTTGATTTGGCTTTTAATTAGGGATTTTTATTTCTTTTTGTCTCTGTCTTGAATTGGTGCATTGTTTTTTTCATTTGAACCAGTGAAAAACTAAGTTTTCTTACCGGTTTTTGTTGACTTTCTGTTGGTTTTACTGTGATAGCCCTGTCAAAAAAGCATCAACAGAGCTATATGGGATGGCACCATTATCAATGGAGCACAGAAAGGCAAATGTTTTCTCAAGAAAAATGGCAGCCATTCATCAAATCCACTAAAGCAATTTTCCAATACAATCTTGCAGATTTCATACCTATCCATAAAATATGTCAGTAAAGCAAACAACAGTACATTTGTACAATTTCTCATAGGGGAAACATAAGTCAGATCATTTTATTTCTGTGAGAATTTATTTGTTAATTTGCAATTACAGAAGGCCATTACACTGTCAATAGTCCCAAATGGGAATTGATGGTTAGTTAGCTATTCATTAAAATTTTGTTGAAATCTTTGAGTTAAACATGACCTCAAAGAAAAACCATATTATTTTTCAATTTGGTATTCTGAGTACCTAGTACTGTGCCTTACACACAGTCAACAAACTATTTTTTAGCTTAATTAAGTTATATATCAAATGTTAACCAGCCTGAATTGTACTCAACCTGCCATGACTGTTTATTTCAAATTTTCTGGATTTTAGGAACTCTACATCCCTCAATACTTGTACACAACTTTGCTCTTTCAATACATTCTCCTTCAAGGGAAAGTGAGACAATGACCCTTTAAGATGAACAGCCTCTTTTTGGGCTGTAAATCCTGGAAACCCTGAAGATTTCCTTCTGACAAGCAAAACTTTATCTCCCAGAGTTAATTTCTCTTTGGCTAAGGACTGTCTAGAATTACATTAGAGTAATTGAAAAATATAAATTTATTAAGTACCTTAAGATTAACTAGTCTAACTCAGTTCAAATAATGAATCCTGTTTAAAATATCATTATGCATTTAGCCAGCCTCTGATTAAGTAGAAAAGTGACCAAAAAAAAAAAAAAAAAGGATCATTCTTCCTATAGCCTGGTCTGAAGTAAGAGACAGTTAACTGAATGAGGTCTGAAAAGAATGAAAAGAAGGCTTTCCAAAACCTGGCACCAACTTGTTTTCCCCCAACCCCATTTCATGTTGGTTCACTGACTTTACCATTCACTCTCTATATTAGGTGGATGTAGTATGGCCTTCTGACTTCAATTTTTTAAACTGGAGAATCAGTTTTATCTATATAGGGAGTTCTTAGTGAAAATCTTCCTCTACTAATGCATGAGTACCTTCTCTGAAATTTGTAATCTCAGAGAGTCCATAGGTTAAACAAAATGTCCAAGGTCACATAGCCATTTGTGGCAGAGGAGAAAATTTACCCAGGTTTTCCTGATTTTGTTGAGGTATGTTATCTATCCCTTATTTCCCCTTTTTTTCTTGTTGAATTTTTGTCCATTCTTTAAAAATGAAGTTAGTGCTTATTTCTTCTTTGGGTGCCTTTTTTGGCCCTCACCAGCCATCTCACAATATGAAAATCAATTGTCTTCCCTTTTCTTTTCTTCACTTCATTCATTTACCTGTCTATTCAGTAAACACTCTGCAAATCACTATATAAATTGATCTGAGGGATCTTCCTTCTTAGACCTAATTTTCATCTGTTTTCATTTCTCTAAGGCACTTATTCTCTATCACATTACCACCATGTTTGTAGAGACTCTTGTGTTCCATGGGTACAGATAAATTGTACCTCTTTGTAGAACTGAACCATTTTTAAACAGATTTTTAGTATTGTATCTCTAGTAGAATGGTTCATGGAACCTAACATTAAAATGTAATGATTTGTTAATTGATTTCTATCCCTAGAACTATGCACTACTTACACTTACAAGATAGAATATGTTTGGCTTGCCTTATTAAATATTAGATTTTATTTTGTTTCCCATTACTTATTTTGGGACCCTGTGGATAAATGCCCCTGGGCACTACTGTTGAGACTCCAGCTTTTAAAATGTCACTGTTCTTTGTGTTAAATCTAAATACTACCAAAAATAGATGATGCTCCTCCTTTGAAATGACTGTTTCAGAGATGACCAAGTTGTGATTAATCCTAAAGAGGGAAAGTAGCTTCCAATGAGCATAGTTTCTCTTTCTTAGTTTCTCTCCAGATATAGATTTAGTATACTGCTTCAATATCAATCAATTGAAGCTGGAGAGGGGAAGGATTTAATGGTAATTCAGAAGACCTAATATACTGAAATATTGACTTTGCTACTTGTGAAGTGAATGTACAATCTTGAATAAGTCACTTAAACTCTAGGCAACAACCTCCTTTTCTGTAATGTGAGAGATAGGTTAGACAATGTTTAAAATCCCATACACTCTATTTTCTGGGACGTTAAAAAATCTAAATTGTCATCTGATACAATCCTTTTCTGCATCATCCCACAATAAGCAGTAATACAGGCTCTTATTGAAGAGTTCCAAAAGGTCTGATTTCCAGCAGAACTATGTGTTTCCTAGTGTGTGACTTTGCTGGCATCTGGGCCTCCTAGTATTATCAAGTTGAAGAAAGGGGAAGCTGTATAAAGCTACAAGGCTATACAAGAATACCTAAAGCTAGGATTTATGATTCAGATTTATATATCTCTAGATCTACACTCATACACTAGGCTTGCAACCTGACACACTGTTTGCCTCTGGATCCACAGAGCTTATCTAACCTTCCAGGCAATGCATCTACCTAGGGATCATTGGCCCTTTGAACAGATGGCAAACATAACCTCAAGTACTGAGAAAATCAGTCAAACTGATTGTGAAGTTTCTGAGAGAGAGTAACAGGAAATGAGGTATAGGAAAGGGAGAAGATGTAGCTATCACCCACACAGCAGTGAAAGCTTTGGTTCCGACAGAGAGCCAACCAGAAACAGACTTAGCAGAGCTGGCTGTACCCCGAGAGACATCAGAGCCTGGCATGTGTGGGTGTGCAGATTGAGGTAACTCAACTTGTGTACTTTTCTACCCTTCCTTACCACTTCCAAAATAAAGGTGCTATTGTCAGAACTCAACCCTGTATTTTGACTGAGTTACTGATAACACTAAATTGGTTAAGGAAAAAAAAAAAAAACAAAAAAAACAAGCTTGAACTAGAGTATATTCAACTTGAGAAAAAAAAAATTCACTGTATTCTCTCCTCCCTACCCTCACCCCTCTCCTATAGTATGGAGAGGGAAGAAAAAGGCAGTGAAATGTTTTTGCTTTTATTGTTCGGGGTATGTGTCCTTCCCACCCGTATATTTTATAACTTTCTTGATCCGGTTTACTGGAAGTCCATCATTTGTATGCAAACTTGAATAAGTACTGATTCACAACTCAGTCTCTGATAAATCCTAAATATTTAATGTTTGACAAGACATTTCCCATCTCTGGGCCTCAAGTTCCCCACCTTTTTTTTTTTTTTTTTTTTTTTTGTTTGTTTGTTTGTTTGTTAGTTGCTTTTTGCTGAGGCCATTGGAGTTAAGTGACTTGTTCAGGGTCACATAGCAAGGAAGTGTTAAGTGTCTGAGGTCAAATTTGAACTCAGGTCCTTCTGACTTCAGGACTGATGCTCTATCTACTGTACTACCTAGCTGCTGCAAGGTTCTCCATCTTTAAAGTGAGTATGATAAACTCTGCCTAGCTATATCATAAGATTTCTGGTAATGCACAGATTCCAGATGTGGAAAGACTTTGAAATGTTTCACTTATAGGGAGCTGATAATATACCATAGTAGGATTCTCGCACTTGTCACATGATTTGCATTCAACTTTCTCCTAGTTCTGCCAACTGAGTAATCCTGAGTGATCCTATCTACTCTTGTCTTGCCTTCTGTTTTGTCCTTTTTAAAAATGTCAAGATAAGGCTAGATCAAGTATTTTTAACATTTTGTGACATGGATCTTTTTGGACATCTGGTAAAACATATGGATTACTTATGAGAATTATTTTTCTAAATGCATAAAGTATATATGACAATGGAAATCAGTTATCTTGAAATAGTTATCAAAATATACTATAAACAAAAAAATAAAAATAAAAACAAGTTCACAGATTCCACGAACCTACCTCCAGTTAAGATTATCTCTAAGGACATTTCTAGTTTTAACATTTTGAGAAATAAAGAAAACTTTAATATAATTATTGACTATGATAACATTATTAATTAAATATACTATAGCTCACACTTCTTTGGTTTAGTTATATGAGATATAAATATAAGCTCTCAAAATCACTTTAGAGTATGCAATATAAACACTCTCCAATTTCAAAACTTTATACTTAGAGAAGCCCATCCTTTTTCTCTTCCAGTTCCTGAATCTTGTAAAGTTGCCATATAAGTAAAAAGCAAAAAAAAAAATGTATATATATACATATATATGTATATATATATATACATATATATATATATATATACATATATATATATGTATATCTTCTTTCTTCTTGTCTTATCTTCTTCCTTTTTCTATCTATCTATCTATCCATCTATTCTACCTATCTATCTAAAGCCCAAATACACTTATTTAACTCCAAGGATCTTTACCTTAACTCCCACTACAAATAATGAATTGTATCCTCAGTTCTTGGCCACATTTTCCCCTTACTGCCTCAAAGGAGTACCTTTGAGAAGTCAAGAATGAATTATCAATGCTATTGGCTTTCAAGCCCAAGCAATTGTGCCTATTCCCCTTTCCCAAAGATTTTTCAGTCGAGTATTATCTCATCAGTAAATCTTGGATAATTGTTTTCTTCTTTGTCTTCTTCTTCTTCTTCTTCTTTTTGTTTTCTTATCATCTTCCTTCATTTTGGTTTTCTTTTCTTCTTCATTATTTCTTTTTTCTTTTCTTTTTTTTTTTTAAAGGAGATATTTCCGAAGGTAGTATAACATACACCTGCTGCAAAACATTCCCTTTCCTTCTCCCTGCTTCCCCCAAAAGTCAAAGATATATTCTTCCAGAATCTAGTATAAAGGGAATTCAAGTTTCTAGACCTCATGTGGGAAAACAGTAAATCATAGCTTTTGATTGATAGAAGTTTTATTCTATCATTCATAAAATGTGAAAAAGTTTCTCCTTGGAGATGTAGGAAAACTGCAACACAAATGTATTATTGCTAGACTTGTGGAATGATTCAACCATTTTGGAGAGGAATTTGGAACTATGTCCAAAGGGATTTTAAAACTTTGCATACACTTTGAACCAGAAGTGTCTTGTTGTTTGATTTGTCTAAATCTGAGAGTGCAAGGTTGAGATCTCCCACTATTATAGCTACTGTCTATTTCTTCTTTCAACTCTCTTAAATTTTCTTTTAAAAAGTTAGATGCTATACGACTTGGTGCATATATGTTTAATATTGATATGGCTTCATTGTTTATGCTACCTTTTAGCAGGATATAGTTTCCTTCCTTATCTCTTTTAATTAGATCAATTTCTGCTTTTGCTTGATCTGAGATAAGGATGGCTACCCCTGCCTTTTTTGGCTTTACTTGAACCATAATAGATTCTGCTCTAATCTTTTACCTTTACTCTGTATGTATCTCCCTGTTTTAAGTGTGTTTCCTGGAAGTAAACAACATATTGTAGGGTTCTGACTTTTGATCCAGTCTGCTATCTGTCTCCATTTGATGGGAGAGTTCATCCCATTCACATTTACAGTTAAAATGACTAATTCTGTATTTCCTGCCATCATATTATCCCCAGATTATTCTTTTTTTCCCTTGACCCCACTGAACCCCTTCCCCAATATTTAATTTATACACCCCACTTGTGACGCACAGCTCTCCCTTTTTAGTATCCCTCCCCCCTCCTTCCAAGTCCCTTCCCTTATTCCCCTTTTGCTTTTCCCTTTTCCTCTCCCCCCTTTTAATGAGGTGAGAGAGAATTCTCTGAAAAACAAATATGTCAATTATTTACTCTTTGAGCCTATTCTGATGAGAGTAAGATTCACACAATGTTTCTCCCCCTCTCTAAATTGCTCAGATGTGGTATATTTTCTATGCCTCTTCCTGGGATATAGTTTCCCTCTTTTTGTCACTCCTTCTCCTTTTTCTGATACTACCCCCTTCCCTTTACTACTCCCCCTTTTTTTTTTTTTAATATCAGTAAAATCAAATTATCCATGCGGACTTTCTATATATCCACAACAGAGATACAGTTCTCAAGAGTTCTTTTTACCTTTTTCTGTTTCTCTTCAGTCTTGTGGATGTAGATCAAATTTTTTGTTTAAGTCTGGTTTTTTTCTTGGAAACAAATGGAATTCCTCTGTTTCATTAAATGACCATCTTCTTCCATGGATGGGAACTTAGCTGGATAGTTTATTCTTGGTAGCAATCCTTGATCTTTTGCCTTTCAGAATATCAGGTTCCAGGCCCTTCTATCTTTTAATGTGGAGGCAGCCAGATCTTGAGTGACCCTTATTGTGGCCCCTTGATATTTGAATTGCTTTTTTTCTAGCTACTTGCAATATTTTTTCCTTTGTTTGGTAGTTCTGCAGCTTAGCCACAATGTTCTCTGGAGTTCTTTTTTTAGGGTCTTTTTCCTGAACGTGTTTGATGAATTATTTCAATGCCTATTTTCCCTTCTGTTTCTATTATCTCTGGACAGTTCTCTTTGATGATTTCCTGTAAAATAGTATCTAGGCTCTTTTTTTGATCATAGTTTTCTGGAAGTCCAATGATCCTCGGATTATCTCTCCTAGATCTATTTTCCAGCTCTATAAATTTTTCTAGTAAGTATTTGACTTTATTCTCCAGCTTTGCATTTTTTTTTTGTTTGACTGATTCTTGGATTCTCAATGAATCATTTATTTCTATTTGTTCTGTCCTGACTTTTAATGAGTTATTTTCTTCATTCACATTTTTTAGTTCTTTTTGTACATGCCCAATTGAGTTTTTAAATAATTATTTTGTAGTTGTCAAAGTGTGCATACCCTTTGACCCAGCATTGCTGTTATTGGGATTATATCCCAAAGAAATACTAAAGAGCAGAAAGGGACCTGTATGTGCCAAAATGTTTGTGGCAGCTCTTTTTATTGTAGCTAGAAACTGGAAGTTGAATGGATGTCCATCAATTGGAGAATGGTTGGGTAAATTGTGGTATATGAAGGTTATGAAATATTATTGCTTTGTAAGAAATGACTAGCAGGAGGAATACAGAGAGGTTTGGAGAGACTTAAATCAACTGTTGCTGAGTGAAATGAGTAGAACCAGAAGATCACTATACACTTCAACAACAATACTGTATGAGGATGTATTCTGATGGAAGTGGAAATCTTCAACATAAAGAAGAGCCAACTCACTTCCAGTTGATCAATGATGGACAGAAATAACTATACCCAGAGAAGGAACACTGGGAAGCGAATGTAAATTGTTAGCACTACTGTCTATATACCCAGGTTACTTATACCTTCGGAAGCTAATAATTAATGTGCAAGAAGAAAATGGTATTTATACACATATATTGTATCTAGGTTATATTGTAACACATGTAAAATGTATGGGATTACCTGCCATCAGGGGGAGGGAGTGGAGGGAGGGAGGGGATAATTTGGAAAAATGAATAAAAAAAATAAAATAAAATAAAATAAAAATAATTAATTAATTAATTAATTAATAATTATTTTGCTCTATTGAATTTTTTTCCATTTCCGTAATTTTTTTAGAGTTATTTTCATTTTACAATTCAGAAATCCTACTTTACTGTGATTTTTTAACCTTTTCTAATTCACAAATTTTGTTTCCCTGCATCTCCTGTGAATTCTTTATTTTTTCCAACTCAAATTTCAGGACATTGTTATTCTCTATCAAAGCTTCTCTTTCCTTTTCCCATTTTTCTTCAAACTGTCTTAACATTTTAATAGTCTCTTCTAGGAAAGATTTAAGTGATGGGAGGCAGGTATCATACCCCTTTAGAGTGTTATCTGCTGACTCTCTGCTGTTAACTTCCTCGGGGTTGGATACCCGCTCTGAAGCAGAAGTGTCAATACTTGGTCTATATCCCAAATAAATCATAGAGGAGGGGAAAGGATCCACATGTGCAAAATGTTTGTAACAGTTCTTTTCTAAAATTGGACTATTTAAGTATTTTATTTAGTCTTCTGTTAACCTGGGCAATATATATGTTTTGTCATTATTAATCCATTTCAGTTACAAACTTGCTGTTATAGATTTGGGCAAAATAGTTCCTAATTTTTGCTTTAATTTCTTTTTCATTGGTAGCAAGTTCATTCTTTTTATTTTTGATGCTGGTGACTTTTTTTTTCCCTTCCTTTTTCTAATTAAATTAACCAAAGATTTATACATTTTGTTAGTTTTTTATTCATAGAATCAACTTTTAATTTTGTTTATTAGTTCAACAGTTTTCTTAGTTTCTATTTTATTAATTTGTCTTTTGAGTTTCAAAATTACTCACTGAGGTTTTTACTTTCTTCTTTTTCTAGCTTTTTTAGTTGCATGTCTCATTCATTGATCTCTTTCTCTATTGCATTTATATAATTATTTAGAGATAAAATTTCCCCTAAGAACTTGTAGCAACTCTTTTTTTAGTGTCAAAGAATTGAAAAATGAGTAGATGCTCATCATTTAGAGAATGGCTGAATAAGTTATAGTATAATATAGTAATGCATTATTATTGATCTATTTAAAAAATGATAAACTGATTTTTAAAAGGCCTGGAAAAATTTACACAAACTGAAGCTGAGTGAAACAAGTAGGAGCAGGAATATATTATATACAGTAACAGCAAAATTGTGGGATCATCAACTATGACAGACTTGGTTCTTCTAAGAAGTTCACTGATCCAAGGCAAAACCAATATACTTTGAATAGCAAACACCATTCACATATAGAAAGAGAACTATAGAGACTAAATGTAAATCAGCACATGCTTTGTTCACATTTTTTCCTTTTTCTTCTGTTTTCTTTTTCTTTTGTGGATTTTCCTTTTTGTTCTAATTTTTCTCTTCCAAACATGATTCATAAATAAATATAGTTTTTAAAAATGCACTTAAATGTATCACAAAAATAATAATAAATATTCTTTTTAATTAAAAGCTTTTTCCTTAAGCATAGGTAATATTAACATGCCTATGGGAAGATGAGAAACCTAATATCCTCAGGAGTCTTTGAAGGTGAAAAGTCCTCTTCTCCTCAAAGAATTGGCCAATATTTCTACTAAAATAATATTGCCACTGCTATTGCAAAGTATCTATTCATTTAACTTCTCTATGTGCTGCCACCATACCTTCAAATTTCCAAACCAAAATAAGTTTTCCAACTTCAGTTCATTCTTTTCTTAGTTATTATATTGCTCTTAAAATTCAGGTTTCATTATATCACTTTCCTATTCAACAAACTCCAACATATCTCTATTATCTTCATGACCAAATATAAACTCCTGTTTGTCTTCCAAATTCTTCGTAATTTTATCCTCTTCCAAACTTTCCAACATTCTTTGATTTTACCCTTCATTTATTCTAATTTACTATGATCTTACTTGTAAATTGTTCTACTATTGTAGGCCACTGGCTTCCATGCTAGTCTTCACACAAAACATTCCATTTCCTGACTGACAGTTTTCTCTGGATATTTCTGTGTTCCCCATCCCCTCTCTCTACCCCTCATAGCTACCTACTAATTTTTCTGGTTCTTTCAAAACTCAGTTGAAGTCTCATCTTCTGTAAAAAACAAAACAAAACAAAACAAAAAGACAGAAAACAAACCTTTCCCAGATCTCCTCAACTCAGGACACAAAGACAAAAGCATTCCTTGACCTCAAGGAACATATTATATGCAAATTTATAATAAATTACAAAATTTATTCAGAGTAATTTTGGAGACAAAATAAATAAATATAAATATTTATATTATAATATATATTAATATATATTATATTATATATAAATAAAAATAAATAAAAATAAAAAAGGTAATAAAGAAAGGCTGTGAAAAATTAGGTCACTGAGCAAAATATGGTCTAAGAGAGCCTCATATTTTAATTTTGCTCAACCATTTGGTATTCCAACAAACATTGGAGAAGAAGGGGAGATCCCCTTTAAACTCATCCTATAAAATGCATACTAATTCTATCACCCAACAACTCATCTCATCTCCCAGTTCTACTGTAATAAGGAGGAACTGAAATGACATTTATTCCACCTCTGCATGAAAATAGTCTTAATTGTTTTACCCTTACATGTAAATATTTCTACTATTATCTGTAGTATCAGTCTGGAGCTTGGATTTGGTGCCTACTCCACTACAACTACTTGATGCTTTGGGGTGTGAATAAGTTCCTGAGTTTATCTTTAATTTATCAGTACAAAGCCTTAATTGTGATTTTTAATGAGGTGTTGGAAATCACAAGAATTTAATTTTTAAAGAAACTCTTAGAGGAATGAGTGCATTCTTGGTATCTAGGAAAGCCCTTGTAAAGGTATGGTAGTAGGAGATGGAATTGTCATGAATACAAGTCAATAAATAAATCAGCTTGCTCATAATTTGAGTTGAAGGAGAAAAAGGAGAAATTATTATGAAAAGTTAGGTTGGACTCAGATTGTGTAGTTCTTAAAACAATATGCAAAAAAATTGTAATTTTTATCCAGAGGCAACAGGGAGCCATTGAATATTCTTGAAAATGTGAATGGTGTGTCCAGATTTTATTTTATTTTATTTAGTCTTGTGTAGTAAAGCTTGGAGAGGAGAGAGATTGGTGATGGTGAGATCAACTAAGAAGTTTTGACAGTTTATGTAAGAAGGATGATAGTGACTATGTTAGGAGACAGAAGTAGACAAGTGTGAGAAACATTGTAGATGTATAAAAGATATGACAGTTTATTGAAGGAAGTATAATGATGGAGACTGAGGCATTGAGAATGATGAAGATTTTGTGAACTTGCGTGACTAGAGCGTTAATAGTGTACTTGACAGAAATCGACACTAAGAACTTAGCATTACAATGCTTACTTCATTCCAGGATCTTTGGCTTCATCCATGTGGGAGCTCCTTTCACTTATTGTAATAACAACATTCCAATGTCCCTGCACACACTTTTGATGGGGTAAATATACTCCAGCAAAAAAGATCATGTTCCTAATAGTGATCCCATGTCTGATTAGGCCCCAGTGAGGAATAAGCTGACCCTCTAGAATTATCTTGCACTGACAGTTTCCTTGTATAGAAAGAGCTATCCTGTACTGATGCCTACAGTTACCTTAGACAATCTGGAGGTAAAGCTAAAGACATCAATTTCTGAGGCTAAATTGTATAAAAAGGGGATGAGCACTTTAGTTAATTTACTGACATATAGAATTAGTATAGCTAACAAATCTTGTTTTGGGTTCTTTCTCATAAAAGATCCCACTTCCTCCCTTATTGATTGCAAGGTCATTAAAAACTTTTCCTACTTGATAACATTACAATAAAATTTTACATTTTAACCTGGAGGTGTTTTGAGTCTACAAATTCTTTCCAGATGCCTTCCCACCACTTATTTTACCTCTTCATGACTTGATGGACCTTATCAGTTTCATGGGTAACTACCCCGCAAATATTTAAGAATGTAGTAATTGGTAAAACTACAATAAAATGTCCTATAGACAATAGAGTCCTTTGTTAGGTTCATTAATCTTCTAAATTTAGTAGGATCATCCAGAACTTGTGCTCACCTGAGTACCATTGGATAATTAATGTATCATCTCTATGATACAAAAAAATATAACACATTGATATCTCGTGACAAAGAAGGAATTATTGTCTTTTGTGGAACCTAAACACTTGTCTAATGTAATGTCTACAAGAAAATGCTGGGTGTTCTAAATACTCACTTTACAAATAAACACCTGAGTCAGCAGTTGCTCGGGACTTTGGATAGCTATTTATTTACAAGTCATTTGAGTTTACCTCATTTGGGGAATAAAAAGAAAAAAGAGAGAGAACTGGAAGGAAACAGTGAGTAAGACATTGATTATTCTCTCAAAACAAGTTTGTAATCTCAAATTACCCAAGAAATTACTTTCTTCCTGACAAGGGACCAGAGACTATAGAATTCCAGACAGGGCAGAGAATTCACAATTTGTTCCCTCCCCACATTTTATAGATGAGCAAATTGATTTCAGTTACTCTGCTTGCTAATGGTGTGTATATATATATATATATATATATATATATATATATATATATATATATATATATATATATATATATATATATATATATATATATATATATATATATATATATATATATATGAAGAACTAAGGTTTCCTTTCTTCTAATGTATTTTTTTCTACTTTACAATAGTGTCTTCTATACTTTCATATCAAATTTCTTTTCCCCTCTATTTTTCCTTTTCCTTTTTTCTCTTTCCTTTTTTTGTAAATCTACTGCATTAATTGAAACCAACTGCTAGATGTTGTACTGATCCCCTGCCCCCATCCTATTTATTATGACATGTTTATTTTATCAGAGGTAAATATCCGAGGTGATCAATATTATTGAAATAAGAAGAGGATGGCAAGATCAATTCATTATTATAGTGAGCTAGGCTCACACTGGGGGCAGCTAGGAGAAGAAGAAATTAGAAGCCTATAGACTCATTGGCTCAAAAGACATTATTACAAAAAAGTATTTATGAGAGTCCCACAGAGCACATAGTAATTGGCAATACATATTAGAGAAGGTAGATTTGCCCTTGACAGTTAATTGAAATGCTGATGGTTGAGTGAAAACAACTCTTCATACTGTTATTAAGTATAACATTATTTATTTATTGAGGCAGTTTTATATTTGCATCTGTTCTTTCAGTTTTATTATTTTAAAACTTGTGAATCAATCTTGGGGTTTACAGGCTAGATTTCTTTCTTAAGGATCATGCCTTAAATCCAAATCACTGTGGTTCTTATTGATTGATTGACCAATAATAAGTCCCAGGCCAATCCCAGTTTGTCATCATTGAGGCCCAGATGGCTCAGGAAAAAAATAATAATAATAATAATAAAATAAATAAAATAAAATAAATAAATATAAATAGTGCTTATCTTTTTCATGTTTTCATATATATATATATATATATATGTATACACATACACACACATGTACATATTTATACATATTGAAAATTCCTCTCTTTAATCCAGGTTTCACTTATTTTGTCAATGTTTTTTGATTTCCCCCACCTGAAAGTGATCATTCCACGCTCCAGTAAGATGTTTTGATTAATAAATAACATGGAAAATAAATATTTCCTTCACTGTCTCCTATCTCTGAAAAGAAGACCGAAAGAAATATAGAATACCAAAAGAAAAAAAAGAATTATATTACAGAGGTAAAATAGTTATACCTATTTACACAGGACAAGAAAGTAAGAAGCCCAGCAAAGTAATAGCCTTATAATTGAAAAGAGAAAATACTAATATCTAATCATCTCATCCAGTAGCCTCCACATGAGCTCTGGGTACCCAAACTAAATCAAATTTATACTTTGAAATTCAGCAATATCCTTCTTCAGACTCTGTTCTCAACTCATACTGTTACAGCAAGAGCTAGTTTCCAAAAGTACTAGACCTCAGCTCTTGCTAGGCACATGTGAAGGAAAAGGGGAAGAAACCATAATCTGCAGATAACTGTTATAATCTTTAGGTTAGAGAAGTTTATGCTGGCAGAGTTTCTGCTTAGAACAATCTCTCTACCTTTTCACTATACTAAAAAGAAAGTAATTGATTTTGACTCAACTTAGCCAGAGCACACAAAGTAACTTGGGAAAGGGACTTGCAAGTTGGACTCCTGAAACAAACAAACAAACAAACAAAAAAAAAAAAAAAAAACAAAAAAAAAAAACTAGCAGCCAGTCTTATCCTTCCAAAAGCTCTATTGGGTGGGATTTGAGTCTTTTGCATATTATTTCATCAATCATGAAAGGCAGCCAAGATAGCTTTCAAAGTGGAGTTCTGGGAGAGGACAATATCTAAAGGGAAAGGCATCAAAAAATGAGTACTGAGGAATATAAAGGGGAGAAAAATAGCTAAAATGACCAAAGGTTTGAGATAGAAAATTTAATTTAAAACCTGAAGAACAAGCAAATAAATCAACAAGAAAGATACTAAATTTTGAATGAAACATTAGTACTATAGTTTATTTTTTAAAAATCTCTCTGAATAAATATTGTAAGGAAAAATAAATTTAACCAGTATGTGTTAAAGCACAGAATGCCATCATTTCTCAAGAGAGCACGAGTTTTGTATTATATTCTAGAATGTTTCAGAAGAGAAATTATAATCATGAGAAGAGAAGTTATAAGGGAATGTGAGACAGAATTTATGATTTTCAATGAGAAATAATGACCAAAACAGCAAAATTTGAATCCCCTCTTCTAAATATCTTCTAGAGTGAACAAGAGACTACAAGATTAGGAAGACAAATAGACTTCTGTGAAAAGTTGATAAAAGTAACTTAAAGTAATGCATTATTCTCAAACACAATGGTTGTAAAGCTAACTTATGGATCATAAGTTTCCCAAAAAATACATAAACATCCTTAATAACAATGCTAAAAAAAAAAAAAAAAAAAAAAAAAACTTTCCAGAATTTCATCTTTTTTTTTTTTTTTTTAAGATCATCATCCCCCCCAAAAAAAATAAATAAAAAGAAGAAAAAGAAGAAGAATCGTATGGCCAGAATTCCAAAGATAAACAATGGATTCTGACGGGGGGGGGGAACTAAAGAAAAGGATTCACATATAAAGGAAAGGAACTTTAAACAAAATTACATTGTACTGATCTTCCTAGAAACCATAGAAATGAATAATATAATATAGTATAAAATTAAAGAAGCTCAAGATGCAATTCAAAAGTGTCATGCTTTGCATAGTTAACCCAAATCATCAGTGAGACAAGATGTGAATTGAATTAGAGAAAGACATGGATGTTTTTCTACCAAAAAAAAAAACAAAAAAACAAAACAATGAACAATTATTCAATTTCTAACAACTCAAATAAGAAAAATACAAATCCCAAGAAAAATATAACTAACAAAGTAAATCCCACCACAAATAGCAATTATATTTTTTAAAAAATCTAATATGGTGACATCTCTTAGTTAAAAATAAACAACAATGATACTATGAAAGTAGATTAACAGAAAGCCAAAGGTGGGGTGCTAACTTCTAAGAGCCAATAGTTTAGAAATTATCTGTTTCTGTCTGTTGATCTGAATCTTTCTGTCTCTGTTTATCTATGCAATATCTGTGTGTGTGTGTGTGTGTGTGTGTGTGTGTGTGTGTATGTGTGTATGTGTCAGTCTCTGTCTCTGTATCTTTCTTACCTTTACTCTCTGGATTTCAGATATGTTTAGTATAAAAGGAAATTGGAGATTAGCTTGTTTTAGGTGGAATTTTAAACTTTTTAACAAATAGTTATTTAGAATTATGCTTTTTTATTTTTTTTTTCTGATCTCTTTTGGTGCAGGGCATTTTATGACTTTTAAAATTTCTGAGATTGATAGTCACAGTATTAAAAGGAACAGAAGACTAGCTAGGATAATGTCAATATTCAATAACACATCACCTGTGAAATTTATGTTATCACTGTGGCACATTATCTGTCTCAAAGATGAGGAGGTCTCATATGCATGTGTCTAGTAAGGGTTCCACTATATAGATTCTTCATGATTATTTGGGATCAGGTATCTACTCCAAACTTGTAATTTTGCTAGGCACTATCTATCATTAGCGAAGGTCCAGATGAATCAGAGCACACATCTTTCTTTCATCTACTATACCTTCAGAATGGTTAGAATTGGAACAAGGCATTTTGCCTTCTAGAACATGCTAAACATTTCTTTCCATTTATATTTGATATTCAGGATCATTGTGTATTATTGTCCACTAGTGGCTTCACTATAATTAAAGCAATTTGACATATCATATATCAAGTGACTCTTGGGGGTGGAGCAAAGAGGGAAGATTCATGTGAAGTCATGTGAATAAAAAGTCAATACTATTTGCAATAAGTTTCAGTACCATGATCAGAAGATGAGAGAGGCAACAAGGAAAAAGACTTTTGCATTTCTCAAGTGGTAAATTGCACTTGAACTTTTGAAACTGTTATAATTCACTGCCATTCTGGTGGTGTGAAAGGGTAGCATTATTGAATTTGACATTACTAGGAATTTTTAAGGAAAAGAAGAGGCTATTAACAAATTCTTGGGAATGTGACTAGGCGTTTTTCCTTGCAAATATATGGCAAAATAACAGAACAAAGAGAACTATACAAGATGTTAATTGATGGGAGGGAAGTTCCTGAATGATCTTAGCTTGCTGTTTAAATGTAAATAATATTGGTTTGTTCTCATCTCTAATTATCAATGAAGTAACTTGAAATTGAGATAAGAAACATGTAGGCAAACACATTAAAGTTTCGTTTTTTGTGATAGTTCTCCACACCATTCTATCATTAACTAGTAAGATCTACTGATTTAATACCCCCTATCCCTTTTGACCTTTCTTTGTCAACTTTTCATGACATACATTCTACAACTGTAGTCTCAGCTTGGTCATTGTTATAAGAATCCAGACTTTTAAAAAGTCATAGTTTTTAAAAATTATAATTTTGCCTTCCTTTTTCTATGTTATACCTCAAGAAGCTACTTTTAGATTACAGGATCCATGTACACTAATTGTTGTCTCTTGTCACAATTTTGATGTGTGTATGTGTATGTATATACATTAGTGTACATATATGTGTATGTACATGGTATTGATATTGATAGTTTCTGTCAACTTGATAGCACATTAAATCATAATTAATGGCAGCTATTGCCAAAGAAGTTCTGTTAAGTAGTATCTGGTGAATAAAAGTGAGCATAAAAACCCCATCTGGTATCCCATATTCTCACAGGCACATGTCAGAATAGGAAGAAGTGCCAGAAACCTTCTAGTCCAACCCATACCTTTGCTTCTCAGAATCCCAAAGGGATGAGTGTTAGGATTACAAGGTGATAAACTGATGATGTATCTTTCTTTTCTATGGCTACTGATTATAGTCTATAATTCCTTTGTTTCTTCTCTTTGAAAAAAGGCCATTAAAGTGTCCAAGTTCCATTTAAACATTTTATTCACATACATATACATTCATGTAAGTATATATAAACAGATATATATGGGTATGTGCATATATGTATGTGTGTATATGTATGCATATATCTATTAGCTTTTTCAAGATATAGGGAGAACAAATTACAAAGATTCATCAGTTCCTTATAGGGAAGAAGGGACAATCTTCTTAATCTATCTCAGTCTCTGGGGAGTAGGTTCATAGCAGAATTCAATTTCTACTTAGTATACTTGGCCAAACCAAGTTCATGTCCTAATATAATTAGGATTCTGGGTTTCAGTTTCTGATGAATTAGTTTTTTTTTTTATTTTTTTTAATTTTATTTGTATATTTTTTGATAGTATATATGCATGAGTAATTTTTTTATAACATTATCCCTTGTATTCATTTTTCCAAATTATCCCCTCCCTCCCTCTACTCCCTCCCCTTGATGACAGACAATCCCATACATTTTACATGTGTTACAGTATAACCTAGATACAATATATGTGTGTAAATACCATTTTCTTGTTGCACATTAAGTATTAGATTCCGAAGGTGTAAGTAACCTGGGTAGATAGACAGTAGTGCTAACAATTTACATTCACTTCCCAGTGTTCCTTCTCTGGGTGTAGTTATTTCTGTCCATCATTGATCAACTGGAAGTGAGTTGGATCTTTTTTATGTTGAAGATATCCACTTCCATCTGATGAATTAGTTCTAAGGGAATTAATGCTAGGTTGGGTGGATCACTGAATCCATGATGCAAGTTCTGGATTCTTTATACTCACTAGTTTATGAGACTCCATTCCCTTCATCTAGAACAATGCCTACAAAAACTGAGCCAGAGTACACAATATGCTTAGTCACTTCTTGGATCCTATTAAACGACAGATTTGTGGGTTACTCCAATGCCTTAGAACAGAAAAGAAGAAAAGGACCATTTCTTAAAACCACATTGCTTCAGAAGAAAGAAGGGCCTAATTCTGATCTACTTATAGTATATTTTGGGTAGGATTTGAAATTAATAATTTTTGATAGGCAACTAAGTGGCATAGTAGAAAGAACACATTGGATTTGGAATTAGGAAGATTCATTTCATGAGTTAAAATTTGTTCTCAGTCACTTACTAACTATGTGACCCTGAATATGTAATTTAAAACTGTTTATATCAGTTTCCTCAGCTGTAATATGAGTTCTAAATGGAGCAAACCATTTCAATATCTTTGCCAAGAAAATCTTAAATGGAGTTACAAAGAATTGTACACAACTGAACAATAGGTAGCATTTGAATTCAGTTCTTCCTTGCTCTAAGTCTAATACATTATTTATTCCATTAATTTTCCCAGGTGTTTAATAACTTTTTAAACTGAGATTTAAGTATGTGTTCTGCAAAGATTTTTGGATGATGGTGAATTAAAGTGTTCAGAATTGGAAACTGAAAGCGAGAGAAAAAGTACAAAATGCTCTTGGAAAACTGAAGATGGAAGGAACATTTTTAGCTGGTGGAATTAGGCAAGATTTCTCTCCTTTTTTATTTTGTTAAAAGTCTTTGTGACTTAATTTCCATTTATAGTACTCTAAATCCATCCTAAATACAATCAGCACAACAGCATTCAATATGATAAGTTCCATTTCTAAGGCAGTGTGTTACATAGTGGAGGATAAGAATATATTTCCCTTTTCATTCTGAATCCATCCCTGCTCATTGATTTTGGAATGAGATGCTGGTGGCAGGCAATTTAAAGATTACATTCATGTTTACTTCTTTCCACACATTTAACAGATATCTTTTATTTTTTGTTGGTAGATAAATACCTGCAGGTTTTCACACCTGTTTTCCTTTCACAAATGAGAGTCTGAAGAAAAAAATTCAGTTTCTTTTACTGACAGGTGGATGTTTAGTAAAGTTTCAAGGTAATTAAAACCAGATTCTAAATATTTAAATAAGATGCTTAAAATATGAAAATAAAGTTTATGTTCAATAAATTGTTAAGAATTATTTGAAAATATCAAATGTTTCCTTGAGTGATTTTTCTTAATTAAAAATCTGTATCTCTTCAAGGCACTTTTTTTAAAGTTGATGAGTATTGGACATAGTCATTTCAGGGTATATTTCATGCAACCTTTTCCTAAAGTTTAGGTTTTTAAAATATACTAACTCCATAAAACAAGTGGTGGGGAATATGAGGCTATTTTATAGTAAATGTCAGTTCTTCAATTTAGCTCTACTTTATCTCTCTAGTCTGATTTCATATTTTTTCAGATTATATGTTTTTTTTTTTTTTTTTTTTTTTTGTGTGTGTGTGTGTGTGTGTGTGTGTGTGTGATGTGAGCACACAGGTCCTTTGGTTGAGCTATACTGCATGAGATTTATTCAATGTTGGCAATTCTGTCTCTCTGTCTCTGATTCTCTCTGTGTCTCTCTGTCTCTTTCTGTCTCTCTGTGTCTCTGTATCTCTCTGCCTCTGTTTCTGTCTCTGTCTCTCCCTTTCCCTGTCTCTGTCTCTCTGGGTCTCTCTGTCTCTGCCTTTCTTTTTCTATCTTTTTGTCTCTATGTCTCTCCCCTTCTCTGTTTCTCTGTGTCTCTGTGTCTCTCTGCCTCTGTTTCTATTTCTCTCTGTCTCTGTGTCTCTCTGCCTTTGTTTCCATTTCTCTCTCTCTGTCTCTGTGTCTCTCTGTCTTTCTCTGCCTCCCTGTTTCTTCCTTTCTGTCTCCTTTTGTCTGTCTCTCTCTCTGTCCCTCCCTCCCTCCTTTTCTCAATCTCACACTTTTACCTATTGGAAACTATCTTCTTTCAAGGATTAGCTCTAGTGTTATCTTTTTGGATCATTGAAGTTATTAGAGCTCTCTTCCTCAGTAGCCCCACCCACATTAATTTGTATTTTCTTCTCCATGTAGGCATAGTTTCTACTGATTGACTTTAAGCTCCCTGAGGTCTTCTATTTTTGTTCTTGTTATTTTTGTATCTATCTATATGATTGTATTTGTATCCATAGCAAAATGTCTGGCCCATACTATGAATTTAATACAAACTTGCTGAATTAAATTGGATGAAATTTGAAACTAGCAGTATTTAAGTAGTCCATGATATCTTGAAGCAGTAAAAAAATATGGAAGTTCCATATTTGAATAGCTATTTATCCATTACTTATATGTTGATCAGGTAAGGTAATCTGAATGTTCTGACATTTTAATTTAAGCTCTTTCAGCTCTGACATTCTGTGATTTAGAAACAGAAAAAAAAATGCTTTTTTAAAAGCAAGATAAAGATAATTCAAGATAATGGAAAAAAAAGAATAAAGAAGAGGACTTTGGACACTGGGAATAGAGTTAGCATTTGTAGGCTTAGAGAACTCTTGTGGGGGGAGGGGGAGGTAAGTCCCAGACTCTTACTAAGGGACTGTGACTTCAAATGGTGAGTAGGAACAGATCTGCCAATTATCAGATCTATTACTCACTACACAGTTCTGGATAACAGATTCTGGTTTGAATGAGAAAATACTTATTTCCAACAATGGTAGGTTGAGGTAAAAAGCAGTTATTGACCACAATTTCCTGTGCACCACTCAGAGGCAAATTTAGAATAACACAATAGCATCGTGGCCCAATCCTAAATGTTCAATTAAATAATCAATACAGATTAATAGTGACTTAGTCTAGACCTATATGAGACCTAAACTCAGGTCAGAAATTTGCAGAACTCATGTAGAGGCAGGCTTGTGGAAATGAATAGACTGTCCCTCTAATCAAACCATTACAGGAGCACTGAAGATCACATTTCATAGCTATCTCTGAGAATCTGGAATAATACAACATTATAGCATTTCTTAGATTGAATTTGAATTCAGGTCTTCCTGACTTCCAGTTTAACATATAGACAGTTAGATGGAACGGTGAAAAGAGAACATTGGGCTTGGAATCTGGAAGAGTTATTTTGAAGTTTAAAAAAAAGAAGCCAGAAGAATAAGCAAACAACCAAAAATATCATCACACACACACAAAAAAAAAGGCTATAAGGATGCTTAGATAATAAACTCAGAAGAAACTACTCTAAAACATTCAAAATTGAAATCTCAAAGGAAAATACAACTCAGATGCAAATACAACTTGAATTCATGAGAGAGATGAAGTAATAATTTTTAAAGATTTTTTTTTTGTTTGTTTGTTTGTGGCAGCCCTTTTTGTAGTGGACAGAAACTGGAAACCAAGTGGATGTGCATCAATTGGAGAAAGGCTACATACATTATGGTATATGAGTGTTATGGAATATTATTGTACTGTAAGAAACGACCAACAGGATGATTTCAGAGAGGCCTAGAGAAACTTAAGTGAATTGATGCTAAGTGAAATGAGCAGAACTGGGAGATCATTATACATGGCAACAACAAGACAATTCTGATGTACATGACTCTCTTCAACATTGAGATGATCCAAACTAATTCCAATTGTTCAATAATGAAGAGAGCCATCTACTCCCAGAGAGAGGACTATGGGAACTGAGTGTGGAACACAACATAGCATTTTAACTCTTTGTCTTATTGCTTGCTTACATTTTTGTTTTCCCTCTCAGTTTTTTTTCTTTCAGATCTGATTTTTCTTGTTCAGCAAGATGACTGTATATATATATATATATATATATATATATATATATATATATATATATATAGTATATATATAACGATATATTATAAAATTTAACATATTTAACGTGTATTAGACCTACCTGCCATCTTAGGTGGAGGGGGTGGAGGGAAAGAGGGGAAAAGTTGGAAAGAAGTTTTTGAAAAGGTCAATGTTGAAAAATTATCCATGCATCATATGTTATGTAAAGTAAAAAGACATAATAATTTTTAAAAGAGTTAATTTTAATAAAATGAGACTACTAGAAAAAATTGTAAATAAATGAAACCTTGAAAAATAACTTTACAAAGTAGCAAGAGGTGCAAAACCTCGATCAAGGAACAAACAACTTCCTGAAAATTAGAATGCATCAAATTAAAAATAATGGCTCTATGAGACAATTTTTTTAATTTAAAATAAAAAATGTAATATATATGTTGTAGCAATAACAACTAGTCTGAAAAATAGATCAAGGAGAAAGATACCTGAAAATAAAGACCAAGAAGATCTAGATCTCATTAGATTCAGAGGATGAAGCAGAAATAGAAAGGATCCTCAAGTCACTATGTGAAAGAAAAGCCAAAATGAAAATTTGCATGAATGATTCAGATCAAATTCTTTGGCTCCAGGTTAAATTTTAGAAAATATTACAAATTGCTAGAAAGAAATAATTAAAATACTTAAGAGTTGAAGATAACACACATGATAACACAAATTAACTGCTACCACTATGGTATAAATAACTTGAAAAACAATATTTCAAAATCTAAACAATGTAAATTTGTGGCCAATAATAAATCCCTCCCCAACATGAGTATAATGATACAGAGGGAAATTATAGATCTTCAATGAAACAGAGGACTTTAAAGAATTTCTGATAAAAAGATCAGAGATTAATAGAAATTTTGAAGTTCAAACATAGGAATTAATAGAAAAAAAAGATAAATATAAATAATTATAAGGGACTAACTATAGGTAACATTTTGATATGTATTCTATATGTGAACCCTATGATATTCAGGGATAGAATTATTATTATTTTTTAAATTTTTATCTAATTAGAGAGAAATACTTTGAGTGGTTTTTACCATATTTTGATCTTAAAATCAGAAAGAGAAATAAGGGGAAACACATTTGAGGAGTAAGGGGAAGGAAGATTAGGGGAAATTACCTTTCATGTAGATAGAGAAAGGGGTAAGGAAAGCAGCTAACACTTAAGGCTTGTTCTCATCCGAATTTATTAAAGGAAAGAACAATATGACTACACAGTTAGTTCCAGAAATATATTTCACTCAACTGTGAAATATTAGGAAAAGAGTAGAAAGGGGAAGCAAGATTTAAAGGGAGTAAAATTAAAGAGATTAGTACTAAACAAAATAAACTCTAATGGAAGATATAGATAAAAATCATGAATTTTTATTATTTTTCTTTTTTTAGCAAAATAGTAACAAAGAATGGTAATCTGAGGAGGGTCCAATCAACTGAGGAACAAGTTGTAGTACCTAGAGGTCATTAGAAAACTATTGGGTGAAAGAAACTATTTCAACAACAACAACAACAAAAAAACAAAACAAAACAAAACAAAACAAAACAAACAACAACAACAACAAAAAACAGCAGCAACTACAAAAATAAAACCTTTAAAGACATTTGAACTCTATGAATAATGAAGTGAACAAAACAAAAAGGAAAACTTATACAATGACAATGTTATTGTAAAGAAAAACCACTGAAAAATTTAGGAATGCTGATTAATATAATGACCAAAAATGATTTTAGTTTATTAATGAGGAAATATATTATAAACCACCTGATAGAGTGGTAACAATTCAGTGAGCAGAATAAAATGTTCATATATTGTGTGTGTGTGTGTGTGTGTGTGTGTATTCATGTATGTGTATTTTAAAGGCAAAACAAGCAAGACAGAATTATATTGGCTAGATTATAGTTTATTATAAATACGTAAATACAGTCAACATCCTCAATGGACACAATGTCCATCACTGAGCTTGTGCTTATATGACATAAGTTCAGAATTTATTTGTTTTGCAAAATCCATGCTAAGTCTGCTAGTCAAAATATATAGTGAAATCCTAAAACAAATTTTTTTTTTTTTTTTTTTAAGGAGAGAGAGGAAATAGTAATCATAAAAGTTTCCATGTCTGTCTCTTTAAGGTTTAAAAAAAATAAACACTTCCTGACCCATACTCTGAGAAGTAGATGCTACAAATATTTTTATCCTCATTCTATGAATAAAAAACTGAATTTCAGATGGGGTAAAGTGAATTTCCCAGAGGCACACAGGAGAAATCAGAGTTAAGATTGAAACCCAAGTGGTCTGACTTTTTACTTGAAAAGTCTATAAGAACTAGTCTGAATATAGTAGATACATCCCAATAGAATATATTATCATAAAAATGTTAAGCCTAATAGATTAGCTCTGCATGAAATTTCAGGGCAATGAAATTCTACTACTTTATACATTACTTCTATATGTATCCCAAAATTCAAGACATTAGGTACATTTGTGTATTTTAAATTTTTCTTCTTGCTTTCTTTTCTCTCCTTAGGTAATTTGATTTTTTCAGTTGGTTCCTAACTTTAGAATAAACAAATTAATATCATGATTTTTTTTTTTGAGAGAGGGAAAGAAAGAGAGCCAAAGCCTAGCTCTCCTTTAGTCCATATGAATAGGCAACAATTCCTCATTATTTTTTATATTATTTTCCACTTCCAACAGCTTCTTTTTATTTCTTTCTCTATTAAGGCAGAAAGGCCTTTTGAATTATTATTAATACTGATCAGATTCATTTAAGCAACATGTGATGGAATACCTTTAGTAAGAATGAGAACAAAATGTAAATACAAAGAGAGGATCTGAGCTGTGACAATTAGGACATCATCTCACAAAGTGGTAATTCTCTTTGACAGCCTCAGCTGTACGAATCTTGACATTGGGCAAATTAGCCAGGCCAGGAGCAAAGAGAAAGGAGAAACAGGTGTGAAGCCAACTTCCTGCCTCCTGGGATAAATACACGGGCACACTGAAGGGCAGCACACCTGCACTATTGTTTCAGAAGGGGAAAAAAATAGCTTTTAAGTACAAATACTCTTGAGCCAGGATAAAG
Source organism: Sminthopsis crassicaudata (assembly GCF_048593235.1). Lineage (NCBI taxonomy): Eukaryota > Metazoa > Chordata > Mammalia > Dasyuromorphia > Dasyuridae > Sminthopsis > Sminthopsis crassicaudata. The sequence goes on along the minus strand of NC_133618.1, from coordinate 203,632,498 downwards.
ATAAGTGACTTCTGTATAATTTGAGCATAATTTTTTTTTCCTTTTATCATAGTTTATGTTATATTAACTCTATGAGGAGAAGGTTTTCAGGCTTTATTTAAAAATTTAACTGCCCCTTGTTTTTAAGTAGGAAGGAGGAAAGGAGATTGAGTGGAAATTTGCTTTTATTTATTTATTTATTTATTGTTTTGCCATTGTTTTAAAGGAAATCATCCAAACTGTAGGATCTCAGTATTTCAGTCTGAAAGAGATCTTTGTTGGATATAACTACAAGGCCCTCAGTTAGACAAAAGGAAGACAAAAATTGAGATGGGAATTTGCTTATACTTACATGACTAATATAATACCAAAAATGGAATTGAGACCCAGGTTCTCTGATTCTCAAATCATACTTTATTTCTGCCATTACCAATATTTGCATACCTGTTTTTGAAAGGCTATTCATGTAGGGGGAGAAATTCTGTGTGTCATATAACATCAAGATATAAGGATACCCATTGGAAACTTTGATGTGGCCAAAAGTGGTCTTTAGCACCCACATTCCTTCTTAGGGTAATAACCATGACTTTCATAAAGTCTCCTCTTTAGCTTCCATGATGCTCCCTGGATGCATAGGACATCTTATTATTGTATTCTATCTATTCTATTATCTGGACTTTTCCTGAATGCTCATGCTCATATATATATATATATATATATATATATATTTTTTTTTTTTTCCCCAAAATGGGTATTGCTTTTTAGTCATGTCAAACTCTTTTTAACCCCAGTTAGGTTTTTCTTGGAAAAGATATTGTGTGTTTTGTCATTTCCTTCTCTAGCTCTTTTTACAGATGAGGAAACTAAGGCAAACAGAGTTAAATAACTTGCCTAGGGTAACATAACTGTTGTCTGAAGCTGAATTTGAGTTCAGGAAGATGAGTTTCCCAGACTTCAGGCCTAAAACTTTATCCACTGTATTATCTAACTGGCACTCCAAGCAAGCATAGTGCATTAAAAAAAATGAATTAATAAGAGACCTGTATTCAAATTTCTACATTATATAGCCTTATAACTACAGACAAATTATTTATTCACTATAGTCCACCATTTGCTAAATTGTACAAGTTAAAACAAATATATTCAACTAGAATATATCTAAAGCTCCTTCTAAGCTGAACATTCTATATTTTATAAGCCCATTTCCTCACAATATATCTATGTAATTGGGAAATCTGATAAATTTGCTAAGAGGAGACTTTAGACTTAGGCTTAACTCTACTTGCATAGAGATTAGGACTTGGAATCAGAAAGATCTTTGATTGAATTTTATGGAATTGTAGGGTTAGAATTGATTTAACCTCTTAAATATATCAAAATTTTATAGCAGGAACTATTACTATCCCCATTTTATAGATAATCGAGACAAATAGACCTTACATAATTGGCCCAGGATTATACAACTACTAAGTATCTTAAGACCCGGTTTGAACTCAGATCTTCCTGATTTCAATCCCACCACTCTAGTTAGACACCTAACTAGTCTAGATCCACCTAGATACCTAACTAATTTTAAGGGGTTATTGTGAAAAACAAATGTGATAATGTGTTCACAATGCTTTGCAAATCTCAAGGCACCAATTATCTGTGAGTTATAAAGTGCAATCCATCTCTTGAAAAAGTGAAGGGACTTAACAGAGACATGATTGAAACTAAGATTTTTTTTTTTTCTAATCATCATTTTATTTTTAATCTACATTTTCCTTGAACTCTTACATTCTTTTTTTTTTTAATTTTTTCTTATTATATATATATATATATGTATATATATATATATATATATTTTATAATATTATCCCTTGTATTCATTTTTCCAAATTACCCCCCCTCCTTCTATTCCCTCCCCCCGATGACAGGCAATGCCATACATTTTACATGTGTTACAATATAGTCTAGGTACAATACATGTGTGTGAATATCATTTTCTTGTTACACAATAAACATTAGAATCCGAAGGTACATGCAACCTGGGCAGACAGATATTAGTGCTAACAATTTACATTCACTTCCCAGTGTTTCTTCTCTGGGTGCAGCTACCTCCGTCCATCATTGATCAACTGGAAGTGAGTTGGCTCTTCTTTATGTTGAAGATTTCCACTTCCATCAGAATACATCCTCATACAGTATTGTTGTTGAAGTGTACAGTGATCTTCTGGTTCTGCTCACCTCACTCAGCATCAGTTGATTTAAGTCTCTCCAGGCCTCTCTGCATTCCTCCTGCTGGTCATTTCTTACCGAGCAATAATATTCCATAACCTTCATATACCACAATTTACCCAACCATTCTCCAACTGATGGACATCCATTCATCTTCCAGTTTCTAGCTACAACAAAAAGAGCTGCCACAAACATTTTGGCACATATATGTCTCTTTCTGCTCTTTAGTATTTCTTTGGGATATAATCCCAGTAGTAGCGCTGCTGGGTCAAAGGGTATGCACAGCTTGATAACTTTTTGGGCATAATTCCAGATTGCTCTCCAGAATGGCTGGATCCTTTCGCAACTCCACCAGCAATGCATCAGTGTCCCAATTTCCCCACATCCCCTCCAACATTTATCATTATTTGTTCCTGTCATCTTAGCCAATCTGACAGGTGTGTAGTGGTATCTCAGAGTGGTCTTAATTTGCATTTCTCTGATCAGTAGTGATTTGGAACACTCTTTCATGTGAGTGGATATAGTTTCAATTTCTCCCTCTGAGAATTGTCTGTTCATATCCTTTGACCATTTATCAATTGGAGAATGGTTCGGTTTCTTATAAATTATGGTCAGTTCTCTATATATTTTGGAAATGAGACCTTTGTCAGAACCTTTGTTTTTAAAAATATTTTCCCAATTTGTTACTTCCCTTCTAATCTTGTTTGCATTATTATTATTTGTACAGAAACTTTTTAGTTTGATGTAATCAAAATCTTCTATTTTGTGATCAATAATGATCTCTAGTTCTCCTCTGGTCATAAATTCCTTCCTCCTCCACAAGTCTGAGAGGTAGATTATCCTCTGTTCCTCTGATCTATTTATTATCTCCCTCTTTATGCCTAAATCATGGATCCATTTTGATCTTCTCTTGGTATATGGTGTTAAGTGTGGATCCATATCTAATTTCTGCCATACTAATTTCCAGTTTGCCCAACAGTTTTTTCCGAATAATGAATTTTTATCCCTAATGTTGGAATCTTTGGGTTTGTCAAAGATTAGATTGCTATAGATGTACCCTTTTTTTTCCTTTGTATCTAATCTGTTCCACTGATCTACGGGTCTATTTCTTAGCCAATACCAAATGGTTTTGGTGACTGCTGCTATATAATATAGCTTTAGATCAGGTACACTTAGACCACCTTCCTCTGAGTTTTTTTTCATTAGTTCCCTTGCAATTCTCGACCTTTTATTCATCCATATGAATTTTGTTGTTATTTTTTCTAGGTCGTTAAAATAGTTTCTTGGGAGTCTGATTGGTATAGCACTAAATAAATAGATTAGTTTGGGGAGTATTGTCATCTTTATTATATTCGCTCGGCCTATCCAAGAGCACTGAATGTCTTTCCAATTATTTAAATCTGATTTTATTTTTGTGGCAAGTGTGAAACTAAGATTTTAAAAGAAATTTAAAATTTCTAAATTTATTAGAAAAAAGGAAATAAAAAAGCCTACCTTTTCTGTAATATTCTTCTCTAAAATGCAGTATTCTTTTGTTGGGGTTTTCTTGGAGTATTTGGAGGCAGCCTTTGTTTCAGTTCCGTAATCACTACAAATGCAGGCAGGGGTTAAAGTCCAAATCCTTTATTGTTTCTTTCCAAATCTTGTCTCTTGTGGCCTGGTTAGTTTTCTTATAGTACAGATTCTTTATTATCTCCTTCCTGGGGCTGGGCAGCTTTCTAGAGACCTTTTCAGACTGGCCTTAGTTCTGAGAGCTTGAGCTTCCCCTTGCCTTCTCTGGCTTCTGAATTTCCCCACTGAATCCTGGCTGATGCTCCTAGTTTATATTCCCCACACTTAGTATAAACCAATCATTATATCACCAGGAAACCATTATCTGTTGTAGGATTAAATCAATACTAAACTAGATTTAGCCATTGTCTCCTCAATTCCACTTAGTCCTCTGTTTCAAGTTTTGGCCCATTACATAATCCTTGTAGGATTAAATCAATCATACAGAACCATGCTGGATTAGATAATTGTAAAGGGCTGAAATTCTTGAGTCACTGCACTGGGGTCAGACAATCTAGCACTTGAGGCTAATTACTGATTGGACAATATTCTATAAGAATATGATTGGAAAATGGCCTTTCCCTCTATCCTGTGCTGATCTAATCATTTGGTGAATACAGAGAATTGTGGGAGGGACAAGGAGGTGTAGTGATCTAGTCAGGGTCACTTCAGCTAGAGAGACAAGGCAGTGTGGTCAAAGAGATCCTACTCCTCAGTTGCTTATCCTGACCCTGGCTGATTCTAAGGCATCCAGGATCCTAAGATGGTCACCATAGATAACTATTATCTTTATCAATTCCACTGACTTAATACCTTGTAAGAATCCTTTGTTTCAAGTTCAGAATTCTGGCCCATAACACTTTTCTACAACCTAGTTTTATGGGAATAATTGGAAGTTTCTCTTTCTAATTCTAAATCCTAATTTTAAATGAAATAATTGGATTGCATTCTTATAGGATCAGGAGATATAAAACTTGAAGAGACCTCTGAAACCCATTTTGTTCAATGTCTTGATTTAACAGCTAAATAATTTGAAACCCAGAGAGGGTTCTAGCAGGGATGAAGTTTGAATTTCAATCTTCTGATATTCCAATGTTCTTTCTATCAACCTCTTCATTTATTACATGCAGCGAATTTAAAACAACGTTTTCATCTTCATCATGACAATAATACAAATCAGAATGCTGCAATGGACAGACAAACAACCTTGGAATCCAAAAAATCGGGTTCTAACACTTTCCTGAATATAAATTAAATTTGGGACTCTGAGCAAGTCATTGACTTTTCAGTGTGCAAACAATTCCCTAAGAATGTAATCTGCAAAATAATTGCAGATCAAATCAAATAAGTTAAAGTAAATAATATTTACAAAGTACTTCATATGATGCCTGGAAATTAATATTAACAATTACTACTACTGCTGTTATTGTTATTGCTACTACTACTGCTACTGTTATTGATACTCTTACAACCTCTATAAGTAAAGCTGGTCAGTTGGTTACTTGAAAGATGTCCCTTCCTTCCTTCCTTCCTTCCTTCCTTCCTTCCTTCACTCCTTCCTTCCTTCCCTCCTTCCTTCCCTCCCTCCTTCCTTCCTTCTCTCCCTCCCTCCTTCCTTCTCTCCCTCCCTCCTTCCTTCTCTCCCTCCCTCCTTCCTTTTCTCTCTCCCTCCCTCTTCCTCCCTCTTCCTCCCTTCCTATTCCTCCTTCTTCTTCTTCCTCTTTATCTCCCTTCTTCTTCCTCCTTCCTTTCCTCCTTCCTTTTTCCTCCTTCCCTCCTTTGTTCTTCCTTCCCCTTCCTCCCTCTGATTTCTTTCTTAAGGACAAGGCCTTAAATCAAAATGAATCTGATTCTAATTGATCACCATTAAGTTCTAGGACAAACCCCATTTGGTCATTGTTTGGGTCCTGATTGACTCAGCTTGAATTGGAATAGCAATCCTGCTTTGGCAAGAAACCTGAGGATCTTCCCCTCCCAGATTAATTTCTTCACTTATTTATTTATTTAGTTTTTTGTTTTTTGTTTTTCTTTTTGTTTTTTACTAGGTGAAAGAGGAGGTTCTTTGCTTCCTTTGCTTTCTAGCCTCAATCACTGAATGTGTGCAGCCTCAGACAAACTGAGACCTGTTGAAGACCTTAGCTTAAAAATGCCAGAAATCTCCCAAGGCATCCACGGCCATCTGCAATATTCTGATCTATATCTGGCCACTGGTTACAGATGGCCCTGGAGGGGAAAATGAGGCAGATGACTGCACAGCTCTCCCTCACTTAAATCTGTTTCACTTGCATGTCAAGACATAATCTCCCTGATGTCATGGTCCTCTTTGAGAAGGAGGAAGAGACAGACAGATAGAGAGAGACAGAGACAGAAACATACGGAGAGAGGAGAAAGCGACAGAAAGACAGAGAGAGAGAGAGAGAGAGAGAGAGAGAGAGAGAGAGAGAGAGAGAGAGAGAGAGAGAGAGAGAGAGAGAGAGAGAGAGACAGAGACAGAGAGACAGAGAGAGACACAGAGAGAGAGAGACACAGAGAGACACAGAGAGACAGAGAGAAAAATGAGATTCACAAAAATAAAATTCAAGATCATAAGTTCTGTGAATGATGCTCATCTCTCCTGAATCCTAGACTAGAGTACTTTACAAAATACCTCTTCATCCCAGATGTGATCATAAAATGGTAATAGCAATACTTCCATAGGCTAGGGATTGGTCCTGTGACTTAGTGGCTTCCAAGTAAGGAAATTTCCTTAACTGATCTGCTTATCTGCAATCTATTTTCTTGGAAAATTGCCTAGGGCATTGTTAGATTAAATGATTTGTTTTAGGTTGTATAACTTGCCATTTATCAAGAATGAGATTTGAATCCATGTCTTCTTGGTGTTAAGCTTTGCCCATTAAGCCACACTGCTTCTCAATACTTCTGTAATTTCCCCTAAATAGAGTTATTACTTGCTACAAAGTGACTATTATTTTCTCCACATTAAATATGGGCCCATCTGGGGGATAGTTATGCAAGTAAGATTAGTTGTGATTGTATAGAACCTGTTTCTTTAAAATGTATTTATGCTTTTGTATTATGTGGAATAGGGCAGAAAGATTTCCTGAAGTTCTATGGGAGTACCCAGCATCTGTATCATTTTCACATCTGTCACTGTGTGGAATTGATGGTAATAGTGGTTATTATTATGGTATCTTCCTCCACTTAGTACAAGGCCATCTGGGGTTTGTGTTATAGGGGAAGTATTAGCATTTTTTTTCAAGTGCTCCTCTTCTTTAGTTAAAAAAAAATATTTCACAGAAATTATTTCAGAGAAAGGGTTATAATAATGATAATAATAGTAATAATGGGGTTGTTATATGAAAAAAAAAAATCTCTCTCATAAGCAAAACCTAGAGCTCACAAGGCCAGAAGTTGAACACCTGGCCCGTCCTTTGGGGGCTGCACCATTTTCTCACATCCACGGTGTTGAAGCTGTTTTGCTAGCATATTTAGCTTTCAATCCAAGCTTCACAAAATGTCAGAGGTGGAAGGGACCTTAAAAGATAGAATGTTAGATAGTAAATTGGAAGACAGAACTTAAAGATCACTGAATCTAACCCCTAATTTTTGTTGCCAGATAAACTGAGGTCTAGAGGGAAAATGACTTTTTTTTAATAAGATTAAAAAGCTATGAAGTTAAAAAATAGCTTAATATCAAAGATGGAAATGAAAAGAAGGGACATTCCTTTATCCCTTACCCTTTTCTGTCACCATCTTATGTTGATTTTATTGCAGGTCTTCCCTTACAGTCATTCAAAGGGGCTTTCATTTAAGTGTTTCAACATTGCTTCATCATACTGTAAGGGGAACTCAGGGTCTCTAAAACTAAGATAGTGAGAAACCTGGATTTTCTGTTCCTGCTAAGCTGAAAGGTATTTACATAGGGATCTTATAAATCACTGTGTATCTTTCACCAAAGGATCCCTAGCTGATCTGGAAGTAGCACTTTACCATTATTTCAACCACCAGACAATGAATTATTTTAACTGTAAATATCCATAAACACTTTCAATTTAACCAAATATTCAACATGATATAGTGATATATGCATTAGATTGGGCACAAGGATAACATCTCTACATATAATTTAATAAAATTCATGTAGTCTTTAAAGTTAATATAATTAGTAGTGCAAATACCATGTTGCACTTGGAATCAGAAAGGGTTAAAATAAGAATGACATGGTTTCAAATCCTGCTTCTGACACTTGCTTTTGCATTGTGCCCCTGGGAAATTCAAATGACCTACAAGCATCAGACAAGTGATATTTATCAAATTGTAAGCTAGTCAAGACCTATCATGGTACCTATTTTGATAGGGAACTTTCTTCATAGTGATGAAATCATAGACTATTCTTTTTGGACTTATATTCATACATGACTTTTTGGACCTCAGTTTCTTTAAATATAAATCTAGAGAATTGCCACTCATCTTCTGACAGACAGGTGATAGACTCAGAGTACAGATTAAAGCATATAAACATGCATGAACATACTTTATATATACATATGTATGTGTATATGTACATATAGATATAGATACTTATATCTATATCTGTATGTATATATCTATATCTATATCTATCTATATCTATCTATCTATCTATCTATCTATCTATCTATCTATATCTCTCTATATATCTATATAATGTATGTGTATGTGTGTGTATGTGTGTGTGTGTGTATACTGTAACCAATAGGAAAAAAATGTTTTTCTTGAGTACCCATAGCTATTAAAAGGTTTTTGTTTTTGTTTTTCAGTTGGAGGTGGGAAAAGGGTAAAGAGATAAATTAAATTTTAGTTAATTGTAAAAAAAAAAAAAAAAGTTTTTAATTACAATGAGAGAATTGCACTTGATGGTCTCTAAGATCCTTACTAAAACTAGGAGGATAGCTTTTCATACATACATACATATATATATGAACTCTTAACTGAAACAATTTTGTCAATAATACAAATCTTAAAAAAAAAAGGATTTATGTATATTCTAAATATTTTTCTTAAGTTTCTTTTGTTTTCTTCTCTGTCCCTCTGGCCTTTCTTTGCTTCTGATGTCTTCCAACTCATGGTCTTAGTGGAAGTAAATATTTACTATTTTTTCCCCTGTGGTCTGTCTCTTTCACAATGTTGCATGCCCTTCTACTTTAACCAGTCCATATTGTTTTCTAAATATATAAGAATAAATTGTGTATTTCTCACTTCATGCCCTCACCCCCACTTTGGCTTTATACTTTTAGAGTCCTATATGAAAATCATCTTTCTCCAAGTGATTTTACCCACCCTTGTTTGCCATCTACCACCAACAGCCTTAGAACAGTTACATAAGTGAAAAATCACACTTCATATGGAACATACGGCTACAGATAGCTACATTGTTCCATAATAGCCTGATATTTTAGCCTATTTTTTTCATCATTGAAAATAAATCCCTTTTACGTTTTAATTCCAAATCTGTTTCTTTACCCAAATATTTATTTCCCTTCCATCGTGAATCGTGAAGGCATGCGCCTTTGGTATTTTGGTTCTGCCTGGGAGAACTTATTTGCATCTGTTTAAGAAACTTAAAAAAATTAAATGAAATATATTCTTAGTGTGTTTTGCCAAGATGAAAGGCATTTCTTTCCTATAGCCTGCATACTAAATTTCTCTGAAATCTGTTCAAAGTTATAGTTGATATGACCATTTGGAAACAGATCAGCTACTATGGTTTTGTTTAAACATGGCAGATTGGCCCTCAAATCAAATGTGTTAAGTATCTCGATGTTGTTCAGTATTGTGAAATATTTGGTCAAAGTCAATCATCTCCGTTTTCTGTTATCATAAAATATGTTCCTTGTATGATTTTGTGAAAATGGACAGACAATTTTTTACTTCCAAACTGAGTTTTGGCTTATAAAATCACAAGAGACTACCTTTATGAAGTGGAGCGTTCAATGGATTCCAACTCAGAGAATTTGAATGAGAATTCCCACTTAGTGATTATTTGCAATTCATTTAATTAGTCACCTAATAGCTAATATTTATAGGTTATTTTTAATTGATGAAACATTTTATTCACATTATCTCATTGTAGTTTTTAAAACAACACTATGAGACATGTACTATAAAAATAATGATTCTATTTTTAAAAAGAGGAGACAAGCTTGAAGTGAATAAACAATTAATCCATTATCATTTAGTTAATATTAGATATGGAATTTAATTTCATGTTTCTCTTTATTTCATATTCAGAGTTCTTTCTACTAAGTCATGCTACCTCTTCAGACCTCGATTTTCCATGTGTAACCAAAGAATTTTGAACTTGGTAACCTTTAATGTCTCTGATCTTACATAATGTCAGAGATGTTGTAAGACTTTAAAGATCTTCCCTGCTGTTTGATAAGAGAAGATGCAAGGAAAGCAGAAGATTCCCTTATTAAATTGATAATGGTGGATCCAGAAAAAGATGCCAGGTATACTAAAGGACAGTATAATCATAACTCCACACCTAAAGCATAATAATGAGAGTTAATACAATTATTACTATCTTTAGATGAGACCAACACAGTACAGAGTTTTATTCCTGTACTCTTCTACATTCATATTTCTCTCCATAGTAATTAAAAAAGATTTCCTTCTCAGAATTATTCCTTGCCAATTAATCTTTCTCCTGCATTCTTATTATGTGATTGATTTCTTAAATGTAAGTATAGGACATTATATCTATTCCTATTAAATTTCATTTAGAGAGTCAAAGAAGTTAGAATTTTAGGGGGAAAGTGTATAAATTACTTGCCCTCCTACCAAAATGAAAAGAAAGAAAATACTTTTGAGGGCACCCTATTACTTAGTGATATTCAATAACTATGCCCCCCAACTTTGTTTCACTTACAAGTTTGATAAGCATCTCCTATCTTTATTCAAAACATCGATAAAAATTGTTTAAAAGGATTGAACAGTATAGGCTAGTCTGTCAGTCAATAATCATTTATTAAATACATATTCCTTGCCAATGTTGTGCAAGAGTTACCTTGTATTGTCCTGCCTCAGTTTCCCTAATTGTCCTGCCTTAGTTTCCCTAAATTGTTCTGCCTCAAGTTTCTCTGAATTGTTCTGTCTCAGTTCTTTTTATTGTTCTGCCTAAATCACCTTGGTTGCAACACCTCCCCCTCCTGCTCATTAGGACTGAGACACACACACACACACACACACACACACACACATATACACTCTATAAAACAAAAGACAGTACCTATTTTCAAACCCTCTGAGATTCTCCCAGAGATCTGAATTAAAATTATAGTTGTTTCCATTAATAACTACTATTTTCTTTGGTCATTCAACCAGATCTAAATATACCTAATTGTCCTACATTTACATTTACCTACATTTCTTTATTGTGACCCATGAGATATACTATTAAATTATTTATATTCAGGTATTCTGCATCTATGACATTTTCTTAAATCAGTGATATCAAAATAAAATAGACATTTGGTCCACTAATAAGTAAATAAGTATACTGTATGTTCCTTACTGACTTAGAAAACCACATATTAACATTATCTTTTATGTTATTTTTATTTATTTTGTTAAATATTTCCCAATCTCATTTTAATCTGGATTAGACCACATTAAGTTATAGACTTTGCATTTGACACATCCACTTAATAAATGAAGTTTAGGAAAAATATACTCAAAAATCTTCTCATATAAAAACATTTGATTAAGATAAAATGAATTGTTCTTCATGAAACCTTACCAGTTCTTAATGATGATTACTCAGTTTTCTAAATATTCTCTTTCATATGACATTCTAGAATTTTGATAGGAATTAAATCATGTTTACCAAATTATAGTTGGATGACTACATACTCTTTCATTAAAAAAGAACAAGCAAATAATGAGACTACCTTAGCCCAACTCCTACACCCTGCAATCAATAAGAGCTATAAACCACCATCTTTCAAAGTTCCTTGGCAGTAGTTCAACAATCACATCTGCCATTTTTAAAAAGTACTCTGGGAGGTTGTTAGTGTAGGCCTGGTGAATAGAAGTTACTGAAGCAATCGGTACTTTATTACCATAGTGTGGCTGATCTTAGATTTTTGACTCCCTGTAAACCATTTTCCTCCTATCCTTCCAAAACTAAAGATCATTCTCCTTGGCAAAGAAAGCCACTTGATAGAAGAAAAGTGAGTTAACTCTTTGATTTCTCTCTGTTGTCTATTATTATCATCTCATTTGCACTGAGAAATGATCCCAGCACATTTTTTGATCCTCCTTGGAACCAAAGAGTTCACAATTAATGCAATTGCCTACCAGCTGTAAGCCTTGGTTTCAAATCCACCATTATTATTGTGACTGCTGAGTACTTTCTCCTTTCCCTGCCCCCATTCCTTTTCTGTTTGTGTGTGTGTGTGTGTGTGTGTGTGTGTGTGTGTGTGTGTGTGTGTGTATTGTCTAACCATATTTCTCCTCCTCTCCCCTCTTTCAGGGTAAGGACTGCCTTTCATTCCCTTATTTGTATTCCCAACACTTATCACAGTATCTCACAGTATCTGGCACATTGCAGACCATTTTATTTATTGTTGTTTACTTGATTTGAATTGAGTTCTATATCTACTCTTCCAATCACTGTTCACTGGTAGTTAGATCATAAAATCTTGGTGGCTACATCTTTCTTCTAGGCTCCTTTAAGGGTTTCAGGGCAGACCCCTTAGATTTAGAGGATGGCTTTCTCGTGCCCGCTCATAAGCCCTTAATAGTATCCATATAATTATCTGTTGATATTAATTATTTAGCTTTGAAAAAGAGGATATGCTGAATTATAACAAAAATAATTGGTGTACGACACTCAAAAGATTGTGACATTTTTTACATTATACACAACAACTAAATGAAAGTAGGCTAAGTTTTAGAAAATACATGTGACAACATAGTCATTCACAGATCCTAAAAGTCCCTTCACTAGAATTCCCCAAATATTCTGCTCTACCATGGTATCATTTTATTTTTCTGCAAGTTTCTAGTAGAAATGTGAAATTGTCTTTATTTATTGTGTCCAGCATCAGACTTGTGACAACACCATCAGGTGTTCCAAGGATGCTGTTGAAATTATTATTTTTATTCCTATTCATTCATTGAAAGGGACTCAGAGATAAAGTTTATCATCTTTTAATAGATGAGGAAAGTAAGATCCAGAGAGATTGTGATTTTCCCAAGGACACTGAAATAGGAAATAGTATGGAAGGGTTACAAATCCAAAATTCTGTGCTATTTTTTTAGGAATATTGTTTTCTTCACATTATCTCTGATAACTACTGTTGCTTTTATTTCAGTATTTGAAGCATTTGTGATTTCATCAGTGCAGTTGTTCCTATCATCCATGCAAATAACAACTCATTCATACCTTAGATTTTTCAAGAAAATGTAAGCTGCTGGGGGTAGGGAAGGTCTATTTAATGTTTGTCTTTGTATCCCCAGCATGAAGTCTAGCAAGGATCATAGAGTAATCACTTAATAAATGTTTACTTATTAAACATTCATTGCATGTGAAAATTTCTGTCCAAATATATGTTGAAAGAAGGAGGAACAGCTAGGTGGCCCAGTGGATAGAGCACCAGCCTTGAATTCAGGAGGACCCGAGTTCAAATCTGGTCTCAGACACTTAACACTTCCTAGCTGTGTGACCCTGGGCAAGTCACTTAACCCCAGCCTCAGGGGGAAAAAAATGAAAGAAGGATATACATGTATATATATATATATATATATATATATATATATATATATATATATATATATATATATATATAAAACATTTACATAGAAATGTATATATTAATATATGTGTGGATACATGTGTATATATGCATGCCTCTATGCATCTCAGAGACTAACCTTTCTGGTGATGATTGGATAGTGCACATATTCAGTTAATCTTGAGGGTCATACTGGAATTTGATTACATATGACATAAATGATGAAACATGCAAGAAAGTCAAAGGATGTTTTCAAAGGAAATTCTTTGGTCCCAGGTTGACATGACTCAATAGTCAAACAGCATGGTAGTAGTAACAATATTTAATTAGCCTTGAAAACACATGGATTATAGGGGACTTTTAAATGAAACACAAAAGTAAATGAATTTTATAATATGATTGTTATCAGAATCTCAGACTCAGGAATAACTTCATAGCTTGCAGTGCAACCCGTTCACTTTATTTATTTAGTTATTTATTTTTAATTTATAATTTTTTTCACAGTATATATTCATGAGTAATTTTTTAAATAATATTATCCCTTGTATTCATTTTTCCAAATTATCCTCTCCCTCCCTCTACTCCCTCCCCTTGATGACAGGCAATCCCATACATTTTACATGTGTTACAATATAACCTAGATACAATATATGTGTATAAATACCATTTTCTTCTTGCACATTAAGTATTAGATTCCGAAGGCATAAGTAACCTGGGTAGATAGACAGTAGTGCTAACAATTTACATTCACTTCCCAGTATTCCTTCTCTGGGTGTAGTTGTTTCTGTCCATCATTGATCAACTGGAAATGAGTTGGATCTTTTTTATGTTGAAGATATCCACTTCCATCAGAATACATCTTCATACAGCATTGAAGTGTACAACGATCTTCTGGTTCTATTCATTTCACTCAGCATCAGTTGATGTAAGTCTCTCCAAGTCTCTCTGTATTCCTCATTTCTTACAGAGCAATAATATTCCATAACCTTCATATACCATAATTTACCCAACCATTCTCCAATTGATGGACATCCATTCATCTTCCAGTTTCTAGCCACTACAAAAAGAGCTGCCACAAACATTTTGGCACATACAAGTCCCTTTCTGCTCTTTAGTATTTCTTTGGGATATAAGCCCAATAGCAGCAATGCTGGATCAAAGGGTATGCACAGTTTGATAACTTTTTGCAACCCGTTCACTTTAAATAAAACTTTCTAGAGCAGGAATTCTTACCCTTTTGTATGTTTGTGTATCATTGGCTCCTTTGGCTCTCTGGGAAAGCCTATGTACCTTTCCTCAGAATAATATATTTAATTGCAAAAAAACAACCAAAAAAACAAATATTAAAATGCACAAAGTTATAAAAGAAATCAATTAAAATCACTATCAATTCTAAAAACATAAATACACACCGATACATATACCCACTCAGACATACACACTGATAAATTCCAGGTTGAGAATTCACATTCTACAATATTTTTTCCCCTGAGGCAATTGGAGCTCATATACCTAGGAAGTATTAAGTGTCAAGTTCTCCTGACTTCAGGGCTAGTACTCTATCCACTGTGCAATCTAGCAATATTTCTGATAAGTGATAATCCAACCTTTTTAAAAGACATAGTAAGGAAACAACAATTTCCTCTTAAGGCTGTCCATTTCATTTTGGATGGCTTAACCAGTTAATAAATTCTTTATGACATGCTAAAATCTGTTTGTTTGTTTTTTTCTGCTAAATGACTTGAATTTTAAAATTCTATCCAATGTAATTCAATTCAATAAAAATTTGTTAAATATATGCTGTGTACTAAACATTATACTAGGCAGGGAATTCAAAATAAAAAAAAAAAACAACATTTCTTGCTCATGAATTCTAACTTATTAGAATTCCGAAATATTCTAAAATGTATATAGGATTCAATTAAATATTAAAATGCTAAAAATGGACTTATTTTCTTCATAGGAAATAATTTAATTAGAAGACTACCATCCTTTTGATATGATGTGCAAGAAATACTGAAAATTTGGATTTCCACAGAGTGTTGCAAACTTTGAGGTAGTGTAGGATAGAGAGCACCACTGACTAAGAGATTTCCAGAATTTGAGAAATTAAGAAAGATTAAGATTCTACAGAACAATTAAGTGATCAATAGAAGCCTTGAGCAAACAAGGAATTGGGAACTAGGAAGGCATAGGTGGATTTAGACAATCAGAAAATGTCTTATGGTTTGGAGAAAACCACAAACTTAAGATAATAGTGATCCAGCTACTTGGGGTCAATGACCTGACTTTACCAAATCACTATTATACCTGTTTAATAGGCTAATTGAATATTAAACAAAACACCCCATAGGAGGAGTTTTCCACCATTTTTAAGCATGGGGTGTAGAGGGCGGGAAATCTGAAATATACTTGAAACAAGGATGCTTACAAGGTGTTGACTCAGTGGAATTGATGAGATGATGGTTCTTTAGTATATACATACACTCACACACACATATATATATATGTGTGTGTGTGTGTGTGTGTGTGTGTGTATGTGTGTATGTATGTATATACTTAGTACTTAGTACTTAGTGAGTTATTACATAGATACAAAAAAAAAAAGACTTTTATTTCAACATTTACTTTTCTTCAAATACTTCTATCTGACTTGATATCTTTGTGCTTTTGTTGCTGAGAGGCGCCATTTTGTGTGAGTTTCAAGGAGAAATTCATGGCCATTCAGCTCAATATGTAGATTATCTGAAACAAAAGGTTTAGACTATAATTTTTAGGTGGCTGGCATGGATTACAACTCTCTGAATATATGAGTGCCTTTCTTTGGCATGTAACCAATTGGTCATTAACAATAAATGTATTCCAGGAGCAGCTAGATGGCACATTGGATAGAGCACTGGCCCTGAAGTCAGAAGATCTGAGTTCAAATTTGGTTTCAGACACTTTACAGTTACTAGCTGTGTGACCCTGGATAAGTCAACCCCAATTAACCCCAATTAATTCCCTCAAACTAAAACAAACAAATAACCATAAAAAGTAGATTGGAGGCAGCTAAGTAGCACAGTAGATAGAGCTCCAACCTGACCTAAATCTGGCCTCAAAC
Source organism: Sminthopsis crassicaudata (assembly GCF_048593235.1). Taxonomy (NCBI): domain Eukaryota; kingdom Metazoa; phylum Chordata; class Mammalia; order Dasyuromorphia; family Dasyuridae; genus Sminthopsis; species Sminthopsis crassicaudata. The sequence continues at coordinate 203,615,869 of NC_133618.1, read as the reverse complement.
ACTTAATTACCCATGTGACACTGGATAAGTTACTTAAATCCTATTACATTAAAAAAAAAAAAGAAGTATATTCAAGAACATGTAATAGTGCAGCAAACTTTTATTTCATTACCAATTTTGAATTACTTTGATCTAACCTCTCTTTTTTTTTTAAATCTTGACATATTTAACACGCATATATCCCTACAACTATGATGTTGCACTTTTTTATTTTAAATGTCTGCACTTTTGCTTTGAATAACTAATCCCTTCTATTATTTGATTTATAACTATTCTTGATCAGTGGACATGGCCCCAGATCGTTTTTATAGGCCACGGTTTTTTTATCTATAAAATAAGTTGAATCAGATGATTTTTAAAGATCTGTGATTCTATGAAATTTTGCATTCTTACAGAATTGTATATGGTATGAAAATATCAGTTTGAAATGCATCCAGTTCTTGAAATTAAATAAAATTCCACAAGCATTTATTAAGTGCCTCATCGGCGCTACTGGAAAAAGAATCAAGGTTATTCAAAGCAAGGTCCCTGCTTTTATGAAAATTATAGTCTAGGAAGAAGATGACACCCATACAGATAATTATGACACAGCAAAGTAGAGTACTGAACCTTGATTGAAAAACACCTGAACTCAAATCCAACCTTAGACCCATAATAGGATGTAACTCTGAACAAATCAGTTTACTTCTGTCTGTCTAACTTTCCCCAGCTGTAATAATGAGGATATAGTAATTACCTCCCAAGGTAGGGGTAAGGACAAAATAAGATAATTTTTGCCAAGGGTTTAATACAGTATCTGTCATATAGTAGGTACTTAATAAATGCTACTATTCTTGCTAATTCAATGTAATGTACCATAACAGTTTAAGATACAAGGGACCTAAGGAAAAAAAAAATGTTTGTTTCCCTTCTTTGTAGAAGTGTATGTGGAGGATAGAAGGGAGACTATGACAGTAGCACATTACATATATTGTGAGACGTGATGGATGTGTCAGCTAATCATTATGTTGAACAGGAGAACAAAGAGTACATTGGAGTACACATAGAAGTCCAGACTGGTAGAAGCATGGACCATAGAAGATAATAGTGTGAGATCAAGCTGGGAAGATTTGATAATATGAGTTTGTGGAAAACTTTATGTGCCAAGCTAAGGACTCTGAACTTTATTGTGTAGGCTCCAAAATGCCTTAAAAGAAAGATGCTTTCTAAATCTAGAAGCTTTTTGGTTAAGTAGGCATGGATGTAATTTTACCTACTTGTTTTTTGTCTTTTTTTCCTCATCTTTCTTTCTAATCTTCTCCCTGGGCTCTCACCTCTCTTCAATCTTATTATCTTGCAACATTTTAATCTAAGCACCTTCCCCAACTGGCTCCTTCTTTCTTTTCCCCAGATTGTCTCTCTTCCCTAGCTGATGTCCCTTCTTCTCACATTGAGGAATTTGACTTGTCAATTGAATTCCCTTAACTGAGTGAATGGTACGTGCTTGCTATCATTAGTTCTCCCCAGTTGCGGTCCAAATGTTCTCTTTGCTTCTTAACGGGCTGTGCCCAGCTTTTTGGTCTGACACTGATGAGCATGATAACTACAAAGACTAGAAGTGTAAGACCACTCCCGGGATTGCAAGAAATGGAGTTTCAGCTCAAGAATTTATAGAATACAGCAGAGCATGTTCCAAACTGAATAAGTTTGTCATCTTGCTCATTATTTTCTTCCAGGGGGAAAAATCCAACTTGTATTGAATGGGCAAACTTTGCTGAATACTAGTCAGCAGTCCGGGAAGTTCCAGTCTATCTTTCTCTCAATTGTGGAGGGAGTTTGTCAGTCAGCATTTCAGATCATTGTCTTATGGGGGAAATATCCATTCTTTTCTTAGGCAATACAGCTATACTGGGTAATGATCTGCATTGTCAATCTTTCTCTTCTTATCTAACTGAAGGTGGAATTAGTCATTTAAAAAAAAACAATGGAGAATAGTAGTAAGAGCAGTATAATAAGAGTTTACATATATGTATATATATATATATATATATATATATATATACACATACATATAAAACAGTATAATAAGTACAGTACAATAAGAGATGGGAGACTTAATTTATGGTCCTAATTTTACTATTATCTAATTGTGCAACTTCCAATGATTCCCTTTACCTTTCTGGGTCTCATTTTCTTTATTTATAAAATTAAAAAGTTGTCCTAAATCATCTATTTGTGACCCATTTCATTGATAAGATCATCCCAATATTTTGTTTGTTCATTTTTTCACCATTCTATTCTAGAATCTTTAAACTGGTATACGTAAGTTCCACATACATAGAACCTGTACATAGGCTCTATTTCTTAAATTCAACAATTTATTAAAAGGTGATTCATTCTCCAATATATTTTTTTCATTCCTTCCTGGTTGTATTTCCTCCTTCCAGAGTTTAATATTATTATTATTATTATTACTCTTCCATCTCTGATTCTCAATGTGAAAATCCTATGGAGGGATGAATGTTCATAGAAAACAACTGGAATATATCACCATCCATACCATAGTTTGACTTGGATGAGATGTCTAAACTCCCTTTTAGCCTCCAAAGTCTATGGTCTTGTATGAGACTGGACTAAGTCATGTCTAAAGTCCTTTTTAGCCTCCAAAATTTATGGTCTTGTTAAGGAGAATATGAATGGTTATCTGTTTAAATCATATCATTCCTTATATTTGGAGGATGGCCTTCTCTTGCTATACTATAAAGTCCATCTCTAACTGAGAAAGTTGTCTGTGTGTGTGTGTGTGTGTGTGTGTGTGTGTGTTTAATGTAGTTTAATCATCCTGGTGCTATACGATTAGCATTTTCAAGTGGTTCCGACTTAGTTGAAGCAGATGGCTTATCTTCTCTTGTAGTGCTTCGACTTGGACATTATATCATTTCTGCATCTAACTTTTTCCTTGCAGTGCTCACGGAATCATTCCCAATCTTACACACTGTGTTTTGACTTATTTAATGCAGGCGTACTTTCCCTGCAGTAAACATGATTACCAAAATACTCTAACTCGAGAGCTTTTGCTTCCCTCTCTGGCATAATTAGTCACACTGCACTCCCGCTGCATTTAGGGGGGAAAAATCCGCCACACACAGCATCTTGCAAATGTGGCTTTGCCTCCTCCCCAGCTGCTTGTCTCACTTTATTCTTTTGACTCTTATGAGTACAAAGCCCTTGCAGCTGGGGCAACAATAAGGAGAAGTTACAAAAGTTCACAAAGTTGCCCTGAGCTGCTGGACCCATCCTTTCTGGGCACAGAGAGAGAGTGACAACAGATGGGTGGCAGTTTTACTGGTAATGGTGTTTATGGTGATGATGGGAGAGGGATGTGGGGGTTTGGGGGAGTTATTTAAGGGGGAAAGGGAAGGCTTTGTATGAATTCCATGATGATAAAATTAAGCTGGGATGTTACCAGTGTTTACATGCCCAGAGTTACTGTATTGGCAACTTCCTTATCAGGGCTGGCCATCAAGAGAATAGGCAGTATGTTTGTATGATAAGAATTATAGTCTTTAGGAAATCTTCATATTTTCCTCATGCCCCATGCATAACAATATTTAATAATAATAATCTCTCTTATCTACTTGAGATTTGAAATTATTTTAACAAAAGTTTTTAGTAATTAGAGGGAAAACTTGAAATGCACCTAACTGTTCAAGAAAAAACATTGAAAAAGAGAAAAAATAGACAATTTCTTGGAATAAGTTGCAAAATATATTTACAGTAGTATCATAGGAGTTTAGATTTGTAAGGGATCTCATAAGTTATTTAGTCCAAATTGTGATACAAGTCCATCATAGAAGCTGGTGGTAATTGCTTCTGGTACTCAGAAACTCAGGGTATTCCCTCCTCCTTACTCTATACCCAATTATGCAATTGTATAACAGATTCGTTACTCAGGGTTTGCCTGACTTCTTTGCAGAGGAAATAACATTCTAATTTCTATCATGCATTGCCTTAACAGTTAATCTGGGTCATTTATAGAGTTGCTAATTATAGAAGTGATATAGGACTAGATATTTAGATTTTCCCCAATAAATGAAGAAATTTTAAAAGCATGGTACCAAATGTACAAAAACACATATAAGGTATAAAACGGCCAATTTATTGCCATACAGAAAAGCAAGCAAACAAAAATGATGCTAAGAAACAAGACATTATAGAATGATTAGAATCTATTACTAGTGCAGTTAAAACGTTAAATTTTTAAGCCTCATTAGGATACAATGCTTTGCTACCCTTGTGATCAACACTCAATATTTTCAGGACCACTCTTAATACTTTCAGATCAATGCTAGAGCAAAAGAAACACAAAAGGAAATGTGAACTATCTAGGATATTCCCATGTAAGTCTACCTAGTTGAGTCTGTGAGAAACACTGAAAAGCTGGGTTTCCATAGAATGTTGCAAGCCTCAAGATAGTGTAGGATAGTGGGTACCACTGAACAATTAGTTTTCAGAATGTGAGAGGTTAAGGAAAGTTAAGTTTCCACAAAACAATTAAGTTTCAATCTCTCAGAAACCTTGAGCCAACAAGGAATTGGGAAACTAATAAGGCACAGGTGGACTCAGCCAATCATAATCTTGTGATTTTGAGAAAACCACAGACTTAAGATAATAGGGATCCAGCTCAAACTAGCTGGAGTCAATGACCTAAGTTGACCAAATCACTATTGTGCCTGCTTAATAGGCTAATTATATATTAAACAACAAATCCCATAGGACTTCTGCCATTTTTGAACGTAGGATGTATGATGAAGGACAGAGACATGCACATATTTAGGGGAAAACGTATAATGGGCGTATAAGAAAGATTGCAACCTGGAAAGGAATGGACCAATCTGGTCTTTATAAGGAAGGACTGCACCAAACTAAAAAGTGTAAAGTTTCTCTAGCTTCTGTGCTCAGGGCTCCCTCTTCCCAAGGAGAATCAGAAGCTACTTCTGGCCAGAAACATTAAGACAATTCCTTAAGATTTTTCTTTAAAAAATTTTCCTGACTACCTGATTTTCAGTGTCAAGAGTGTATTTCTAAGAAATCCATGATCTGTTGGAGCAAAAGGTGTCTGTAGATCCATAATACAGACCTTATGGGAAGTTGGATAGGGGACTTTCTTTACTCCACTCCGTGCCCACCATCCTGTGCCATATCTTGTCTCTTCCCAAACTATCTCTAAGATACCTGTCCTTGCTTTCTTGGACCAGGTATGAGACTATCTTATCATTAATTTTCACGGTCAGCAACACAATCTAACAGTGAGTCATGTAAAGGAAGAAGGAAGATTCTATCTATGTCAGCTCATGCTTCAGTATGGTTCCAGGTTTGCTTGGAGGTTGAGTTTATGTGTGTGTCTGATGGGGGTGAGGGGAATAGTGGTCAAATTAAGGAGGGGACAGGGGAATTGGCCAAAAACTTATAATAACATTTCCAATGAAGTTCAACTAGTCTCTACCCAAAAGTCTCTTAGAAGAGGAAGAAATGTTATCTCCTTAGGTAACCCATTTCAAATTTGAAAAACTAAAACTTCCCATATACGGAGCTGAAACCTACCTCTTTATAAGTTCAAGCTATTTATCCTAGTTATTTAGCAATTAGCTGGGGAGGAGGGGAGGAGGAAGAACAAGTCACTTTTCAGTTTAAACTACATTATTAACATTTCTCCATTCTTAAGTCTAGAACTTTGACAAAATAATAAATCAAGCCTTCATTTCTTACATTTGCTGAGTTCTAAGGTTTAAATGCTTACACAGAAAATTTAACAATCAATTCTTGTAAACCCATTCAAGTTAACTCCATCAAAGCCCTGCCAGAAGACAATCATTAGACAAGCAGTGTGTTATTTAAAATGATTGTACATGTTTAACCAATATGAGATTGCTTGCCCTCTTAGGGAAAGAAGAAGTAAGGGAGGGAGAAAAAAATTTGGAACTCAAAATCTTACAAAAAAGAATGTTGCAAAATATCTTTACATGTAATTGAAAAAATAAAATAATATAGAATTTTGAAAAGAATAAAAAGAGAAACTGTCAGTTTGGAAGGAAATTGCATCAACTATCTCTGAAAAAAAAGACAATGTTATTAAAAAACAATGGAGACAGGATAAATCCTAACAATGATATAGCCTTTTAAGGCTAAATTCCCTCACTATTAAAAAGACAATAATACTTTCAAAATCTAGTTGTGTGGTAGAAGGGATCTAATAAGTTTTTATTTATAAAATGTTATATAAGTAATAGTTACTTTTTGAGGGATAAGATAATATAATTAATTGTATTTGTCTAATAAATAGGGTCAATAATATGGATTCAAATTACAACTTTGTCTTAGTAGTATCTAAACATGGGCAAACCACTGAACTAAAGTTTTTGGTTTCCTTTCTTATAAAGTTAAAAATATTATTAATGGTGGTAATTATTTAAGGGTTCTGATAAAGCCTCATTTCTAAAAGGTATAGATAATTGACTCCAATTTATAAGAATTCAAAAAATTTTCCAATTGATAGTCAAAGGACACGAACATTTTCAGATGAAGAAATTAAAACCATCTCTAATCATATGAAAATGTGCTCTAAATCACTACTGATCAGAGAAATTAAGACAACTCTGAGATACCACATCTCTAAGCTTAGCTAAAATGACATCAAAAAATAATGACAAATGTTGGAGGAGATGTGGAAAAACTGGGGCACTGACACATTGTTGGTGGAGTTGTGAGCTGATCCAATCATTCTGGAGAGCAACTTGAAATTATGCTCAAAAAGTTATCAAACTGTGCATACACTTTGACCCAGAAGTGTTACTACTAGGCTTATATTCCAAAGAGATCTTAATGGAGGGAAAGGAACTCACATGTGCATGTGCAAACATTTTTTTTTTTTTTTTTTTTTTGTGGCAGCCCTCTTTGTAGTGGATAGAACCTGGCAACTGAGTGGATACCCATTAGTTGGAGAATGGCTAAATAAATTGTTATATGTGAATGTTATGGAATATTACTGTTCTGTAAGAAATGATCAGGAGGATGATTTAAAAGAAGCCTGGAGAGACTTACATGAACTGATACTGAGTGAAATGAACAGAACCAGGAGATCATTATACATGGCAACAAGAAGACTATGCGACAATCAATTCTGATTGGACGTGGCCATCTTCAGCACTGAGATGATTCAAACCAGTTGCAGTTGTTTAGTAATGAAGAGAGCCATCTACACCTAGAGAGAAGCCTCTGGGAGCTGCACGTGGATAACAACATAACATTCTCACTCTTTTTGTTGTTATTCGCTTGCATTTTGTTTTCTTACTCATTTTCTTTCCTTTTTGATCATATTTTTATTCTGTAGTAAGGTAATTGTAGAAATATGTTTACACATATTGGATTTAACATATATGTGATTGCTTGCCATCTAGAGAAGGGGGTGAGGGGAAAGAAGGGAAAATTTGGAATACAAGGCTATGCAAGGGTCAATGTCGAAAAATTATCCATGCATATGTTTGCAAATAAAAAGCTTTAAAAAATAATAGTGGTAATGAAACTCAAATAAAATAGTATTTGTAAAATATAAATATTAGAGCACAATGGAAATGTCAGATATATCCCTTTGTCCAAGGACTTTTTTTCTTTTTTTTTCTCCTTTTTCAACCTAAATATCGTCAGTACCTTTTGATTTATTTTAGATAGATAGATAGATAAAGATGTAAACTCTTCTCGTATATAACTTTCAGTAGCCTTACTATTCTGGTCACTCTATATTGAGCCCACAACACTTTGTCACTGAGAAAGCACAATTAATCAGCACATAATTGTCTGTCCCCTGTGCCTGAGTATGAGCTTCATATTGAAAAGTGTGGAGCCAACATGATTACAAACAAATTGAATTCCAAGATAGGTGAGCATTTAGTAAGAGCATCATTGAGCTGATTTAAATTACTTCAGATTTTCAGTCCCAGATGAATTTCATCTCTGGGTACTGAAACAACTTACATATGATTGCAAAAAACAAACCAAACTAAAACAAAACATCAATAAACTAAGAAGAAAGGGAAGAAAAAGAACAAACTTATATATAGCACTTACTATTTGCCAAGCACTTGACAAATATTACTGCACTGATTCTAACCACTTGTGAGGCGTATATTATTGTTACTCCCCTTTTGTAGTTTTGCAAGCTGAGGAAAAGAAATCACAGAGATGATACATGTCTGAGGTTAAATTTAAACTCAGGTCTTCCTGATTCTGGACCCAAAGCTTTATCTACTGTATCACCTAGCCACCTGGAGAGTGTTGAAAATAAAGGATAATAGAAAACTGGAAGTGGGGAAATGATGTTATAGTTTATATAAAAGAGAGATAAGTTTTAAAATTCTAGATTCATTAGTGGGACAAATGTTTACCAATGAAATAATATATTTAATTATTAGACAATTTCTGTAGATTCAGGAAAAAAAGCAGTGGTTACTAAGAGTCAGCTAGATTTACTAAAATAATTGCTACTTTGGAATGAAAAAAATAGTTAGAAAAGGAATTACCATTATAATATTTTCCACATTTCATCGCTCTTCTGCTGGCAGATATCCAAAGTGGGGGAAACTATCTCTCAGCTTTACATGGCCCATATCACTCTTGAACAGCCCTAATTTTTGTTAGGAAGTTGTTTGTTTTTTCTTTTTTTTTTTTTTTTTTTTCCTTTTCTTTGATTTTTCCTGATGTTAAGCCTAAATTATCCTCTTTATAATTTCCATTCAATGCTCTTGGTTCTTTCCTTAGGGACCAATTGAAACAAATCTAATTCCTACTCCATGTGATATTTTAAAATACTTGAAGATAAACATCATACTCCTCTTCTTAGTCTTTGCTTCTCCAAATTAAACAGTCTTACTTTCTTCAAAGAATATTACTATTAATAATAATAACAACAACAATAATTCCTAATATTTTTACTATGTATTTTATGTGCCAGGCACTTCACAATTATTACCTCATTTGATCCTCACACAACTCTTGAAGGTGGTATTATTAGTATTACCTTTTTATAATAGTAAACTCAGACAGAGGCTAAGTAGGTTTACACAGCTATTAGTGTCTCTTATGACAGAATGAATGATAAAATACTTAGGTAAATAGTAATTGGTTGGTCAAACATCAAAAAAATTGTTTAATAGTTTATGTAAACTTAGAGGGGAGTATTTAGCAACTTGCCACCAGGTTCTCTCCTTGATTCTGCCTTGGTCAGTGACATAGATAAATTTTATCTATGTCTTGAATAAAAGGGAAAGTAGCATATTTAATAGGTGGTATAGATCTGTTTTAGATGGGTATTGTGATAGACAGCAAATGAAATTAGAACTCATTTAGATGTTAAAAGTAGAGTATCTGAAATGAGTACCTGGTGCTAATGAGATGATATTTAACAAGGATGGATATGAATTTTATGGTCTCGGTAAAAGAAAATCACTTGTGCAAATGTAGTATGTATAATTTGTCAGATGTTTGTGTAAGTTAACTTAGGGGTTTTAGTGAGCCTCAAGCTTATTTTCAGCCAGTTATGAAATGTAGCTCCAGATAGATATGCATATGTACATATAGATAGAAATATCTATATCTATATATCTTTCTCTGTATATGTTCACACATATGTTTATACTATACATTATACTATATGTGGAATTTTATATACATATAGTATGCACATGCATTACTGTATAATGTATGTGCATTATATAGTAATATGACTGTATTATGTGCATCTGTCTTTGTGTATATTAATTCTCAGATTTGAAAATATATCTAACAATGGAACTTGAAACTTTCTCTTCAAGGGACAGTCATAGAGATTTCCATAGAAGGCTAACAGGTAGGGGATTTGTTCAGTCTTACAGCTAGTATATGTCAGGAGTTTGAACCAAGGTCTTCCTGACTTTGAAGATAATTATTTTTCCATTACATTTCTCTATCTTTCTGTTTCATCTCTCCTTCCCATTTATTGTGGAAGAATGTAGTCATACAGTAGGGAGTATACTAAGGGAGCCTCTTATAAGATCAAAGGTTAGGAATTATATGATGTCAGATTTTATCCAAGTATAATAATGGCCTTAATGATAATTTTAAAAATGAAAGGACATTGAAAATTACATAGTTCATTGATTCTATAGAAGGGAGAACTAAACTGAGGTGCAGAGAGGTTAAGTGACTTAGACAATGTCATACATTTACTCTTTCATGGCTTAAAGGTCTTCTAAAACATTTGGAACATCCTATATATGTGTGCGACTGTGCTTATATGTAAATGTGTATGTGTGCATACACACATGTACAGACTTAAGGTCTAAGGCTTTATATTCTAATATTCTAATAAGAGAAGATTACATGCATAGAGGACTAGAGGTAGATCTTGGTGGACTGTGATGGTGAATGGAATCAGAAAATAGTGGACTAAGACACTATGTGAAGTAAGGGAATTGTGATTTGAATATTATTTGTAGAAGAATAGGTAGAATAGAGATTGGAAAGAAAGGTTAGAATATGTTAGAATGGAAGGAAAATACTTGGAGTAAAGCATGTTTGGTGATCATGAGTTGGCTAGATATAGTTGGATATCATCAAATAAGATTGTATTGCTATGAGGCAGGAGTCACCCTCTAAGATATTATTAGCTTCAATAACACCATAAGAAAAAGTGAGTTTTGTGTGACTGTCTCTTTTGGAATTATAATTCAAATCTCATTCACCCTTCAGGTTCTACATTTTCCAACACTATATCTGATACTTTTTTTTTTATTCTTCTCTATCTTGTCATGGTAAAGGAGTTATCTTTTTCTAACATTTCCCTTTTTAAATGATATCTAACTTTATTGAGACCTCTTGTGGCAGAGATACCCCCAACATTTATGCCACAATATTACAACAAAAAGTGGCATTATCCTAAGAGATTTATAGATCTCAACATGTGCATCTATTGGATTCTGGTTTGGAAAGAGGCTGTCTGAGTACCAGTTTTGCTGTCTCTATCACTGTTGCCTTATCACCTGGTTTTCCTGCTCCTCTGAGCCAATTGAAAGTGGAAGAAGACATAACAACAGTTGTCCACACTCAACAACACCTGTTTTCAATGTTGCAGGTGTGTCCCACCTTCAGACTTCTGCTTCTGTTGGCTCAAATGGGAAACTAGTAATGTAGTGATTGTAGTATCCAGAACATATAAGTGTAACACCTGTGTGGTATGTATGTGACATATGTGGAATGCCTGGCTTGGACGCTTCACACTCTGTCCACACTTCCTTTGTCCTCAGAAGATAGTGATGGTGAATAGAGTGGATTGATATGCCCCTTTAAAAGAAATAAAGGGAATATTCATTTGAGTATTATTCCTAGTACAAGAGGTAGAAAGATTTTTTTAAAAGTAAGCACATTACAAGATGAAAGGGAAATGGCTAGAGTGAAGCATTACTACTGGTCATAGGCTGGCTAAACATAGGTAGATCTCATTAATTAGGACTCTTGCTTTGGAGAAGGTGCTGCCCTTCAAAATATAATTAGCCTCCTCTTGCATAAGGCATGGATCACCCATTTACCCTCTGATCTGGGTTTTTCATTAGCTGGTCTGGATTTTCAGATAAGGACCACTTCCATGCCAAACATTCAGATTATCTTAAGATCTTAGTTATAACCTAGGTAGAAGTCCTCAGATTCACCACTATAGCTCTCAAGCTCCCAACATTGTTCTTTCCTACTCACAAAGGAAAAAAAAATAGAATTTTAATGTAACCATTTACTTGATACTAAGACAGTAACAAACAACACATCACATGCATTTATTGTGAACAAAGGAACAAAAAACCCAAGAACAATCAATGCATCATTATCCAAGTATAAACTTTCTCTTACTCTTAGTAACTTTGGACAGGGTAAATATAGAAGTACATAAACCTGGCTTATGTGTTGAAGGCAAATTCAATAGCCATGCTTTGATCACATCACAATTTCGAAAAAAAAAAAACACTTTTGTTTAATTTTGTAAAGCTTTTCAAAACTTTTTTTATCCAAAGAGAAGTTTTCAAACAAATGACCTAAACACCAACATTCTATAGCCTCAGCAAACTCAATCAGGTCCTCTAAAATTGTGAATCCCTGATAACTGCTTCTTCAAATTTGACTTTTATAAGGTTTTACTAAATATAATTTTTTCTCTTCAGTCATCAAACTGTTTAAATAAGAAAGTGGGGATTTTCTCATAAAGACATTTAAATGTTTTAATTTTGTTAGAAATCCATTATCTGTTCCCTTTTTGTAACCAAACAGCTCATGCAGAATTTGAAAACTTTAATATCTTTAAATGTGGGTTGTAATAGGTTTTGTTTGGGGTTTTTTCTTAATATTTTTATTAACTGAAAAAAGAAAATTAACCTGTGAAATTTCGAGAGCTACAAATCAACATCACTATTTCAAAGAGTACCTTATTCCTGTAAAACTGTCTTAGAAGATAGACTAAATCAGTTTTAGGGAAATCAGGTTTCAAAGCTATCAGTGAGTTAGGGAATGTCTACTTCAGCATGTGAATATTTCTTCCAGCAGAATGGATATATGAGAACAATTTGTTCTAATGATCATGAAGATGGTTGAATCAGATACTGGGGGGGTTCTTAGAGAAGAGTTTTTATTGAGTTTTCTACTTCTTTTAATCATTAAACTGTCTATAGAGCTATCATCTTATATTTTTTCCTGTTGATTTATTTATTTTTCTTTACACAAAATTTCTTCTCCTGCTTCTTTAATCAAACTATTTTAACTTCATTTCATATATCTGTGGATTTTGTTGTTGTTATTCGCTGTCTCCCATGCCTGTAGTACTTTTATCATCTCTATCACTTAGAAAACCAGACATCCTTCAAGATTTAGCTGAACTACTGCCTTCATCAGCAGACTTTTCCTGTTCCTTCAAGCTGCTCAAGCTTTACAGACATACACACACACACACACATACACACTCACACACACACAAAAAGCATGTATGCATGTGCTTATATATGCATACATTTATGTACACATATAAACATGTTTGTTTAGGAATTCACATGCAAATAAACATGAAACATAGGTGAATGTATTTGTTTTTAACATATTTAATATTTTTGCATACATCTGATTATGTGTGCATGCTGACATATAATGCAATATATACATTCACACAGATACACCTCTATATGAAAAGGAACTTTGGAGGGAAAGATTGAATATCTCTCTTTCTTCCTGTCTTTCTGTGTCTTTCTTTTTGCCTCTCTCTCCCTCTCTTTATTCCCAGATTTTCATATATGCACACAGATATGTAACACTGTCAGAAACATTATATTTTAAAGTTCTTAAGTCTTTTAATATTGGTAATTTTCTATTATTGGTACCATATACATGGTCTCCCTGCTTTATATAATTTATTTGGCATCATTTGATAATATATTTTAAAGTTTCTCTAAAAGCATGTTTCATTAATTCTCACTGCAAAATAGCATCACATTCCATTCATATACCATATTTTTTCTAGCCATTTTCATAACTGATTGGCATCTCATTAGATTTCTGTACTTCTGGAAAGGTACTGTAATGATATATAAGGGCTTTTTTACTCTGTCTTTCAATATCTTTGGTCTATCAAGTGATTAGATCAGCAGAGCACAGTCTAGTAAGTGAGAGGGAATCACTTCAAATTTCAGTCTATAAAACTTGGAACAAATCACAGCTACATCAATAGTTAATTAGAATGCCTATTTTCCCCACAACCTTTACAATGTGTTTTGTTTTCCTTTTATTTAATCAATCTTTGGCAATATTATTGATATGGGGTAGAAATTTAGGGTTGCTTTCTTTGCACTTAGCTGATTATTAATGAATCAGATCATCTTTCAAATGACTATTGATAGCTTAGATTTCATCTCCCTAGGATTACTCATTCAAACCTTTTCTCTATCAATTGGGGAATGACTTGCTTTTATAATTTTGAATTGATTCATAATAAATGCTGAAAATTATTCCTTTATTAGAGATACTTGCTAACAAAGATAATCCTTGTATTCCCTATCTCATGGTAAAGAGTTACATTTCTAATGTTACTCTAAAAACCTGTGTTGGTTTTGTTTCTGCAAAAAATATTTAACTCCAATTTTAAGCAATTCACATTTTTCATTTCCATCTGCAAGCTTTTCTATTATCCTTTATTCAATAGTGAATCCACATATGTCGATGTTAATTTCTCTCTTATTCCTGTAATTTGTTTAAGAAATTACTTTCTATACCAAGGCCATCCATTTATTTTGTACTTCTTTTGGGAGATGTGGTAAAGTATTGACCCAAAACTTAATTTATACATAAATCATACTTAACTTTCCCAAAAAGATTTGTTATAGACTCAGAGCTTATTTATCATTTGGCTTTTATGTATATTTGTTTCTGCATGTCATTTATCTAATTTTTCATATTGATTATCTTCTTTATTGTACCAGATCAGCTACATGATTATTATTTTGTGGTATAGACCCTGGATTCTCACTTTTCTCAGCATTTCCTGTGAGAGTCTTGTCATTGTTATTGTTGTGGTTTTCCTCCAAATGAATTTAATTTAATTTCCGCCTATTTAAAGTAACATTTTTGGTACTTTGATCAGCATGGTACCGAATATGTAAATTAATTTAAGTTGTAGAATCAATTGACTTGCCATCAGTAATTAATATTTAACCAGTTCTTTAGATCTATTACAGTGAAGAGCATTTCTTATTACATGCATATAATTTTGCATATATCTTGGCAACTACACTCCCAAGAATTTTATGTATTATGTATATTTCTTTATATATATATATATATATATATATATATATATATATATATATATATATATATATATATATATATATATATATATATATATATATATATATATATATATATATATATATACATATATATATATTGTCTTGCTGGGGTTTGCTTATAATATGTTAAAATGTTAATAATTTGTATGACTTTATTTTACATACTGTTACTGCTGAAGGTATTTTAAGTGAATTTTTAGTGGATTCTAGTTTTTTCTAGGAAAACCATCAAAACATCTGTAAGTAGTGATAATTCTATTTCTTTTTTGGGTACATTTCCCCTTTATTTTCTTTTATCTTATTGCTATAGACAGCATTTATAGATGTATATCTCATGATAATACCAAAAATGAATACACTTGCTTTTCCCCTGATCTCACTGGAATAGTCTCTAGCCAATAAAACATATGTTCTTAAAATATTATATATTACATATGTGATGTGTTCTTAATTTTACATTGAAATTGCTTACTATAAGAAAGCCCATTTATTCCCATATTTTAACTGCTTTTTTAAAAACAAAAATAGATATATATTTGTCCAAAAATTTTGTATTCTTCATATATTGATGTAGTAGTATTATTTTAGCTATTCTTGCTGGTAACATGGTTAGTTTTTTTTGGTTTTTCCAACTTTTCTGATATTCAACTAACCCAAAGTCTTTTTTTTTATAATAGTTTTTATTTTCCAGATGTATGCATGGGTAATTTTACAACGTTGACAATTGCCAAACCTTTTGTTCTAACTTTTCCCCTCCTTACCCCGCCAAGATGGCAGATTGATCAATACATGTTAAATATGTTAAAGTATAAATTAAATACAATATATGTATACGTGTCCAAACAGTTGTTTTGCTGTACAAAAAGAATCAGACTTTGAGATAGTGTACAATTAGCCTGTGAAGGAAATAAAAAATGCAGGTGGACAAACATAGAGGGATTGAGAATTCTATGTAGTGGTTCATAGTCGTCTCCCAGAGTTCTTTCGCTAGGTGTAGCTGTTTCAGTTCATTACTGCTCTATTGAAACTGATTTGGTTCATCTCATTGTTGAAGATGGCCATGTCCATCAGAATTGATCATCATATAGTATTGTTGTTGAAATGTATAATGATCTCCTGGTCCTGCTCATTTCACTCAGCATCAGTTCATGTAAGTCTTTCCAGGTCTTTCTGATCATCCTGTTGATCATTTCTTACACAACAATAATATGCCATAATATTCATATTCCACAATTTATTCAGCCATTCTCCAATTGATGGGCATCTACTTAGTTTCCAGTTTCTGGCCACTACAAAGAGGGTTGCTGCAAACATTCTTGCATTTCTTTTCTTTAAGATCTCTTTGGGATATAAGCCCAGTAGTAACACTGCAGTAACCCAAAGTCTTGAGATAAGCCAGATTTATTGTAATAAGTAGGTTTTTTAAATGGTTGTGGTAGCTTTGTTATTAATTCATTATTTAAAATATTTGTGGCAATGTTCATTTACATATATGTGTGTGTCTGTATATTATTATTTCTTTGTCTTGATTTCCTCATTTAAATCTAAATACCATATCTATGTTATAATAGAATTGGTAGAACCATTTCTTTTCCATGCTTTTGCAAAATAAAACACACACACACATACACACACACACACAATTTTGGTTTGAAAGCTTGAGAGTATCTATCTGTCCTTTTTATTTTTTTTCCCTTGAATTTATTTATAAATTAATCAATTTCTTTGTTGTCTGGGATTAGGCTATTAAATTCTTTACTCCAATTCTACTAATCTGGAAATTTATTGTTTTGGTAAATTTAAGCAAAATCCTCTTCAACAACTTCTTTTTTTGTTCTTATTCTGCTATCTTTTAAAAAAATATTATTTGCACTTATAATTTGGCTCTCTTTTTAAAACCAAATTAGTTAAAGTTATATCTATTTTTTAAATTGATGTTCCAATTTTATTTATTGCTAATAACTCCACCAACAATGTATTAGTGTCCCAGTTTTCTCATATGCCCTCCAACATTCATCATTATTTGTTCCTGTCATCTTAGCCAGGTGTGTAGTGGTATCTCAGAGTTGTCTTAATTTGCATTTCTCTGATCAGTAGTGATTTGGAACACTTTTTCACATGAGTGGATATAGTTTCAATTTCATCATCTGAGAATTGTCTGTTCATATCCTTTGACCATTTATCAATTGGAAAATGGTTTGATTTCTTATAAACTAGGGTCAGTTCTGTATATATTTTGGAAATGAGTCCTTTGTCAGAACCTTTAACTTTAAAAATATTTTCCCAATTTGTTACTTCCCTTCTAATCTTGTTTGCATTAGTATTGTTTATACAGAAACTTTTTAGTTTGATGTAATCAAAATCTTCTATTTTGTGATCAATAATGATCTCTAGTGTTAAATGGTGTTAAGTGTGGATCCTTATCTAATTTCTGTCATACTAAATTCCAGTTTTCCCAACAGTTTTTTTCCAAATAATGAATTTTTATCCCTAATGTTGATATCTTTGGGTTTGTCAAAGATTAGATTGCTATAGATGTACCCTTTTTTGTCCTTTGTATCTAATCTGTTCCACTGATCTACCAGTCTATTTCTTAGCCAATACCAAATGGTTTTGGTGACTGCTGATATATAATATAGCTTTAGATCAGGTACACTTAGACCACCTTCCTCTGAGTTTTTTCATTAGTTCCCTTGCAATTCTCGACCTTTTATTCTTCCATATGAATTTTGTTATTTTTTCTAGATCATTATCATTGTTATCTTTAATATAATATATTTTTGATCTGCTAATTCTTGAGGAATGGGCAATTTACTCCAGTTAATATTATTCATTTTCAGTGGCCTTCTTTCACATATAATATGCTTATTTAATTATGACCATTAAAAGGTTTTTCTGCTATTTCTGCATTTTATCTATGTAGTTTGAATCTTTAAAACATTGATACTTTTGGTAAATTTACCATAAATAGCTTAAGTAGGTATATTCTTTTTTATTCCCTTTCAGTAATTACCACAATAAGTTAGGACTTCTCTAATATTCTATTAAGTACCTTCTTTTATATTTCTTTTTCTTTATTGTTTAGGTCTGAAAAAAGCATATTGGGGTCTCCTGTTATAGTTTTACTGTAATATTTTTAACTCATTTAGAATTCTTTTACTTATTTCAATAGATGCTGTCACTAAGCTTGCATGTTTAATATTGACACTACTTATTATGTATTCAACATAATAGTGTATATATATATATATATATACACACAATCTGAATTTGCATAATAACATGCATGTTATAATTTCTGTTTATTAAATTTATTTATGCTGTTATTTTGTCTGAAATCATAATTGCCACCCTTTCTTTTATTTTTTTTGATACTTTTTTATAGCACCTTAATTTAATTGTGTGTGAGTTTTTATATTTAAACTGTATTCCTGGTAAATAGCCTATCTGCTTTTGAGTTCATTCTACTCTCCTCTTCAGTTTTTGGAGCAAGTTCATTCAATTAATTCATTCATTTGTAGTTATTTCCTTTAATTGTATATCTCCCTTCAAACTTTCCATTTTCTTCTTTTTTTTTCTTTCTCTAGCCCTTGCACCTATATTACTGAAAGCTATAGAAAAAGAGCAATTTAAACCACTAGTTTCTACACTTGAGAGTAATGAGATCCTATTTTTATTTTCCTTCTGTAGTGATGGGTTTTTAATCATTATTGTTTCCATTTTTGATTTCATTTATTTTTTCATGGTTTCTTTATAGCTTAAAAATTGTATTACTTATGACTAATTCTCCCATGTATCAATCACTTTTCCTAAATTCCTCATTCCTTCTCCTTTTCCCCTCCCATTTTCCTATTGGGATTATAATAACAAATAGCAGTTAGTATTTATATGGAATTTAATATATTCCAGGTGTTATGCTAAGTGGTTTACAAATGTTATCTCATTTAATCTCACAACAACCTTTTAAGGCAGGTGCTATAGTTATTTTCATTTCATAATTGAGGAAACTGAGGCAAAGTTAAAATAACTTTCTAATAGTCACATACCTAATAAGGATGAAACTCCAGTTGAATGTTTTTCTACCAAACTTGTTTGTGTGTGTGTGTGTGTGTGTGTGTGTGTGTGTGTGTGTGTGTGTGTGTGTGTGTGTGTTCTCCCTTCCTTTGACTAGTTTATTTGAAAGTAAGAGACAGGTGATACCTACTGTTCCCAACCCTTTCAATACACCCTAATTGGGCAATAATAAATTTCTCTTTTTGTCTTCCCCTCTCCCAAGTCTTTTTCTTTCTTTTAAGATAATCAAATCACAACAAAGTCAGGCATAGGATTGTAATGATGTGGTTTCCATAATTCTTGTTTTCCTTCAAGACCTAATCTAATAAGTTCCTTCTACAAGAGATCCTTGCTTGAAGAGATTTCCTTGTTAAGGTTAAGTTGATTTCCCTCTCTCTCTCTCTCTCTCTCTCTCTGCTCTCTCTCTCTCTCTCTCTCTCTCTCTCTCTCTCTCTCTTTCTCTCTCTCTTTTTCTCTCTCTCTTTTTCTCTCTCTCTCTCTCTCTCTCTCTCTCTCTCTCTCTCTCTCTCTCTCTCTCTCTCTCTCTCTCTCTCTCTCTGTGTCTCTCTCTCCTCTCCTTTGCTCTCTCTGTTTCTCTGTGTCTCTCTGTCTCTCTCTTTTTCTCCTCGCTATCTCTGACTCTGCATTTCTTACTCTGTCTTTCTCTGTGTGTGTGTAAATGGAGGAATTTCTATTCTAGAGAAAATTTTAAATGACTCTTGCCTTTGAGGAACAGAAAGCATCTTCCCCTTTGGAATGTAACAGAATGATGAAGTAATCCTCAAACATCTTGTATTTGAATCATTTGAATCACTTAGTATTATTACTGGAAAAAATAAAACAAACTTACAAAAATAGTCCAAACCCTTTAATTTTACAAATGAGGAAACTTAAGTTCATTAATTTTGATCTTCATTAGATTTAGTTCATCAAAGATAGCATGGTGAACCAATGACTGAGCTGAAACTGGAACCTAGATTTTCTACCTCCATTCATGTTCATGTATTCCATCCTTTCAATAGAATGAGAAACTGTTATGTTCTAATGAAACAGTATTCTTTTAAAAAACATATTAGGAGACTAAGTCACAGAGATTTTTTAAAATTGTCCCATGAAAGGATAATCTGAGAATCTGGAAGTGAATCTTGGTATTTGCTACATGTGTGATGTTGTAAAGGTATTTTTCACTTCTCTGAAACTCAGTTTTCTAATATGTAAAGTAAAGGGACCCAAATTCATAGATTAGTTGCAAGTGAGCATTTATAATTTTTAAATACAATTCATTTCACATGCAGTAATACATGCTAGTGACTAAACAAAGAGGACCACAGGATAGCCCTGGCAATGGAGTAGGAAATGAAAGGATATGTGTGTGGGGGGTCTTTTCTCTTCAGATCTCTCCCCTAGAGGAAAGAGAATGTGCTCCAGGTGCAAGTCGAGCCAGCTGGTAAATTTTGATGTGAGCCAGCTGGTAAATTTTGATGTGGGAAGATGATGTAAAATGTTGTCCCTTCCCTCATTTTCTTTTAAGCTATCTTCAGCCCTGTACTCTTTGTCCCAAGGGTAGTAGATTCCAAGAATTTAAATACACAAAGTAAAATTACAAACTCTTTCTCTTTTGCTTGTATCATTATCACAAGGTAATAGGAGGTGTACTAGGATTTTTGTATGTCTATATTCATACATATACATATATATATATATATATATATATATATATATATATATATATATATACATAAACATATGTATGTACAAACACATATATGTATAGTATGAATATGTTTCCATCACCACTACTGGAATGTTACTATTATTGTGCCACAATTCCCTTTTATTGTACCACCTCAGTTTCCCTAATTGTTCTGCCTCAGTTTCCCTAATGGTTCTGACTCAGTTTCTGTGAAGTTTCTTGCCGCAATTCCTTGAATTGTTCTGTCTCAATCCCTCTGGTTGCAAACCCCCCCCTTTTTGCTCATTAGAATTGAGATAATTAGAGATGTGGAGATCTGGCATTCCAAAAGATAAGATTTCAGATGTCCTATCTCAGATACCTAATTGGCATTGTCTATATCTCTAAGTTTCAGACTTCCTGGCTCTAGTTGGATACCTCCTAAGTCCTCCCAATTTGTAAGAATTTATAGTCTTACCCCCAACCTGTCAGAAGTGGATTGATGGTCCCTGACTGGAGATTCTCACTCACCAGAGTTTGGACTCTCCCCCCTCATCCTGCCATCTTTGGCTCTCAACCTGAACTTAGAACCATATATATATATATATATATATATATATATATATATGTCATTGAGAACTCACATTTGCTGTTGAATGTTTTGAGACATCAGCCCTGGGGGCAACATGCCCCCAGCACAATCTCTCCCTCACAAATAAAATATTAAAAATTCTCTAATCTCTATCTTGCCTCAGTTGCTCCAGTATTACACTATTTTCTCTGAAAATAAATAGTGATCTCTTTATTATAAAGCTCAGTGATAATTTTTCTATATCCTCTTTGACTACAGTTTTGATAAACTATTCCAAAGCTATCTTCTCCCTGGGTCATTGTGACACTGATGTTTTATGGTTCTCTTTGTGTCCATCAAACTAACCTTTTTTATTCACTTTTGAATATTGTCATACATGTTTCATACTCTATATGTGTGTAAACCAAAAGATTCTGTCTTAGAGCTTCCTCTGTTTCCTTTAGGGATAAACCCCATAGAGTCAATGAAATTTTCTGTGCAGTTTGACCCCCAAATCTTTAGATACAGGACCCATCTCTCTCCTAAGACACATAGGAGGTGATAAATGTTTTATTGATTAAATAGCACATTCAGAACACAAACCAAAATCTTATGTTTCCAAATTAAATTCTCTTAGCATGATGTGAATAATATAAATTTTAATGAGTAAATTATCTAATTGCATTTTTATCTTAAAATGTTTTTATGTCTTCTATTCTGATATTACCTTCATTTCCAAATCTATTGTTTTCCTTTTTATTTGCAGCAAGATTTTTTTTTAAAGCCGCCAACTTATTAGTCAAGTTTAATAGATGAAATACTCACTTTCTTCTCTCTTCCTTAGGGGCAGACATGATCATGAACAAACATTACATAGTACTACTGATGGTCATAGATCATGAGTCAAATAATCTGGCACCAATATGACCCTTGCTATGAGTAAAAGTAGAACTAATAGGAATGAATATCTAGAATTTTTCATCTGATACAACTTATATTATCATTTTACATCATTGAAAATGGTTGTATAAGCATGATAGAAAAATCTCAGAAATAAAATTCTGACTACAAAAGCAGAAATAATTTAATGGGGAGGAAAAGGTGATTATAGGGAACATCAGCATACATAAATATATTTAGATTATTGTTTTTAAAGTAATAGGCACATGACCACACCATTATATTGCTCATAATTCCTGGGCTCAGGGAGAAATTGTTTATTGGATAAACTTTTTGTATGTGTATGTGGAAGGGAGGTGTTTTACAATTGAATTGTCATTGTATACATTGTTACACTTCTGGATTTAATTCACTGTACATTATATTATAAAGATCTATTCTCCTATGAAATTTTTCATTTTATTCACAATAACATTCTATTAAATTCATAAATCATAATCTGTTTAGCTATTACTCAATCAGTGGTCACCTCCTTGGTTTCCAGTATCTGTCTATTATGAAACGAACTGCTAGAAATATTTCTGTGGCTGTGGACATTTTTCCTTTTTCTTTTATCTCTTTGGGAGATAGGCCCAGTGTCAGTACTTTGAGTCAAATGGTATATACTGTAGCGAGCTGTCGTCTCCAAAATCTGCCGGATCGCTCTCTGGGAAGAGATCTGCTGTGTCTACTCAAATCTCTCACAGATTCTTTTTCCTGTAGCGAACCGTTGTCTCCAGGTAGTTGCTGTTAACTCTTGTCCAGAGAAGTGACTTCCCTTCCTGCAGAGAGCCGACTTCCCTTCCTGCAGAGACCTACGTCAAGCAAGATGTAATACAGAGTCCTCTTCTATCTCTGGGTGTCCTCTCTTTTATTCTCCCAGAGAATGGGCGTGGGATAATGTAAGGGCTTCTGGGAAGAACCACTTCAGCCAATGAGCTTGCTCCTTCTATCAAGTCAACCTGAGTTCTTACCTTGTAATTGTCCAACCTGAATTCTCACCTTGTCACTATCCAGACAACCTGAGTTCTCACCTAGTAATCCTAACAATATACAATTTAGTAATTTTTTGGTAATAGTTGCAAATTGATTTCTAGAATCTAACTTCTTATTATTTAATATGGGATTTGCTTATCTACCTGGTTTAGAAGCTTGATATACTCAAGGGCTTGATCTATTCTGATCAGGAAAAATTATTTAATCCACTCTGTTTCCAACCTAGGCTGGTTTGCTCCTTTTTAGACAACTTGTAGGCCTGTTGCATCTGAGGGCTTAATATATTAAATGATGACATTAATATGAATGAACATGTAATTGCCTTACTCTACTCCTGATCTTAACAGATTGATGAGCCTTAGCTTATCTGGTAACTTCTTAGATTTTAGCAAAATATTTTATAAATTTTCTTATATCCTTGTGTACAAGATAGAGAAATGTAGGGTAGGTGATACAATGATCAAATTGATATATACTGAGATTTTTTGAAGGGAAATGATGTGAATTGTATCCCTTTAACCTTTGGGGTAAACCCTGAAATTGCCCCTCTTCTTGGGGGAAATTCCTGAGTCTCAAACTCTCCTCTGAAAGTGGCCCACCCTTCAGGGAATCCAGTTAAGTGGTCTCATTCAGTTGGAGATCTTGGCCATGGACATGGTCACATCCTCTATTGAGTTGAAGTCCGGAGCCACTTCCAGTACCTCAAACTTCCAGTTAAGTGATTTTATTCAGTTGGAGATCCAGTTGGATAGTCCTCTATTGAGTAGCCAAAATTACTCCCAGCCCCAGGCCAAGATTTACCTGATTTACCTTGATTTACCTAATCAAGGATTTGTCAAACTCTTCATAGAAGTCCTAAAGGGTATTATGTTTGCTAAGGAAGCTGTTTTCTTAGCAAGATGTCCTGCTAGGACTCTTTGCCCACTAAGAAAGCTGTCTTCTCAAGAAAATAAATCAAAATAAATCATTTTTGCCACAGATTTTAGGTTTGGGAATTCTTTCACACAGGACCTATGGTTCCAACCAGAGAGGATCTCTCACCCCAATTACTGCACCTCATCAAAATCAGGTAAAAATCTTCTGAGTAATCATTAATAAACAAGTCAATTTGCAAGGAAATTTGATGTCATGAGATGTTTTCCAACACTTAGTGCTGCCCTAATATGGAATAAGCTTTCTTGAAGTTTCAAAGCAAATACTGTTAACATTATTATGGAGGATTTTCTTATTTCTATTTGGGTTTATATACATGATGCTGTAAATTATAACTCAGATTTTGTGACTTAGATCTTTTTTTCAGATGGGATTTTTGTAAGGGTTTTGGCAAAACAGCATGATCACATTAAGCATGAGACAGGATGTGCCACTTTAGGGTTTATAGTAAAAAAAAATAAAGTCTGAGCTATCACATCCACTTTACTATTTTATCTAAAGTATGTCAATATGTCTTCCATGGAGTACATCTAAGCCATTTCTCCTTTCTTATATAGAACTTTACCTAAAATATCTCATATACCAACAACCATGTAAATGAATAATCATAAATTTTGATCAATTTCAGGAAATATATTAATTATAATTTTTTTTCTCTGATAAGAGACTTCCTTCCTCATTGTGTGATGAATATGGTTAACCATTCTTAAAGACTATTATTATATGTTAATACAAGGTCTTGAAGATCTTACCAAATTACAAATGTTTCAAATGTGGGCCTAGAAAAGCACTATGTAACTGCTCTCTGGGAATCAGCATAACTCAGTTAAGAGAGGCTAATCATATGTTGTTTGCAAGATCTTCAAGTTTTTGGCCCTTATATAACAGAAATTATTTCTTCAGATTGAGAGGTTCTTGCAGCCTGCACCAATGTGAATATTACCTACACTTAGAAAATAACAGATTTTCACAATCTTTATTTAATGTCTCCTCCAAGTTCCCCTTGGTCTTTTATTTTAAAAAAAAAGACTATATTTCAAATTATAACTTTATTATTTATTACTAGTTTTATTTTAAATAATCACTTTATACCTTTTTGATAACTTTTTCTTTATCTCAAATGAGGGATTGGACTAGATTATCTAAAATGTCCTTTCCAGTTCAGAAAACTGATCTCTTTTTTTTTTTTTTTCCCACCAGTAAGAAAACCATGTTGGGGCATGATCCAATCAGTGGCAAAAGAGCAGGGAATTTAACCTCATGATTCTCCATTCACTATTTGGGCAATGGTATCAAGATCTGTGCCCCTTGGGATGATGAGTAATTGACTGAATCTTTGGCCTCCTGATAGAAATCAGTTCTCCTACCATGTGAAACCAGTTCATGTCATGGACAAATGCAATTTAAGCTGGCAAGAAGACTAGAATACTGGCCAAAGTCTGCTCACTCAGGTGTCACAAAATTGTAAGGACATTTACATTTAGAAAGGGGATGGCCTATAATACAGATGTCTCCACAGAACAAGACACAGGCAGAAAGATACAATTTCTGTGTGATTATCCTTGTTTAATCATGTCCAAATCTGATCACCCATTCCCTGGTCTTTGCCAGTTACCTAGGGTGTCAATTCCCCTCCAATGACTAGGAGAAAACTACTATTCTGGCTTCACAGATGGGACTGAGGAAGTTAGATGTTGTCATGGTAATGATTAGCATTGGAAGGAGAAGAATTGAAGAGATTGTAAAATGATAATTAAGAATGACAGACAGTATGGAAGTGAAAATAGATTGTGACCAGAGTGTGAAGGTAAGGGAAAACTTGGATTTTAAGAAGCAAAATAAATATATAATTTAATGAGAAAAATAAAGTGGTCCACTGATTTTTCTTGTATTAATTGTGAACTTATATTACCTTAACAGAAATATATTCTCTAGAATTAGGGATTTGTTAGCTCCATTATCTTCTCTCCTGGCCAAACTGCATCTAAAATATTATTATCACTTTTGAGCACTATATTTCAAGAAAGACATTGACTTTCTTGGAATGTATCCAGAAAAGTTGAGTAGCATAAGTTAGCAATAAAGATGCCATTCTATGGAAATGGGGATATTTAGCATAAAAATGAAGACTTTGAAGAGAATTAATATTTGGTGTTTGAAGGATTATCTGAAGAGAGAAAGTTTAAACTTTTCATGAATTATATTGAGTCCAGAGGGCAGAACTATAGATGAGAAGTTTCAGGAAATAAAAATTTAAATAGAATTTGTAATGGAGGATAGGGAGAAGTAACTGCTTAATTAATACTTATAGCTTTTCAAAAACAGAATGGTTTATCTTGGTAAATTGCAAGTTCATAATGTCTTGAATTCAGTTAGAGACTAAATATCTTGAAGTGAATGTAGAAAATATTTTTCTTCTGGTTTAAGTTGGACAAAATGACCTATGAGTTCTTTTCTAGACCTACAATGCTGGGATTCTTTAACAAATATCTTATATTTTCATCCTTATGAATAAATTCATGAATTGAAGTCATTGTTCACTTAAATAATACCCTTCATTGTACTCCATATTGTAGATGAAGCTCACTGTACTAACTCATAAGGTTCATTCACTTCATATCTTATACAAGGACGATTCTCATTTATTTTCATTTGATAGTTGGAACATAGCGAAAGTGAATATTTGCATTCTTCCTTTGTTAGAAGGAAATAGTCCATTGATTCCTGGCAATATTCCAAAATTACAAAAGCAAAAGAAGAACAAAATAATACTCTACCACAATTGACAGGTTACACTGTGATTTATATATACAGAGACAAGCTACTGATCAACTAAAAAGAATAGGTACACTGATGAGAATTTGAGAACACTTTGCCTGAATTTGCAGAATACTATTTTCTCTTCCTTCATCATCCTAAACTCTTTAGGCTTAAAGTAGTAGATTATTTAGAGTAAGTAGAATTTATATCTAAGAGTTACATACTAATTCACCATTTTTAAGTGACCCAAGTATATTTTCAGGATAACTACTCTGGAACCATGATGAGTTCATTATAAGATAACATCCAGTAATTGTAGATGGCCAACTTAAGCAAATATAAAAGAGGTTTATTGCCAATAAGTTAACCAGTTGTTGGTCGTTTCTTTGGTTATAAAAAACAATGAAACAGATTTCAAAAGCAAATAGAATCTTTATATTCTATAGTTTCCTTCTGTATGATATGAGTAGAGAAAAAGTACAAGGAATGTTGAAAAATAATTCCTGAAATGTCATAAATATGAACTGAAATGCTGATATTCTGAATGTGAAATCTGTCCAACCAAAGAATTAATATAAATATTGAAAGAACTGAATCATAGTCTTATTTCTATTTTTACATAAACAAAAACAAAATAAATAAATTGAAGCTAAGTATAAAGTAAACTCATAGACTTTCCTCAGGAAAATAAAAGTTTGTGAGATGAATATTTATATGCTCAAGACAATATGAAATATCATTTTCATGGAATACCTAACCATATCATCCCTACACATAGTACAGAGAAAGGAATTTTAACATATATATATTCAAATTATTTATAAACATTTGTTATAAACTATAGAATAAAAATTATGAAGGCTTTGATTTAAATCTTATAAACCATTACTAAATCTGTGTACCAAAGACAATGAAAATAAAAAAAGCAAGCAGGAAAGAAAAAGAACTTATACATATAAAAATATTTATAGTAGATATTTTTGTGGTGACAAAGAATTGAAAACTGAGAGGACGCCCATCAATTGTGAAAAATTAAAGAAATCATGGCATATAATTGTGATAGAATGCCACTGTACTATAAGAATGGATGAAAAAAAAAAAGAAAAAAAATTAAGGATGAGTAGGATGCTTTCAGAAAAAGCCTATTTAGACTTAAATGAACTGATGCAAAGTGAAATGAACAGAACCAGAAAAACATTTTACACAGTAGCAGCAATATTGTGTGATGATAAATCATGAATTACTTAGTTATTAACAGCAATACAATTCAAAGGATTTGTAAGAAACATTGTAGGGGGCAGAGCCAAGATGTTGGAGAAGATACACGCCACTGTGTAAGCTCCTTTCTTCCCTCACAACCAACTAGATTTAATCAGCCTCAGAAATAGCATTGGATTGATAGAATCCACAAGGACTGGAAGCACGACTTACCAGCTGAAGAGAATCTGGAGTTTCAGCAGGAAAGGTCAGCTCCCAGGGGAGGAAGAAGAGAGGCCAGCACAGATGGTGGGGTAGTGGCACACTGCACCAAGGAGGGCTCTGGGATCAGAGAATCCACTGAGATAAAAGAATCTGGCACAGGCTGTTAGCTCTTCTCTGCTTATAGTGAAGCAGTTTAGAGGAGAAATATAAGCCACTTTAAAATTTAAAACTAGATTGGATCTTCCCGGATCCCGGGGGTGACTCAGCAGATCTCAGCAACAGGGGTGTGGCCAACATAGGCAATCCAGGATTTTACCTCAGGGTATTTAAGAGATTGAAGAGTGGGAGGGGCGGTAACTCATAGTGCCTGGCTCCCCTGGAGGCTGTGGAACAGAAGTCCCAGAGAAGCAGAACCTTTGAACTAGAGACACTTCCCAGTTTGAGCACAGGGGCTTTTCACTTCACCTGTTGCAGACATCCACGCCCCACCAGGACCCATAGGCTAGCCTTTGAGTCACCTTTACTGTTCAGTCTCAACCTCAGGGAAGCCACTAAAACACAGTGCCCTCAAAGCACAGCAGTGTTAGTCACCTCTGAGGCACTTCCAGAGAGGGGGTGGGGAACTCTCTCCCAGAGCTCTCTCTTAGCTCAGGCGCAGAGGCCGCTACATCAATCCGGTCTGGGAGGAGCGGGTAAATAAATAAATAAATAATTTCCTACCCCAGGGACAGACCCTAAAAGATTTTTTAAGTATGAGCAAGAAGCCCAAAAAAACCATAGATTCCTTCTACACAAAGAAAGAGTGGGTATCCAACCCCAAGGAAGTTAACAGCAGAGAGTCAGCAGATAACAACCTAAAGGGGAACAATTCCTGCCTCCCATCACATAACTCTCTCCATGAAGAGACTATTAAAAAGTTAAGAGAGTTTGAAGAAAAATGGGGAAAGGAAAGAGAACCTATGATAGCGAATAACAACGTTCTGAAATTGGAGTTGGAAAAAATAAAGAATTCACAGGAGATGCAGGGAAACAAAATCAGTGAATTAGAAAAGGTAAAAAAATCACAGGAAAGTAGGATTTCTGAATTGGAGAAGATTAAAAAGTCCCAAGAAAATAGGATTTCTGAATTGGAAAAAGAAAATAATTCTCAAAAAAAAAAAAAAATTAGGGAAATGGAAAAAACTTCAATAGAGCAAAATAATTCATTTAAAAACGAAATTGGACCCCCAACCAAAAATTAAACTTGAAATACAAAAATTAAAAGGAGAAATCAATAAAATTGAAAGTAAAAAAACTATTGAATTAATAAATAAAACCAAGAGTTGGTTTTATGAAAAAGCCAATAAAATAGATAAACCTTTGGTAAATTTGATCAAAAAAAAGAAAGAGGAAAATCAAATTGATAGTCTTACAAATGAAAAGGGGGATCTTTCCACCAATGAAGAGGAAATTAGAGAAATAATAAGGAGTTACTTTGCCCAACTTTATGCCAATAAATTTGATAACTTAAGTGAAATGGATGACTTCCTCCAAAAATATAGGCTCCCTAGATTAACAGAGGAGGAGATAAATTGCTCAAATAGTCCCATTTCAGAAAAAGAAATAGAACAAGCTATTAATCAACTCCCCAGGAAAAAATCCCCAGGACCAGATGGATTCACATGTGAATTCTACCAAACATTTAAAGAACAATTAGCCCCAATGTTATATAAATTATTTGAAAAAATAGGGGATGAAGGAGTCCTACCAAACTCCTTTTATGACACAGACATGGTACTGATACCTAAACCAGGTAGATCAAAAACTGAGAAAGAAAATTATAGACCAATCTCCTTAATGAATATTGATGCTAAAATCTTAAATAAGATATTAGCAAAAAGACTTCAGAAAATCATCTCCAAGATAATACACTATGATCAAGTAGGATTTATTCCAGGAATGCAGGGCTGGTTTAATATTAGGAAAACTATTAATATAATTGACCATATTAATAATCAAATTAATAAGAACCATATGATCATCTCAATAGATGCAGAAAAAGCATTTGACAAAATCCAACATCCATTCCTACTAAAAACTCTTGAGAGTATAGGAATAAATGGACTATTCCTTAGAATAATCAGGAGTATATATTTAAGACCGTCAGTAAGCATAATATGCAATAGAAATAAACTGCAACCTTTCCCAGTAAGATCAGGAGTGAAACAAGGTTGCCCACTATCACCATTACTATTCAATATAGTACTAGAAACGCTAGCCTCGGCAATAAGAGCCGAGAAAGAGATTCAAGGAATTAGAGTAGGAAATGAGGAAATTAAACTATCACTTTTTGCAGATGACATGATGGTATACTTAGAGAACTCCAAAGACTCTGCTAAAAAGCTACTAGAAATAATTCAAAATTTCAGCAAAGTGGCAGGATACAAAATAAATCCACATAAATCCTCAGCATTTTTATATATCACTAACAAAATGCAACAGCAAGAGATACAAAGAGAAATTCCATTCCAAACAAATGTTGAGAGTATAAACTATTTGGGAATCCATCTACCAAAGAAAAGTCAGGAATTATATGAGAAAAATTACAAAACACTTGCCACAAAAATAAAATCAGATTTAAATAATTGGAAAGACATTCAGTGCTCTTGGATAGGCCGAGCGAATATAATAAAGATGACAATACTCCCCAAACTAATCTATTTATTTAGTGCTATACCAATCAGACTCCCAAGAAACTATTTCAATGACCTAGAAAAAATAACAACAAAATTCATATGGAAGAATAAAAGGTCGAGAATTGCAAGGGAACTAATGAAAAAAAACTCAGAGGAAGGTGGTATAAGTGTACCTGATCTAAAGCTATATTATATAGCAGCAGTCACCAAAACCATTTGGTATTGGCTAAGAAATAGACCAGTAGATCAGTGGAACAGATTAGATACAAAGGACAAAAAAGGGTACATCTATAGCAATCTAATCTTTGACAAACCCAAAGATTCCAACATTAGGGATAAAAATTCATTATTCGGAAAAAACTGTTGGGCAAACTGGAAATTAGTATGGCAAAAATTAGATATGGATCCACACTTAACACCATATACCAAGAGAAGATCAAAATGGATCCATGATTTAGGCATAAAGAGGGAGATAATAAATAGATCAGAGGAACAGAGGATAATCTACCTCTCAGACTTGTGGAGGAGGAAGGAATTTATGACCAGAGGAGAACTAGAGATCATTATTGATCACAAAATAGAAGATTTTGATTACATCAAACTAAAAAGTTTCTGTACAAACAATACTAATGCAAACAAGATTAGAAGGGAAGTAACAAATTGGGAAAATATTTTTAAAAACAAAGGTTCTGACAAAGGTCTCATTTCCAAAATATATAGAGAACTGACCATAATTTATAAGAAACCGAACCATTCTCCAATTGATAAATGGTCAAAGGATATGAACAGACAATTCTCAGAGGGAGAAATTGAAACTATATCCACTCACATGAAAGAGTGTTCCAAATCACTACTGATCAGAGAAATGCAAATTAAGACCACTCTGAGATACCACTACACACCTGTC
Source organism: Sminthopsis crassicaudata (assembly GCF_048593235.1). Lineage (NCBI taxonomy): Eukaryota > Metazoa > Chordata > Mammalia > Dasyuromorphia > Dasyuridae > Sminthopsis > Sminthopsis crassicaudata. The sequence continues at coordinate 203,584,056 of NC_133618.1, read as the reverse complement.
AGATTGGCTAAGATGACAGGAACAAATAATGATAAATGTTGGAGGGGATGTGGGGAAACTGGGACACTAATACATTGCTGGTGGAGTTGCGAAAGGATCCAGCCATTCTGGAGAGCAATCTGGAATTATGCCCAAAAAGTTATCAAACTGTGCATACCCTTTGACCCAGCAGTGCTACTACTGGGATTATATCCCAAAGAAATACTAAAGAGCGGAAAGAGTCATATATGTGCCAAAATGTTTGTGGCAGCTCTTTTTGTTGTAGCTAGAAACTGGAAGATGAATGGATGTCCATCAGTTGGAGAATGGTTGGGTAAATTGTGGTATATGAAGGTTATGGAATATTATTGCTCTGTAAGAAATTACCAGCAGGAGGAATACAGAGAGGCCTGGAGAGACTTAAATCAACTGATGCTGAGTGAAATGAGCAGAACCAGAAGATCACTGTACACTTCAACAACAATACTGTATGAGGATGTATTCTGATGGAAGTGGAAATCTTCAACATAAAGAAGATCCAACTCACTTCCAGTTGATCAATGATGGACAGAGGTAGCTACACCCAGAGAAGAAACACTGGGAAGTGAATGTAAATTGTTAGCACTAATATCTGTCTGCCCAGGTTGCATGTACCTTCGGATTCTAATGTTTATTGTGTAACAAGAAAATGATATTCACACACATGTATTGTACCTAGACTATATTGTAACACATGTAAAATGTATGTGATTGCCTGTCATCGGGGGGAGGGAATATAGGGAGGGGGGGTAATTTGGAAAAATGAATACAAGGGATAATATTATAAAATATATATATATATAATAAAAATAAATAAAAAAATAAAAACGAAATTGGGCATTTACAAAAAGAACTAAAAACTGTGAAAGAAGAAAATAACTCCTTAAAAGTCAGGATGGAACAAATAGAAATGAATGATTCACAGAGAACCCAAGAATCAGTCAAACAAAACAAAAAAAAAATGAGAAGTTGGAGAACAACGTCAAATACTTACTGGGAAAATCTATAGACCTGGAAAATAGATCTAGGAGAGATAATCTGCGGATCATTGGACTTCCCGAAAACTATGACCAAAAAAAGTGCCTAGATTCTATTTTATAGGAAATTATCAAAGAGAACTGTCCAGAGATAATAGAAACAGAGGGGAAAGTAGATGTTGAAAGAATTCATAGAACTCCTTCTGAAATAGACCCTAAAAAAAGAACACCATGGAATATTGTGGCTAAGCTGCAAAATTACCACACAAAGGAGAAAATCCTGCAAACAGCTAGAAAAAAACAATTTAAATACCAAGGTGCCACAATAAGGGTCACACAAGATCTGGCTGCCTCCACATTAAAAGATAGAAGGGCCTGGAACCTGATATTACGTAAGGCAAAAGATCAAGTATTGCAACCAAGAATGAACTACCCAGCTAAGTTTAGCATCTTTTTCCATGGAAGAAGATGGTCATTCAATGAAATAGAGGAATTCCATATGTTTCTAAGAAAAAAACCAGACTTAAACAAAAAATTTGATCTACATCCACAAGACTGAAGAGAAACAGAAAAAGGTACATAGAACCCTTGAGAACTATAACTCTGTTGTGGGTATATAGAAAGTACACATGGATAACTTGATTTTACTGATATAAAAGAAAAAAAAAAGGAGGAGGTGTAGTAAAGGGAAGGGGGTAGTATCAGAAAAAGGGGAGGGTGTGATAAAAAGAGGGAAACTACGTCCCAGGAAGAGGCATAGAAAATACACCACATCTGAGGGAATTTAGAGAGGGGGAGAATCATTGTGTAAATCTTACTCTCATCAGAAGAGGCTCAAAGAGTAAATAATTGTCATATTTGTTTTTCAGAGAATTCTCTCTCACCTCATTAAAAGGGGGGAGAGGAAAAGGGAAAAGGAAAAGGAGAATAAGGGAAGGGATGTGGAGGGAGGGGGGAGGGATACTAAAAAAAAAAAAAGGGAGGGCTGTGCGTCACAAGGGGAGTCTATAAATTAAATATTAGGGAAGGGGTTCAGGGGGGTCAAGGGAAAAAGCACAATCTGGGGATAATATGATGGCAGGAAATACAGAATTAGTAATTTTAACTGTAAATGTGAATGGGATGAACGCTCCCATCAAATGGAGACGGATAGCATACTGGATCAAAAATCAGAACCCTACAATATGTTGTCTGCAGGAAACACACTTAAAGCAGGGAGATACATACAGAGTAAAGGTACAAGGTTGGAACAGAGCCTATTATGCTTCAGGTAAAGCCAAAAAAGCAGAGGTAGCTGTCCTTATCTCAGATCAAGGAAAAGCAGAAGTTGATCTAGTTAAAAAAGATAAGGAAGGAAACTATATCCTGCTGAAAGGTAGCATAAATAATGAAGCCATATCGATACTAAACATATATGCACCAAGTGGTATAGCATCTCACTTTCTAAAGGAAAAGTTAAGAGAGTTGCAAGAAGAAATAGACAGTAAAACTATAATAGTGGGAGATCTCAACCTTGCACTCTCAGATTTAGACAAATCAAACCACAAAACAAATAAGAAAGAAATTTAAAAAGTAAATATAATATTAGAAAAAGTAGGTATGATAGACCTTTGGAGAAAACTGAATGGCAGTAGAAAGGAATATACTTTCTTCTCAGCAGTTCATGGATCCTATACAAAAATTGACCATATATTAGGACATAAAATCTCAAAATTAAATGTAGGAAGGCAGAAATAATAAATGCCTTCTTCTCAGACCACAATGCAATAAAAGCTACATTCAGTAAAAAGTTAGGGATAAATAGACCAAAAAGTAATTGGAAACTGAATAATCTCACCTTAAAGAATGACTGGGTGAAAGAGCAAATTATAGAAACAATTAATAATTTCACCCAAGATGATGACAATGATGAGACATCATACCAAAATCTGTGGGATGCAGCTAAAGCAGTAATAAGGGGAAATTTTATATCTTTAGAGCCTTATTTGAGCAAAATAGAGAAGGAGAAGAGTAATGAATTTGCTCTGCAACTTAAAAAGCTAGAAAAAGACCAAATTAAAAACCCCCAACCAAAAATCAAACTTGAAATACTAAAATTAAAAGGAGAAATCAATAATATTGAAAGTAAAAAACAAACAAACACACTATTGAATCTATAAATAAAACCAAGAAAAGCCAATAAAATAGATAAACCTTTGCAAAATCTGATCAGAAAAAGGAAAGAGGAAAATCAAAATGTTAGTCTTACAAATGAAAAGGGGGATCTTTCCACCTATGAAGAGGAAATTAGAGAAATAATAAGGAATTACTTTGCCTAAGTTTATGCCAATAAATTTGATAACTTAAGTGAAATGGATGACTTCCTCCAAAAATATAGGCTTCCCAGGTTAACAGAGGAGGAGATAATTGCTTAAATAGTCCCATTTCAGAAAAAGAAATAGAACAAGCTATTAATCAACTCCCCAGGAAAAAATCCCTAGGACCATATGGATTTACATGTGAATTCTACCAAACATTTAAAGAACAACTAGCCCCAATGTTTTATAAACTATTTGAAAAAATAATGAATGAAGGAGTCCTGCCAAACTCTTTTTACGACACAGACATGGTACTGATACCTAAACCAGGTAGATCGAAAACTGAGAAGGAAAACTATAGATGCGGAAATCAAACTGTCACTCTTTGCAGATGATATGATGGTGCAGATTCTAATAAAAAGTTATTAGAAATAATTCACAACTTTAGCAAAGTTACTGGATAAAAAATAAATCTGCATAAATCCTCAGCATTTTTATACATCACCAACAAAATGCAACAGCAAGAGATACAAAGAGAAATTTCATTCCAAATAAATGTTGAGAGTATAAAATATTTGGGAATCCATCTACCAAAGAAAAGTCTGGAAGTATATGAGCAAAATTATGAAACACTTGCCACAAAAATAAAGTCAGATTTAAATAATTGGAAAGACATCCAGTGCCCATGGATAGGCCAAGCGAATATAATAAAGATGGTAATACTCTCCAAACTAATCTATTTATTTAGTGCTATACCAATCAGCCTCCCAAGAAACTATTTTAGTGCCCTAGAAAAAAATAACAACAAAGTTCATATGAGAAAATAAAAGGTTGAAAATTTCAAGGGAATTAATGAAAAAAAAAGTCAGATGAAGGTGATCTAGGTATACCTGATCTAAAACTATATTATATAGCAGCAGTAACCAAAACCATTTGATATTGGCTAAGAAATAGACCGGTTGATCAGTGGAACACATTAGGTACAAAGGACAAAAAAGGCTAACATTAGGGATAAAAATGCATTATTTGAAAAAAAAAACTGTTGGGAAAACTGGAAATTAGTATGGCAGAAATTAGATATGGATCCATACTTAACACCATATACCAAGATAAGATCAAAATGGGTTCATGATGTAAGCATAAAAAATATGATCATAAATAGATTAGAGGAACAGAGGATAGTCTACCTCTCAGATTTATGGATGAGGAAGGAATTCATAAGTAGAGAAGAACTAGAGATCATTATTGATCACAAAATAGAAGATTTTGATTACATGAGACTAAAAAGTTTGTACAAACAATACTAATTCAAACTAGATTAGAAGGGCAGTAACAAATTGGGAAAAAAATTTTATAGTTAAAGGTTCTGATAAAGGTCTCATTTCCAAATATATAGAGAGAATTGATCCTAATTTATAAGAAATAAAACCATTCTCCAATTGATAAATGGTCAAAGGATATAAACAGACAATTCTCAGATAATGAAATTGAAACTATATCCACTCATGTGAAAGAGTTTTCCAAATCACTATTGATCAGAGAAATGCAAATTAAGACAACTCTGAGATATCACTACACACCTGTCAGATTGGCTAAGATGACAGGAAGAAATAATGATGAATGTTGGAGGGGATGTAGGAAAACTGGGACACTAATAAATTGTTGGTGGAGTTGTGAAAGAATCTGGCCATTTTGGAAAGCAATCTGGAACTATGCCCAAAAAATTATCAAACTGTGCATACCTTTTGATCCAGCAGTGCTACTACTGGGCTTATATCCCAAAGAAATACAAAAGAGGGGAAAGGGACCTGTGTGTGCCAAAATGTTTGTAGCAGCTCTTTTCGTAGTGGCAAGAAACTGGAAGATGAATGGCTGTCCACCAATTGGAGAATGGTTGGGTAAATTATGGTATATGAAGGCTATGGAATATTATTGGTCTGTAAGAAATTACCAGCAGGATGAATTCAGAGGCTTGGAGAGACTTGCATGAACTGATGCTGCGTGAAATGAGCAGAACCAGAAGATCACTATACACTTAAACAACAATACTGTATGAAGATGTATTCTGATGGAAGTGGATATCTTCAACATAAAGAAGATCCAACTCACTTCCAGCTGGTCAATGATGGACAGAAACAACTATACCCAGAGAAGGAACACTGGGAATTGAATGTAAAATATTAGCACTACTGTCTATCTACCCAGGTTACTTATACCTTTGGAATACAATTCTTAATGTGCAACAAGAAAATTGGATTTACACATATATATTATATCTAGGTTATACTGTAACTCATGTAAAATGTATGTTGATTGCCTGTCATCTAAGGGAGGGAGTAGAGGGAGGGAGGTGTGGAAAAATTAATACAAGGGATAATGTTAAAAATATATGTATATAATTAAAAACTTATAAAATAAACCTATATTCAACTTAATAATTTGTGAATGGAATAAAAAATATTGGCATAGTAAATTATGTTGAAAAATAAAATGGAGATTATAATTCAAGATAAAAAAAAAATTGAAATAAGTAAATTATACAGTCTGCTCAAAAATGTCATGCCTATGCAACCTGAATATCTTTCTTAAGAAAAAACATGAGATGATTTTAGAAATGGTAAGCATTGTTCAATCATACAAATTTACCTTGAGTATAAGACCTAGAGTCAAGAAATATACAAATATGTGAGTTCATCTATAAATTTACTGTCTTTGTTTAGCTACATAATGAACTGGCCAGAAAAATGGTGAAAATTAACCACAAATCAGAATAAAGAAAGCAAAAAAGAATCCCAAGAAAATAAGAAAATTAAAAAGTCATAAAATTTGCTAATCCTGCAAAAAAAAAAAGAGAAATTTATATAGGTAAATGTCAATATAAATTCTTTATTTTTGCTATTTTTAAAAAAAGGAGAATCAGTATAAAATAATTTCCAGAAAAAGGAGATTGAAAAATTCTTACAACCTTTTTCAATCAGCATGCTGTTATTTTTTTCAAATAGAAAGATATGGCAACCAAAGACAAATTTTAAAATTTAGAGTATAAGTTCATTTGAATAATGTTACAGTGGATAATGAAAGTGAATATGACTGGTATTATGTTAGGTTCTCTAAAGGAATTGAAATTAGTAGGAGAAGGATTACAATTGAGAGACAACAGGACATTACATTTTGGCCCCCAACGTGGGGCAAGGACTTATTCTGAGCCCTTCAGAGGAGCTATCCTGGACTTGACATTTTGGTGCCTGAACAGGGACTTGACAAGATCCTGATTCCAGTTGAAAAGTCTCTCTGACCTAGAAATAAGCATGAGTAACAAGAAAACTTTATTAAATAGCTAAAGTAGAATTTCAGTGAAATGGGGCAAATTTTTAGAAAACAGCCTCCCGTTTCTGTTCATGGAAAATGTTTAGAGAGCATTATCAAGGTTGTGAAAAGCCAAGGATTGATTATAATTTTGGATGAAATCACTGAACTTTTAAAAACTGTGCAGGTCATATGTCCTTGATTTTCTCTGGAAAAATAATTGGATTTAGATGAGTGGGAATTAGTAGGAGAGGAACTAGGTGAATACTACAATTCCAAACCAAAGTTAATTTCCAAAGATATACTTCATACATACAATTTAATTCAAGTGGCTTTAAGAAATTATATAAGTGTTAGACTAAAGAAAAAGAAGAAAGAGCCAGAGGGGGAGGATCCAACTAAATTAGCTGAAAAGGATGAATCATATAACAATGAAGTTAAGTATAATTCTGAGCAACAGGAGCATTTCCCATCTCCTCCCCCAATTAACCCTTCATGGGTGGAGCAAGAAGGAGGAGGGGAAGAGGCAGAAACACAAACAGAATTGCCTGTTAAGCAGCTTATGACAAGATTAGAAAAAGCATTGGTTAAGGCTAAGAAAGAGGGACAGGATAGAAATGATTTTATACATGCATATCCTGTAATTGAAGAGATTGACTTTTTAGGTCAAAAAAAGAGATTATATACTCCTTTTGATTTGAATAAAATTAAGGATTTGAAAAAAGGTTGTACCCTTTATGGGGCTACATCAGCTTATGTTAAAATGTTACTAGATGGTTTGTCTTATAAAATCCTAACCCCGAATGATTGGAAATCCATAGCTAGGACTTAGTTAGAACCTGGACAAAACTTGTTGTGGCTTTCCGAGTTTCATGAATCATGTGGGATTCAAGTCAGATGCAATAGGGAAACAGGAGTTAACACACAATTCACTTTTGACCAACTAGCAGGTGCAGGTCAGTATGGAGAGAATTCAGAAGAGATTAATTATCCCATGACAGTGTATGAGCAAATTTCTAAGGTTGCAATAAAAGCTTGGGGTTCCCTCCCTAGACAGTAAGATTGAGGGGAGGCTTTTACTAAAATAGAGCAAGGTCCAAATGAACCTTTTGCAGATTTTGTGGGATGTCTGCAAACTGTTGTCAAAAGAACTATTGGAGAAAATGCAGCTACAGAAATAATGACTAGACATTGGGCTATGGAAAATTCCAATGAGATTTGCAAGAGAATTATATGGGGACTAGACAAAGATGCTTCTTTAGAGGAAATCATAAGACGCTGTGCTACAGTGTAAACAAATACTTTTTACACCCAGACTATGATGAACATGGAAAGACAGGGTCCCTCTTGGCAAAGGACTTCTGGAGAAACTTGTTGGTGTTTTCAATGTGGGAAAGTTGGACATCTAAGAGCTCAATATAGATATGGAGATAGAGTGAAAAGACAGGCTAAGAGAAGACCTAAAACTCCATGTCCAAAATGTCACAAGGGCTTCCACTGGGCCTCAGAATGCAGATTGACCCAGGGAAATGAGAAGTGGAGCCCAGCTCCAAGATATCAATCAAAAGATAGGTGGGGCATAATGGCAACTGAGGTTACACCCAAAGCCTTTAGAAGGTCAGGACTCTGATTTGATCAACCAGCAGAAAAACAATCATATGGCAGAAAGGGATTACCTGATAGGTCAGCCAAAAAGCAATCAGATTGCAGAAATAGATTACACTTGGAGATAATACAGGCCTTTTAAACCAACAGGGTTGTGTCCAGTGCAAACAGCTCCAATGTAATTGCCAGATGATGAAAAGAGTGGTAAAAAGAAGAAAATTAGATAGGTTAATTGCCTGGGAGAGAAGGTTTGCTTGTATTTTAACAGTCAGAGAAGGAAACAGATGGAGAGGGAAACAGATGGGTGGCAACAAGCACCTGGAGAGAGACAGAAAAAGAGAAAAACCTCAAAACAAAGGAGAAGATCTAACAAACATCTGACTCTGAAAGAGCATGGCTGATAAGAAGACTGTTGAAGGACTTGAAAACCAGCAGAAATCATTGGATTCCTTGAGATGAAAAATTATTGATGAAGACTATTGTAGGACTTAAAACTTGCAGGAATTATTAGATTTCTGGCACATGACCTAATGGACAATGGACTTATGGACATGTATAAATTCAATTTATGATTATTTGATCATGTTATTTGTTACATCACTTTTAGCATGTGTTATGTTACTATGTATTTATGTAATTTATGTAAGTATGTGTAACATCTCCCATATTAATGGATTTATGTATACCTGTTTCAAGATCATGACCACCCTATGTTCTAAATCAAAAGAAAGGGTGAGATCTTAGGTTCTTACTAGGTGATAAGTCTGTACTTAAAAATTCTCTAGCTCAGGGTTCACACCTTTAGTTCACACCTTTAAAAGGAGTTCTGAAAAGGAGTTTACACACCTTTAAAAGAAGGTATTCCATTGGCTGTAGGAGTTCCCACAAGCCCCTGGGAGTACCTACAAGCCTATTCTCTGGGAGGATAAAAGGAGGCAACATTGAGCCTGGAGACAGTCTGGATTGGGTTAAGGACAAACTTTTGAGGAGAACTTCAGGGAAGCTGGAGGAGATTCAGAGCCAGTATTCAGGAAGAAGAGGATTCGAGATTCTACCTTCACTCTGGCTGGAGGCTCCAGAAGCCTCCCAAGAAACCTGCTCACAGAGAAAAGGATTTACAGAAAAGAAACTTCCTTCCAGAGAAGGATTACAATTGAGAGACAACAGGACACTACAGTATTACCTCAAAAAAGAGACCAAAATAGGGAATGGGGAAAATGGTTCATGAAGAAGAAACACACACACACACACACACACACACACACACACACACACACACACACACACATACAGACACAACATAGTAGTAGACTCAATTAAGTATAAATGAAAGTATGCATATTATCTATGTCTACATAAATATAGATAATCAGATGAAAAAACAACAAAGAAGTGTGAAATAGAACAGATCTAGCATTTCTATAGATATTGGTTGTCATAATTGAGAAGATTAGAACCATTGTATTTGGCCTACAATATATGTATAGGTTCTAGTCCAAGAATTGAAGAGATTTTTATATATGGAGAATTTTTTGAGATCATGAAAAGTTCTCAGGCTACATTTTTCATGTGGAAAACTTTGTTTTGCAATACCAGTGACCTTGAGTAAGTGATCAATGCCCAAGTATTGAAGCACCAAGTTGAAATAAGGAGCAAGATATAAGTGTATGAAGTTTGGACCTAAAATCAAAAGAAAAAAGATAGGAAAGAAGAAAAAGGGTAGTTTGAAGTTGAAAGCAAATCAGTTGTAGCAATTTGCTTAAATCAAGTTTAATTTGAAGCTTCTTTATTCTCTGCTCCTACCTCAAATTACAGTTCTGAAGATGTTCCTACTGTTTACATTTCAATCCTTTTTTTAATAAGCTTTTTGAACATATAGAAAGAGGGCAGGGATAATGTTGTACCCTGAATAAAAACCCATAGCCAATATGTTGAACTTTGAAAAAAAAAAAAAAAAGGATAAGGATTGTCATGTCTTACATTCCAACACACCCAATTTATGCCATGAGAAAAAGTAGAAACATCATTTAAGTTGATTAAATCTGGTTGAATGAAGTGAACAGAACTAAGACAACATTGTACACAATAACAAGATTATGTGATGATCTATTGTGATGAACTTGCCCTTTTTAACAATGCAGTGATTCAAGGCAATTCCAAAATAATTGGATTGGAAAATGCTGTCCACATCCAGAGAATATTGTGAAGACTGAATGTGGATTGAAGAATAGTGTTTTCACCTTTTGTTGTTGTTATTTGCTTTTCTTTCTTGTGTTTTTCCCTTTTTATCTGACTTTCCTTGAATAATATGACCAATATGGAAATGCAATCAATAGAATTGTATAATCTATATCAGATTGCTTCCTGTCTTAGGGAAGAGGGAGGCAATGGAGAGAGAGGGAGAAAAATTTCAAATACAAAGTTTTACAAAAATGAATGTTTACATGTATTTAGGAAAATGAAATACTATTGGAACGTTAAAAAGTTAAAAATCAAGATGAATAAATCAGAAAAACATTGGCCAAATAAACACAGAAAACATCAATGATAAGATTGATTCAATTTTAATGACACTTAGGAATATTAGGTTATCTACAATACTTGGCAGGCATATGAGTAAGAAAAGAGAAGTAAAATATTTTGCATGTTTTGTTGTGGGTAAAGATACATGGAATGAGTAAAAGCAAGTCCTGTCAGGTTAGCAAGCAACAAGTATTTGTGATTACTACATGTCATATATTGTGCTATGTCTTGGAAATTGTTTTTTTTTTTTGTTTTTTTTTTTTCTTTTTTTTTTCCCTCAAAGGGCTTATATTCTAATGGAATAAGATAGCAAAAGGAAATTGAAGTGTGTGTGTGTGTGTGTGTGTGTGTGTGTGTGTGTGTGTGTGTGTGTGTGTGTGTATGTGCATTGACTCTATGGTGGGGAAAAAACTTTGTAGTGGAAAAGTCCATAAAATCAAGGATGACTGGTTTGGGAGCTTCCTCATGTTGGAGTCTCCAGGAAAACTTACTAATAGGAGAAAAAGAGCTCAAAGCTGAAGTAGAGTTCCCATAGAAGCTGCAAGGCTCTTAGGAAAGTTGTACACTGTTAATATGCAATAGAACAGATTGACTTGATTCTGTGATTTTTCTCTAGCAACAATCTTGAAATAGGTGCCAAGAAATCCAATTTTATTGGTTACACAAGATTCATCTGTCAAGAGGTCAAAAATAGCAGTAGGACTGGAGGACTAGTGACTATCACTAAAGTGATAGTGGGACAGTAAAGTGGAAAATTATGGATAAAATCTGGATATGGACTAGCAAAGCCATAATGGAGAACATAAATTATGGCAATAGGGGTCTGTCAAGGGACAAGAAAAATGATAAAGGGAAAAAAATAGGTTGAATGAGCATGTATGTGATATAAGATTACACTTACCTAGACTGAATTGTTAAGCTTCCATATCTTAGAGGTGGATCACTTCCAAGACATTATTTGGTCCAAGCTATGGTCCATATTGGTATATGACTGAAGTGGAGTAAAGCTAAAAATGTCTAGAAATTAAAAGGCCAGTGCTAAATAAATTTTGAACACAAATAAAATCTCTAAGGATGGAGAGTGGATGAAAGGAAGACTGAGAGCTTTACAAATCTAACTTATTGAAAAAGTAGGGAGAATAACCTAGAAAACAATGTTTAACAAAACAAGTTATGTGTAGAGGGAAGTAGATTGAAGATACCTTAAAAGACAATAAAAAATTGTTTGTGGGCAAAGAATGAAATGAAAGTGGCATCCCTCCATTTGTCTCTGTCATTTGAGAGGTCAAAAGTGATTGTACAATACTACGAAAAGTATCATTGTATGTTGTATTTTCAAGGGAGAATTGGATGAATGGACACTGTTGAAAAGACTGAAATATAGTGAGTTTTCTGACTATAACAAAAGTCTCAAAAACTAGTATATTATGCTAGGTGTTGAATGAACTAGGTTGGATTGAGATGATGGATGAATAACATTTATTATTATATGAGTTGCTGAGCAGTCATATGAGTTTGTTGATTATAGCATAAATAGGAAAACATGAAATCTCATTTTGAATAGCTAGAATATTAATTAACCTATTGCCATGGCATGGTCTTTCTTGATTGAAAAAAAAAAAAAAAGGTTAGAGGACTTGCAGAGTTAATCCACTCTATGTTTGAAGTAGAATTTAGAATGGAATTGCCACCAGAACAGGCCTTTTCAGATACAGCGAGTAGGAATACAGGAGGACATTGAGTGGGAACAGGGAGATACATACTCAAAGACAATCTCTTCTGCATCACAGTTTTGTCTAAGATTATTTCCCTTAAAATGGCATCCACCTGTTTGCTATATATTTTGCACCATCATTTAAATAGCATCTAACATCTGACTTTCCCCCTATAGTTTTCCTTGATTAAATCTGCATCAAAGAAGATTTACATCCAACTCTACTCTAAATAATCATATGTACATTTGTGTCAGACCTGGAATAGGACCTTCTGATCAAGCAGATCTGTATCTTGACCCCAAAATAATGATGCCATTTTGATACTCTTCAAAAATGACAACCACATCCTTGATTAAATAGAAAAGAGCTGATCATTAGTTCTTAGCAAAATTTGTATAAACTTGATATCCATTTGCCTCCTCTCCAAAAGGAATCAAGCTATATAGCAAGTGGAAAGACTATTAGAGTTGGAGACAGAAGACATGGTACGGACAATCTGCAGGATAACTGGAGGTTTATTTTATTTCTCTTAGTCTGAATCTTCATCTATCCTATGAATTGATGATACTATACCTTTGAATGCATATGATATGGAAACTTTTCAGCCAGAATAAAACAATATTTGAACAATTTTAAGAAATCAGAAGTTCATGGAATTGGTATAGAAGAGAATGCCTAATATTCTTCTATCCTGCCACCCATGTCTCCATATATTCTACACTCTGTACCATGCAGGGAATCTGAAGGCAGACAAAAGTAAAGATTTGGATCAAAGTACAAAGGCTAAAGAAAAATAATAGATTTATGAAATTTAAAGGAGATTATAAATATCTACTTATTAACATTCCTCCTGACCCCATGCTGAATAATTGTGGTCATAATGATCTCTTGGAGCAGGGAATAATAAATAAATAAATACACACACACACACACACACACACACACACACAGAGAAATAGCTAATCAACTTTTGTTTTTTGTGACAGAATATGGAAATAGAATATAATTGTGATAAAATAAAAAAAATATATATTGGCTTTGTGGGTGTGTGGGTACTGTACATTTGTGATTATGGTGACAAGTAACTGGACATTGAGAAAATGCCCATCAATTGGGGAATGGCTAAACAAGTTGTTGCACATGATTGTGATGGAATACTATTATGTTATAAGAAATGATGAGCAGCATTGTTTCAGAAAAACCTGGCAAGACTTACATGGATTGATGCAAATTGAAATGAAAGAATCAGGAATGTTTTACATAGTAACAGTACTGTTTTAATAATAATCAATTGTGAAAGACATAACTATTCTAATCAAGACAATGATCCAAGGCAATTCCCAAGCTCCCATGATGAAAAATGCTATCTACTTCCAGAGAGAGAACTGATGAACTTAAAGTATTGATTAAAGCATAATTTTTTTCTTGATTACATTTATTTTTCTTGATTACATTTATTATTTTCTTAATTATATTTATTATTTTTGGAACGTTAATGTGAAAATATATTTTGCAAAATTTTACACGTGTAATTGAAATATTTCTTGACTTCTAAGTGGGTCAGTGAGGGGCTGAAGAGAAGAACAAAATTTAAAAATAACACTTTAAATGAACATAAAAATAAAGATAAATTAGCTAATGAATGAAAAATGAATGAGTAAATAAGCAAACAAATAAGTTGGGAGAGGCCCAGTTTAACAGTGATTTCAGGCACTAAATCCTAAGATACTGAGACTACCATTTGAGTAAGCCTTGATTTGTACAGCTAGGTTTACAAATTAATTCATGGTAATATGATTCTCCTTAGTGAAATGGATTTGATGTATCTTACAGTCTAGTTTTAATTTCTGTCTTCTCTTGATGGTTCTGGTCTACTGTCCATGTCATATGCATGCATTTTTCTACTAGTATCCTCTGAATTAGATTGTAAATTTGCTGATTTCAGGGATACTTAAATCAATCTGAAAAATGCTTAGCATAAACAACAAGCATCATAAAACAGGAGTTTTTAAAACATGGTCTTCTACTATACTCCATGTTGTAATGCTTTGAATAGAAAATAATTTAAGTCAAGATTCTGGAGAAAATGACTTGCATTTCTATTAGCACCTCTCAATCATTGTCAGATTATAAAACATTTGTTTCCAAATCCATTTGGCATGGAGAACCAAAGGGCTAATATGTAAAGAAAAGAAAGTTTTTTCTATATTCCCAGTCTGATTAAAGTAGTAAGCACCATTCATCCCATGGGAAAATTTGTTCCTGGGCTTTTCCATTTCATTTTAGCTGAGTCACAAATTTTAAAATAGGTGAGATAAGTTTTGGGAAAGGAGCCAACATTATTTTAATCTATCCCTTAAACTTTGCAAATTTACCCAGCACTGATTGACAGAATACATCCCTAACTGTGGATTTTTTTTTTTTTTTTTTTTTTTTTTGCAGCCCTGAAGGGACTCCTCATTGTAATTTGATCATAAGAAGATATCTTTCCCTCATTTCAAATCTAAATTTAAACATCAGCTTTTCTTCCTCATGAACATCAGTTTTTGCAAATTCTTGCCAAATTAAATATCATCGAAATAATCTGAAAGAAAAGAAACTTCCCTAATATTTCTGTTATTGAAATTTGTGCTATAAATGGCCACCTTGTTTCCAGTATGACTTGTGTTCCAGCATGTACTCAGTAGTCAGCACAAAGGGTTAATCATTTTGTAAGGAGAGGTGTCAGCCACACTGCTGGCATGAGCTTTCATACTCTCCCCCTTTCTTCTATAAAATGGGACAATGGGGTATGATATAAGATTCAATGACCTTATAGTACCCACCTTAAGTTACCTAGATCATCTCTGAGATAACATTAGCCCTTCCCTCTTTTAAATTTGTACACATCAGCATTGTCTTGCTCCTATAAGGAAAAGTTGTATTTAAAAGTAACTGAAGGTTTCAAACCCACAACAGTTCCCTGTGGCCATTCCACCCATAGGTGCCAGTCCTAGTGTTTTTGTTAATAAATTACATTTATTTTCATCTACTTGAATTCTATCTCTGGTGTGAAATCTTGAACAAAGATTTTCTTTTAACACCCTGACCTCTGACAAGTCATTCATACTCTGAGGGAGGGAGGGAGGGACGAAGGAAGGGAGGGAGCAAGGAAGGAAGGGAGGGAGGGAAGGAGAGAAATATGGAGGTAAAATACAGAGGAAGGAAGGAAGCATTTATCAGGAAGGTGAAGTCTATGATCCCTACTCAGAATAATATTTTTTAAAAAACATAAAATAAAATACTTCATATTACAAAAGAAACCAAATATATTGAAAATATTCATTAAAATATTAAATTTATGGATTTGCTAAGAACACACTTTTAAAGTCATTTTTAAATCTTTCTGTCCCCTAAATTAATTAGCTTTTTCACAATAATAGGTGATAGTTACATAGTGCTTTAAATATTACAAAAATTTCACCTGTATTATTTCACTGGAAACATAATAACCAAATGAAAAAAAAATAGTATGAGCATTGTCAAATCATTTTTTCAGATAAAGAAACTGAGTCCAAGTAAGTCGAAAAGCTGACATTTGAAATGAGTTCTTTTGTCTTTAAATGGACAACTCCTTGTGATTCACCAGTGTCACTCTATAATACACATTGAGCTCTTAAATATATATAATATTGTATGTTTATTTAACTTTGAATTTGTGAACATTTTATTGCCCTAACTTGAATTTTAGTATCTGTTTAATTATTACTTTTGCTTCCCACAAAATCTATTATGGAATCTTGTACTTAGACGTTCAGTAAATATTTGTTGAGTAGTGAATGAATTCAGCATTGGAGCCAACCAAGGCATTTTCTAGACTGTGCACCCATCAGTTTATGTAATATTTCTGCTTTGTAATATACTTACAACACTAATTCTCTTTAGAATAGAGTGGAACTACGATATAACTGCTGGATGTCTCATGGAGAGGAGTACCTTTGGCTCCATTTTTGACTTTCAGAAGTATGAGGATGATGGGTACTCATCTCTGCCCTTCAAGAGCTTTAGCATGCTTATTATATGGAGAAAATAGAGATAAGTATCGGGTAAAATTTTTCTGGAAAGGGAAATGAGGTTAGAGCAAGAAGTCCTATTTCTTTCAATTCAATGAGTGCTCATTAATGCCTACTATAGGAAAGTTAAATAGGTAGCATCAGGATGGGGCCTGGAGGTAAGAAAGGAACAGTTGTATCTTGCTCCATTATGGATCACTGTGTTCCAGTCTTTGCTAGTATTTGGTATGACTTTTGTCTTATTCTTTGGAAATCACAGAGTACTGGAACTCAAAATCATTAAGGAAAATATAAGAATTCTTAATAAGTAAAACTTTATTCACATTTTGGCAGATTCTTAAAGAAAAGAGAAGAAATGCTTCAAAATAATGTTTTATTTCTGTACACATTCAGACGACTATATCTTCACCCACAAACATACACATACATACATATTATCCTATGCCACACACAAAAAATGTTCACTTTACCAGTCATTGGATGGATCCTTATTGATCTTCAGTTAAATTCTAAGTTTCACATTTACCTTAATTAATTAAGCTACATTTGTATTGAATCTTCTCAGCTGGCCACCCTATGCTGGGCCCTTATTCTAAGTCCTTAGGAAAATTTCAAGGTAAGGACATGATTGAGCTGCAGGACTGAGTTAATCACCCTTTACTTTTAAACTGCAAGTTCCCTAAGAAAATGAACAATTAAAAAAGTCTTATTTAAATTACCTTCCATAAAATGCCTGGTTAAAGTTCCCTCTCCTTACTTTCTCCCCCCTTTCATCTTCTCTCATCCTCAAGTTCAAATCTTCTCCCATAAATTTAAAAATAAAGGCATTTTTGATTACTAAATGGTTTTCCACATGCAGTGAAATAATTTGACTTAATGAATACAAAATGACTCTGCTGAAATTCATTTATCTGGATTTAGTGTGTTTAAATACCAGGAAGGATCAAGGAATTCATATTGGTTACTTATGAGCTAATGAGATAATCAGGGTTTAATGAAAATCAACAGTTATTAGCTAATCAGTTCAGCTTGGTGACTATTGGTCTGCTTTAGCAGGACAAGAATAATTAAGCAGCACTTAAGGTATGGGAAGAACGTTAGTCAGAAATTGATGTGCCTATGGAAGCCTCCAAATGGCGGCCGTTTAATGGTCCTTTATATATCTCCATGGCAACCCACTTTGGTAATTCACAGAGCCTCGGTATAGGAAAACAAGGGGCAGAGTGTTCTTAGGAAGGTGCAATCCCCTTTAAGCAGATCTATAAGCATCGCAGATGAACAGAACTCTAAACATTCCTCCATGAATATTCATGAAGTAAGTTGTTTTTTGTAGCCTGCCTAGTCAGCAGTCACAAAACACATGGTGTGTGTTGGCAGCATCTTGCCTAGGTAGAGGGCTATGGACTGAGGCAATGGCAGGAACTAGGACCTGCGAGGCTGACTGACATTTCCATCTGTAGCTAAGGCTGGTAATTAACAGGAAGGAGTGTGCCTGAAGCATTGCACCATCTGCTAGGGAAACGGCTCAGTAAGAAAGGAGCTGGGTAGCATCTCAGTGGTGGCTCGATCTGGTTCCGACATGAGGCCGGGCATCTGTTAGCTGAGGAGATAGGCTATTAGGAAATTCAACTGGGAATGAACAACAGGGAAAGAGCACTCTGACCTAGCCCATAAAAGCCACTCTTCAGAAATGGTGTCTTTTTATCTTACTTACACAAGTCTTCTGAAAATGGTTTGCTGAGGGACCATTATGGATCTGTTTGAAGTAACACAATGGTTTCCAAAACACTGTTTTATTCCAACATGAAATTCTTGAAATCAGGATACAGCTGTCATCTTTTGACAATAGAGCTAATTTCAGAGCAAGGATATGAGGTTAAATTCCTTCTTTTGTTGTTTGGATTGGGGAGAAGGGGGAAAAAACAAAATTAACATTTAAATATCATACAATTCAACTCCAAGAACATAGAAAAATCCTAGCACTACCCTGATGGAGAGTAAATGGGGCAGAAATCACCTCAAAATTTTATAGGCTCAAAATGCTTTCTTGTCTTGTTTTTGGTTTGGGGATACCATTGTAATTTTCCAACATAAGCCTCTCTTTTTCTGTTGTACCATTATTACAATTCTTAGCCTCCAATCAAGCCAAGCTTCTGGACTTGGGTTTCAGCACAGTTTAATAATTACTTGGCTTAATGAACGAATTCTTTCCAAAGAAAGAATTTCTTTCTAAAGAAAGACTCATTCTTTCTAACTAAAGTGCATTTGAGCATTTGAGTGCTATGAGGATTTGCCCAACCATGGAGTTTGCAGAAAAGTTCATGATCTATGAAGTAACATAACATAAAAAAAAAGATTAAAAACGTTTTTCTACCAATCTACCATCTTTGAAAATTGCTTCATCTTTAGTGGCCAGGTCCTTTGAAACAATAAACATATTAATAATCCATAACAATTTGAGTGATTTCCTGAACTAAAGAATCTAATAAAGGCTGAGCTTATAAGAATGCATTGTTGGGGAATCAGATTAGTTGTTTATATTTACAGTTATTGCTGTGTCAATTTAATTATCTTATGTTACAGAAAGTCTGTTATGGATATTATTCTTCATAAAGCTGTTTTTACTGATGTAGTGAGAGTTATCTTTAGGCCTGTAAAACAGAGATAATATACTACAAACTTTGTGGGTCAATTACAAAAAAAGGCAGTTGATAAATCTTAAAACACAATAGTAATGAGTTGTTATTACTATTCAAATATATGAAACTCTCCTAGGATTCTTTATTGATAAGATAGGGATCCTCAATATGTGTAGCACATGCCAATGGAGTACAAGCTTTGGCAGGTCCTAGCAAATGATGATGATTTTGAATAAAATTTGATTGATGACCACATATCTGTCAGCACAAGGCCAGCTTTGGAAATTCAGAGAAGCTCTTCACCAGAAATGTTTCTGTAGGGTGATAACATTTCTGAGCTCATCCTGCAATATGTCTGCATCAATGTAGGGTGTGCCCACATTGATGAAATTATGAATCACTAAAATATTGAAACAATATGGAACTGAATAAACAGGCACTTTTTAATGCAGTGAGATGTGGTAGGCATGTGATTTAAATAAATTGGAGATGTTTTGTCTCCTTTGCTTTCTAGCTGGTTTTCCTAATCCACTATTGTAATATGATAGAATTATATATAGACAGCTGAGAAGGATCGCAAAGGCTATCTGTACCAGTCTTATTTTACAGAGGAGGAAAGTGAACTTTTTGGAAGTCATGACTTGTCTAAGTCACACAAATAAATATCAATGACAAGATTTAAACCCAAGTTCTCTGACTCTAATTTTTCTCCCTGTACCATACCACTTCCCCAGAGTTCTCTTTTTTATTCACCAAAATTTATGAAGTACTTACTATATCCTCATTGTAAAGTGAGGAAATTGAGCTTAATGGCCTCTATGGTACTTTGTAGCTCTAAATGTATGATGCTATGAACTTATGAAGAAGAGCATCATGGAACCAGAAATTGTCCCAGAGTTAGTAAGGTATGAATGAATGCACCTTTTGCCTCTGATATATATTAGTCATAAAACCACAAGTGAGTTACTTAACCTCTCAGTCTCCAGGTAACTACAAGACTGGAATCTGCAGAACAGTTGGAAATTTGTAATTGGAGAGAGAAATTTTTCATTGAAAAATACTCTTTTTCCTCCTTTCTCTGCCTTTCCGAATCTTTTTCTGGTTCTTCTCTTTCTCTGTCTCTCTGTTTCTCTCTCTGTCTCTTAACACTGAATCTTTCTTTTTTCTGTGTCTTTATAGCTGTGTCTCTATATCTCTTTCTTGTTAAGGCCCATTCCTAAGTGAAGGGACAGATCAATTCTTTGAGAGCCTCCACAGCTGTGAATTATAATACTTGAAGGAATTGCAAAGCAGCCTTTACTAATACAGATGTTTCTTGTAGATTGGGAATGAAATAAATTGGAATCCGAGAGAAGAGGAGAGAGATCAGACAATGAAACTGCCTCTCAGTCTCCTTGTACCTTCATCATCCTCTCACATAAAGAGATCCATTCTACAGGTCTGAGTTAGACCTCCAGCAGCCACTGGCAGATGGCTCCTGTAGCACAACACTTTCTCTTTTCTCTATGTGTGAGCACACACACATAAACAAAAACATGTATATGAAGGCTATGAACCAGAGTGGATGAAAAGATCATTGTGTGTGTAGCAGCCATTCCAATATATTGTGTAGCCTGACAATTATCTTTGCTATGCAATTTTCCCTTGCTTATGACTATATCCAGCTCTGAACTCTTGTTCCTGTACTCTAGGGAGCTCTTCCTTTTCTGAGGAAATTCTCTATTGCTGATACTTTGATGTCCCTAAGCCCTGTAGTTATTTAATGTTTGATGTTGTGCTTCAATATGTCCTCATTGTGTGCTTTTGACACCTTTAGGCTGACCAGAGTGCTGGTGTTTACCTATGTTGCACTCAATATCACTTCAAGGTCAAGAAACTGGCTGCAATTCAAGTCAGTGCTAATGTTAAGTATAGCTCATGGATTCTATAGATGAAACTACTAAAATAATAGAATGAAATATACAGTATATGGCAGAAAAAGAAAAAAAAAAGTCTTCTTACCATAGAAGAAGTTTCAAATGACCACTAGCTTGTAGATGAAAATATGAAACCATGCAAAGCAAAAAATACAGAAAAATGTATTATGTATCTACTGTTTCTAGAGTTCCCTGCTACCTGTTAGTTGTAATTTAGAGAAGTCAGAACTCCTGGACTCATGGAGATTATTTTCTAATTTTATTTTCTAATAATAATACTGCATGATAAAGCATATTGGAAAGGCACAAGGAAAAGTTTGAGAAAAGCTCAAGATGAGGTTGGGGAAATTAATGACTGCCTTGTTACCTACGAGAAAGTGGTTCTCTATAATGTCATATATTGTGTGTAGGATGGTGATAAAATTAATAATACTATTATTATTTTCATAAAATTAACATAATTAGAGGATCTATTTTCAAAAAAAAAAAATCTGGTGTAAATGTAATTCTTTCAAAAGCCTTTTATTACTAATCAAGTTGTGAACCATAAGATTCAGATGGATTTAAGAAGTGCTGTTCCTTCCATTTGCAGATGATACCAAAGCATTGAATTACCTAAAATCTTTCTTCTTTTGCCCCCTTTGACCAGTAGTTCCTGTATGGAACTGTGGATAGCAGTGTACCTATTAAATGAGAGATAATTTCTCTTCAAGGCTATCAGCATGTAAGAACACAGAACACATGGCATCAAGCCTCACTGATACCATGCTCTGACTAAGTGAACATGGATGCTAATAAAGCAGAGCCACAAAGGATTTTACAAATAGTTATTCTACTTTAAAAGCACTCTGAATGATATTGTAATAATATTATCATCACAGACTCAGTTTCTGTTAGGACCTAACCCCCACTGTACTCTCAGACCATAGATAGCCACATAACAGGGCAAGACATTCAGGAAAAAGAGAGATATAGAACCTTGCTTTCCTATCTGCATTCTGCATTCCTAACAGAGAAAGTTAACCTTCTCCACCCAACTCCTCCTACCCGGAAAACTTCTTGGGAAACCTAGAAAATATATTCCTGTGTTTTCTAAGTTACTAAAGTTTTGGGAGTTCTGATCCTCATGATATGATCTATGAAATATGGGTAAGGTAAGGCATCAAAGTCAGTCAATAAATAAACATTTATAAAGTGCCTACTATGTGCCACAACTGTGTTAAATTCCAGAGATAGCAAAAAAAGATTTAAAAGACAGATCCTGTCCTTAAGAATATAATCTAATGGAGGAAGTAAACATGAAAAGAAGGAAGGTTCAGAAATCCAAAAGCAGCATAGCTGATGGCAAATAGTGATAAGATTGTGCTGAGACCTCCCTTTAAATAGAGACCTTGTAGCATATGGTCTTACCCTCTGGGCAAATGTCCAATTAGAGAGGCATGTATGATAAGTGAGTACTGAGGCAGATTCAGTCTTCCAGAATAATAGGATTTCTCAATGATGAGTTCCTCGAGGAAGAAAGGAATAATGAATAAGGACAAAGAAGTCTAAAAACTGTGTAGTTGGTAGGGAAATTGTGAAAAGATCATGCTGATTCCTCTACTTTATGTATGAATTCTTTTTAACTTAAGGTCACAACCAGTCCATTTATACATTGACAAATAACATTCATCTTTCCTGCTTAAATATTACAAATACAGCCACATTTATATGCAACCAAAATAGCAGACCAAGAGTAAGAACAAGGATGAAACTTTTTAAAATCTATCCATATTCAACAAAATATATTACTAAATTTACTTACATAGGTTACACAATGAAGTAATGAAAGGACTTAAGAAGTCCTCTGAAGGATTCTGAAGTATTCTAAAGAAGAGAATATCTGGAGGATGAAGGAAAGAGGCTGAGTATGGACTTACAAGCCATTTCTAATATCTCAAATTCTGTGAGGGATTAGAATTTTGCTCTAGAAGGCAGAACTAGTACTAAGGCCTGGAAGTGACTGGGAGACAGTTTTTTGTGCAACATAGGGAGGACACTCTAAAGTTCACACAAATAACCTGAAGCTTCCATACTCTTTACTCTTAGAAATGCTCAATAATAGTGTAATGCTGTAGAAACTGAGACAAGATAGAGATTAGAAAGTTTTAATATTTTATTGAAGAGCTCAGATTAATTGACTGGATTGGGCTCACCTCTCAAAGAATCCATCAATGAGTGAAGAATTCCAGAGATTTTTATAGGACTTCAGTGATTGGGAGAGACAAAGGCAGAGGGGGAGTTAGAGTACTAGTCAGTGGACAGTAAATTCAGTTCTGACAGGTTAGGGGAGAGAACCATAAATTCTGTAAAATTGGGAGTGAAGAAGGCAGTCAAGCTAGAGACAGGAAGTCTGGAAAGAGAAATAGAGGGTGGCAGCTAGGTATCTGAGATGAGCCATCTGCTCTTATGGAATGTAAATTAATTCAGGGCTCCCAGCTCTAATTTTTTATATCACTCCTAATGGTCAGGAAAAAGGGGGGAGGCAGCATAGCATAATAACTCAGGGAAACTGAGATATTATAATTCAGGGAAACCGAGGCAGAACAATTCAAGGAAACCATGGCATAACAATAGAACAGTATAAGATCTGGTTGATATGATATAGAAAGAGTTTCCTGACTTAGGTAGGAGGTTTGATATCACAGTCTTCAAGTATCCTGCCAAATCTAGCATCCTTCCTGAATGAAATCCAAATCAAACAACTAACCATTCATTTGATGGCTATATAGGCTATATACTGCATCATTAACACAATGCTGTATCCTCTGACAGATTCATGGAACTCAAAAGCTTGATTTCTGCCCTCAAGAAGCTTGAAACAGATTAATTTTGAATCAAGAATGCAAATTAGCATTCAGAGGCATGCATTTCCTTAGCATTGAATGATTGATTATTGATTCTATTTTGCAACAATTATAGCTTATGTGAACACAGCCCTTAATGGTTTTAAAGAATTTAAATATGTTACACATCTTTCTTCTTATCACATCCCCATGTGATAAATAGTGCAAGTTCTATTTAAGCCTAATTTTTGATGTAGAAAAAATTGAATTCAGACTTGTCTTTTGATTCTAAAATTCAGAAATTTTTTAAAAGTAAAAACAAGCATATTTTTAAAAGGACAAAATACTGATTATTTATATTTCTATAGCATTCTATTGTTTACAAAGAATTTGATTCTCTATCCAACAATATCTAAAGATGGAGGAAAGATAAGTATAATAACTGAGATTTTACAAATAGGGAAATGGAATTTCAGTACACTTAAATGACTTGGCTAGGCTAATAAGTAGAAAAATTGGGATGTGAACCCAGAGCTTCTGACAGTATACTTGGTGCTCTCTCAGTTGGAGAAACACTTGATTTTGGTTAAAAAAAAAAAAAAAAGATAATGAGATAATGTATCATTTTAATGCAAGGTTTTACAATTAGTGAGAAGAATGTTGAATTTGAGACCAGTGGACTGGCTTTTTGAGTCCTGGCCTAACGCCACCTATGAGATCTCAGACAACTCATTTGAAATTTCAGGTCCCTTCCTTTCTTAAATGCCAGTTCTATCATCTGTAAAACAAAGGGACAAAACAGATGGTCTCTAAAGTTATTTCAAGCTCAAAATGCTATAATCTTAAGAAATATGGGGAAAAAAAAGTTGAGTTAGATAAGACTATATATTCATTAGCATTATTCTGAGTCAACTCACATGTGTAATGAAATATTAGAACCTTTCAAAAATAATCAAGAAAAAGAAAAGGGAAAAATGGGGTGGGGTGGGTAGATGGGAACACAAATTTACTTAATTGAAAAACACCAAAGTTTGACTCAGAGTGCAAAACAACAAAAACAACAGCACTCAACTCCATCTTCTTGCTCTGTCATTTTAAGAATCTTAGGCTAAAAGATTTTGAATTTGAAATCAATTATGCAAGCATTTTTGGAAAGGTGTAGACAATCCACATATTTCTCTCCCTATATCAGCATCTGATTGACCAGGGGTACAGAATAGCCAGATTCCTCCATAACCACAGAAATTCATTTCTGGGATACCATGTTGAATCTCATTCAAAAGAGTGTTGGCTGGGGACTGGACAAGCCTCCCTGTACAGCTGGTAAAATAGGCTAGCCTATTTTTCCCCTTTCTATTTTACTTCCTTTCTCATTCAGATATCAGTTTCCAGGCCAGCAGGTTTCCTTCAGCATTCAATCAATGGCAATATGTCCTCAATCAACATTTTTCATTTTTTTTTTAATGCAACACTGTCCTTTAAAGCTTTCTGCAGCTGGTTGGCAACTGAATTGCTGCCAATAGCCTCAGAGAGCCCTACTCTATTATGTGCACATCAGTAGCCTTTCCTAAGCTCACCAAATGCATGGGAGAAAATCTGATATGACTGTGAACTATATACAGGTACCAGAGCAAACTAGCTTTCCTATCTTACAGTTTAAAAAGATCAGAATTAGTAAAAGAAAAAATGGGGCTGGAGAATAGGAGAAAAAAAATGGGCTCACTCTGTGAGAGGTGATTTTCATAAGAAAGACATGAGGAATCTATGAAGTCAGTGTGTGGGTTGGAAGGAAGAACCTAACTAGAGAGTAGTCAAATCATCTTATGTATCAAGAATGTTCAACTAAGTGTCACAAAATTCTGCCTCTGTATTAAGTAATCCTTAACAATTAGTGTTAGGTAAGTCAATTCCTATCTCCAGATTCCTGTTCTTTCATCTATAAAATTTGATTTGATTTTTGACATTAATAATGATTGTGGACTTTGAAGAAATTCCATGAATTCAATACTATTAAATATTTTTGAAGATTCTACTCAGTGAGCATGTTGTTTTTAGTGAATATAGATCTAAACAATGGCTTATTCTGCCACAGAAATTCATGCAGATATAATCTTCACTAAACATTTGGGCAAAGGTATATTTGACTGATTAATGTAAGTTTCCCTGGAAAACTACCTATGTTTTTGAATGTTATAGCTTCTATTATTAATGCATCATTACAGATGGAGAGTTTTAGAACATATTATCTCTAATTGTCTACTAGGCAAATAGACAAATAGCCACTCTATGGCTCCTTCCATTTCTAATAAATTATGCTCTAAAATGACTTCTGTCCCTGTTATTCTATATTTTATATTCTAACTCTAATATTTTATATCCTAGGTTTTAAGATTCTTTTCCATTTTTCTTTGCCCCCCATGATTCTAAGATACTATATTTCTAAGAATTCTAATAATCAAATGACATGTCACTGAAAATGTTCAAGGTGTACTTGAATAGAGTATTAGATGAAAAAAATATATTAAGTGATCTTGCCATTGAAAGTCATCAGTAGGGTCTGTCCATAGAACCTTTTGTAAGTTTGGTCCATGCTTGTGTCTATCCTAGAATAAGTAAATGGAGAGGGAAAGAAGAAGAAGAAGAAGAAGAAGAAGAAGAAGAAGAAGAAGAAGAAGAAGAAGAAGAAGAAGAAGAAGAAGAAGAAGAAGAAGAAGAAGAAGAAGAAGAAGAAGAAGAAGAAGAAGAAGAAGAAGAAGAAGAAGAAGAAGAAGAAGAAGAAGAAGAAAGAGAGAGAGAGACAGAGAGACAGAAAGACAGGAAGACAGGAAGACAGAGGCAAAAACAGAGAGACAGAGACAGACAGACAGTGACAGAGAGACACAGAGAGAGAAACAGAAGACAGAGACAGGAGAAACAGAGACAGAGGCAGAGAGAGAAAAAGAGACAGAGACAGGAGAAACAGAGACAGAGGCAGAGAGAGAAAAAGAGACAGAGAGACAGAGAAGAAAGAGACAGAGAGAGAGAGAGAGAGAGAGAGAGAGAGAGAGAGAGAGAGAGAGAGAGAGAGAGAGAGAGAGAGAGAGAAAGAGAGGGAGAGAGGGAGGGAGGGGAGAGGAGAGGAAGAGACTATCTTAAAACTAAAGAAACCAATAACTTGTTACTGAAGACAGCTGCTTCTCTTATTGAAATGGGACCTTCTGATGTCTGTTTCCCAGAATCCTTCAGCAGCAGCCCATGGCTTGAAGTCTCTCCCCAGCATTTCCTGACTGTGTGTTTTTCTTGCCAGGCCTTCATGTAACAGCTGCTGAAGCATCCGATTACCGCATGTGTGTGCACAGATGGGGCTGTGCTGCAGTGACCCTGCTTCTCTGTTAAGCCTGACTGTGCTTGGCCATCTTCCTTGGCATTCAATGTGGCTCAGAGAAGATGTTGATGAAATTGGGCAAGAAGTCTGGTGCAATACATTTGGAAGGTTCAAGATACAATTTGTAGATTTAAAGAAAGATAAAGAAAAACCAATGTTCTATAAACTTTCATCTTAATTTGGAATTTGATGCCCGGCTGAGATCTGTTAGTGAATCTTTGCTTTCATTGCAATGGGCAAGCCTTCCCCTTGTGCAAAGCACAGACTTTCAGGGCCCATTGAATTGAATAATTCTTGTGCACATCCTCCCTTAAATCCTTCATGGGGAATGCACTCATTGTGTACCCTTCCCAGGCTTATTTTGCTATCTTGTAATTAACAACATGCTATTTGGTTCTCCATAGTTTGTTCTTCATCCTTGATAAATGTGGCCAACATACCTTTTGTCTTATTCACCTGGGAATGTGTGCAATTCTTTTTTTTTCTTTCTTTTTTTTTTTTTTTGTGTGTGTACGATTCTAGAATCCAAGTATTATCTTCTAATAAGCAATCTGTTTATGACCACCATGGATTCGGATTATAAATCTAGAACTGGAAGAGTCCATAAAGGCTATCGCCCTTCCTAGACCTCTATTTAGGACAGACTCCAAATGTCCTTCTTCTCACTTATATTCTTTCCCAAAATCCTCCTTTTTCTCTTCAACTTCTACATTGCTACTTTGAGAAACCTCTGCTCTGAAGCCCTCTTCTCCTATTGGATGACTGCCTCTGAGGGGGGTCACCATTTCTTTGGAAAGATCTTATCCTTTCCAACACTTATATTGTAATCTTTCCCAGCATGCTCTATTTCTCCTTCTCAATTGCATTGGACATGTTGCATGCATCTTTCCTTGTTGTGTGCTATATACCCTTTTGAAAATGAAGACTTCTTGATGTTAGAGACTGTCTTAATTGCTTATATTTGTATTTCTAGGAGGTTTCAGTGCCTCATTTGAATGGTGTATGTTTAATAAATTGTGTTCTTGTGTATTTACCTAGCTATTTATCCTTTTTAATCCAACTCATTTTATATGAGGAAATTGAAATCTAAGGAGTTTAAATGTTTTGATCAAGATTACAGTCATATTTGACATTATATTAATTTATGTTACTTTGTAAATATTTGCTATTTACTTGTCATGCTGCACTAATAGAATGTTAGTTCCTTATAGGTAGCTTTTCTTCTTTTGCATAATGTATCTTTGTATCTCCACTTTCTAGCACAGTGCTTGGCACATAATAGCTGATTCATAAATGTTTGCTAAATTTAAATATAATTTACCAACTTACCTTTTACTGATAAGATAAACAAGTGCAGTATGCTTCCTAAAGAGTAAGAATTGGTGAAAACTTATAGCTTAAAATGAACAATGAAATTCTAAAATGATACATTGTAACAGTAAAAATGCGGCAAAAATTAAACAAATGTTGTCTCTCATGTTCAGTCACTGGGTGTGTCCCATTGTTCTGTGTATGAGAAAGCTGAAATGCATCCAAAGAGGTTAACCAAGAGAGTGAAGAGTGTTGAGTTTGCAGTATAAGAACTGATGGGATGAGCCAGGGATGTTATAACTTAGGGAGAACATGAAAGCAGACTTCAGTAAATTGAAGAAGATTGTGCAGAAGATTTACACTATTTTTTTTTTTGGTCTCATGAAAGTAGGGAAAATGAATGGAAGGTGCAAAAGACAGATTTAGTCTCAATTAGAAGAAAAACTTTTTTAACATTTAGAATAATCCCAAAATACTATTGGCTGCCTTCAAATATAGTGGATTTCTTCTCCCAGGAGATTTTAAAGCCAAAACTGACTTAATGCTTTTCAAGGACACTGAGATTGTCCCTTTGAGCCACTGAATTAGATAAAATAAATTCTGAGTTCTTTGTAACTCTGAAATTCTCAATCTACAACATTATTTAAGTAGATATTAATTAAGCAATCATCTTGAAGGTCACAAACATTTGCACTAATACAACACAAATAATATGATAATAAGATCTTGCAAAAATATCTTGTGTGTATAATATATATGTATTCATGCATGTGAGGACACGCACATATTTAATATACATAAGTGACTACATGTATATATATATATATATAATAGAAAGGTAAGTAGATTTGAAATAGATGAAGTGTTAGATAAATATAGGTAGGTAGCAAGAAAGAAAGAAAAAAGAGAGGAAAAGAGAAAAGGAAGGAAGGAAAAAGAGAGAAAGAATGAAAGGAAGAAAGAAAGAAAGAAAGAAAGAAAGAAAGAAAGAAAGAAAGAAAGAAAGAAAGAAAGAAAGAAAGAAAGAAAGAAAGAAAGAAAGAAAGAAAGAAAGAAAGAAAGAAAGAAAGAAAGAAAGAAAGAAAGAAAGAGGGAGGGAGGGAGGGAGGGAAGGAGGGAGGGAGGAAGAAAGGAAGGAAGGAAGGAAGGAAGGAAGGAAGGAAGGAAGAAAGAAAGAAAGAAAGAAAGAAAGAAAGAAAGAAAGAAAGAAAGAAAGAAA
Source organism: Sminthopsis crassicaudata (assembly GCF_048593235.1). NCBI lineage: Eukaryota > Metazoa > Chordata > Mammalia > Dasyuromorphia > Dasyuridae > Sminthopsis > Sminthopsis crassicaudata. Next base: position 203,554,289 of record NC_133618.1, on the reverse strand, counting down.
GAAAGAAAGAAAGAAAGAAAGAAAGAAAGAAAGAAAGAAAGAAAGAAAGAAAGAAAGAAAGAAAGAAAGAAAGAAAGAAAGAAAGAAAGAAAGAAAGAAAGAAAGAAAGAAAGAAAGGAAGGAAGGAAGAAAGAAAGAAAGAATGGAAGGGAGAAAGAAAGAAAAAAGGAAGGAAGAAAGAAAGAATGGAAGGGAGAAAGAAAGAATGGAAGGGAGGGAGATAAGGAGGAAGAAAGGAAGGAAGAAAAAAGAAAGAAAGAAAATTTGTTTTTGAGTCAAAGGTTGCTTATTATTCTATCTTTACTGTCTGCCACAGTGCCTGATACATATATAATAAATAATTTTTGCCTGTTTGAAATTAAGGTGATAGTTTAAATGTACCACAAATCACCTAGCCAGATATAAGCCATAATGTGTATTAAACATCAAATATCTAGCAACTTCTAAATATATTTTAATATTTTGCTAGTCAGATGTCAAATAAGAACACAGGCCCAAAGATTTTATTCTCTAATCCATCTGGTCAAGAAACATTTATTGACACTATTCTGTGCAAGACACTAGAGAGATTAAAAACACAGTATTTGATATAATCTATAATTCCATGAAATTTATAGTTTAAATGGGAGATAAAAAAAATAATAAAATATAAATAAAAACTATATAAAAGTATGAATAAAATGCTATCGGTGTTTAGAGAAGACCAATTGTCTTCAAAACAGTATAGTTAGATAAATTTGGGGTTGGATAAACTTGAAAGGAAAGTCTTCTGTTTCTGGGCACAGAAACCCATACTTACCTCATGCTATTTAATATTTTTATTTATGATATTAATGAAAATGTATAATGCACGCTTTTCAAATTTGCAGAGAACATCAAGCTATCTTTGCCTCAACTTTTAAAGTTTTCTTCATGTAGGCTCCCCCCTATCTTTCTGGTCTTATTTCATATCATACCTTTTCATCTACCTACTGTTTCCAAAACGCAGATTTGCTAATCACTGGTTCTTATATGGCATTCTAACTTCTGTCTTTGTGTTTTGTGAGATCAAAAGTTGTTTCTCATTACCAGGAAGCACTTCTCCCTCATCTCTAACTTTTATAATATCACCTTATTTCAAATCAAAACCTACATGGCTTTTGTTAACCTTCCAGCTGTTAGCAGTTTTGCCTTCGGGAAATTACCTTGTATGATTTTGTATGTACTACATTTGTTTTTTATTATTCTCCCTAATAGAATATAAATTTCTTGAAGACAGGAACTGTTTGCTTTTCACATAGTTATTATTTAGAATGCTGTTTTGCACAGAATAGGCCCTTAATTTTTCTTGAATCAAATTGGGAGAGTGAACCCAAATTAAATGAGTTAGGATTCAGAGTACTCTACAAGAAAGCAGCAAAAATATTGGGGAAAGGAAGCAGTATGGTCAGGCTCTCTTTCATGCTATTATTCTAGCAAAGATAGAAAAAAAAAATCAGTCTGAGTGATTATCAGGTGTTTGGGACTACACTATGCTACAGGGGATACCCTTTTTTCAAATTATGGAAACAAACAGAGATTTGTGGACAATATGGAACTTGTCCAGTGAAAAAGATAGAGATGAATTCTATCCAAGGTAAAGATAGGAATAGGGAGAACAGACTGGAGGCAAGTTTCTAGCTGTGTCTCTCTGATCCTGGGTGGAGTGGAGAACCTTCCAGCACCTGGAACCAAAACCTGCTCCTGTGTACTAGAGCAGTAAGCACCTGCAACAGGTGAGCCTTCACTTGGGGAGATTGCAGAACCTTCCAACAAAGAGACCTGGACTGGGTGCTTAAGCTGTATGCTTAATGAATGAATGAAATGCTTCCTAGGGGTAAACCTGCAGCTCTGTAATTCTGAACCCACAGAGCCTTCAGGCTTGCTGGCAGAGCCTGGGGCAAACATCAATCTTCTGGAAATTCAACAGAGGGAGTGTGTAGCTGTATTGTCCAGACTTCTAAACAAACATCAGAAGCCTAAGAAGCTCAGAATGTAGGCAGTAATTGAACCCTGACTTATATCAGATTGCTGTTAGGGCTGGAAGTTTGAAACTACTTGGCCCAACTATCCCTGATATCTTTGAAAAACATAATGTTCAACAACCAGAAGAAATATCTTTAGTACACTAAATAATGTACATAGGATCAAATAAGGTCCCACTCAAATCTCTAAGGGTAAGTTGGGTGGTTCCGTGGAGAGAGCAAGTAGCCTGGAGTCAGGAAGATTCAGCTTTTTCTGTTTAAATCCTACCCTAGGGATAGCTAGGTGGGCAGTGGTTAGAGTACCAGCCTGAAGTCAGGAGGAACTGAGTTCAAATTTGACCTTAGACACTTAACACTTTCTGGCTGTGTGACTCTGGGTAAGTCACTTAACCCCAATTGCCTCAGCAAATAAAATAAAAATAATCATAATAAAATAAATCCTACCCTAGACACCTGCTGGCTGGGTGACCATGGGAAACTCACTTAATCCTGTTTCCCCCTCTTCAAGATGAATTACAAAAGGAAATCGCAAACCATTATAATATCTTTGCTAAGAAAATATGGTGTTACTAAGAGTCAGACACAACTGAGTAATAGCAATATGTGGTAGACACAAGAAGAGCTTAATCTTAAGCTTACCTTCAGTAGGGTATTTTTTTATAGTTTCCTGTAAAAAAATTTTTGAATGCTGACTCTGCTATCCAGTTTCAGTTTACTCTACCAATCTGATTCAAGAAATATTAGGGGCTTACTGTGCTAAGTACCAAAGATGTTAGGGAAATGAAGAAAGGTGGAAAAGGGATCTTTACCTTGGAAGACTTGGCATTTTAATGGTGGAGACAACTGTATTTCCAGGATACATGTAGAGTAAAATGAACATAATTTCAGAGGGAGGTAATTAATGGAAAGGTAAGGAATTAAAAATAACATTTGAGTTAAACCTTAAAGAAATACAGGAGTTAGAGAAGGGAAAGGGGAGCATTCTACCCATGGAGCATAACCATGAAAAGACAGTAAATCAGAAGATGGAATATTGTGTGAAAGGAAATTTGCTTACAGTGCAACAAGAACTGTACATATTTACTCATTTATTTATTTATGCACACACATTTATAATGAAAATAAATGTAAATTGTAAGATTATGTATATATACATAGCAAATTTACATATTTACATATATATGTGAGAAGCTATAGGTGAATGTTCTATTTATATGCATAAAATATATGAGTATAAATCACTAAAGGACTTGGTACCAAGAAAAAGATAGGAATTTAAGAAATTCTTGAAGCACTAAGCTACATCTTAGTGCAAGAACAAGATGCAACTTAGAAGAAGATGCATCTTGTCCTAGGCAGAATACGCTGATTAATTTTTTTTAATTATTTGAAAAATGGTTAGAATGCTAAGGAACAATGATAACAAAGATGTAGTACAAAAATCATTTAGTAGAAATACCCAAGCCTTATTAAGTTCCAAATGTGATACACACATTCATACATGAACCTGTGCATGTAAATACACATATTTTATATTTATATATAATTATATATGCAATTTATATATTACATATGTATACATATACATACACATACATATATGGATGAATGATCCTTCTAGCATTGAGAAATTATGAATAAAAAGTATCTTGAAATTCTAGAACAAGAGGGCAAAGTAAAAACAAAAATAATTATTGGTTGCCTTCTTAAGGATATTTCAAGATGGGAAAAACAATCAGGGAATATTACAAGAAAATTAATGATTGTCCAGTTTGAAAAATATAAAAATCCAAGCACCATAGTCATAGTATCACAAGATTTGGTAGCTAAAACATAAAAGTATAGCAGAGTTTGGAAATATTATAATTTGAAAAGCAAAAACAATAACTTACCCATTAAAAAATGCCAAACTTTTTGCACTAATTGAAAGAAGAAAAAAAAAAGAACATTTAATGAAATAGAATAACAAATATTCCTAATTAGAAGCCCAGAGATGGAAGCAGAATTTGAAATGCAACTGTGAAAAACATGAGAAAAATGAAAAGGTAAATACATTTGTATAAATGAAATATATTTTCTTTAGATACAATATTTACAATCTATTATGACAAGTTAAAACAACTAGTACTAAAGACCTCTAATATCATAAAAACGTATAAAGGGAAGTAGCTAAGACAAAAACCCTGCAAGTGGCTTTGCTATATTTTAAGAAAAGAAAGAAAAAGGAATGAAAAAGAAGTACATTAGGAGCAAAGCAAGGATGGGATTGGTTTTCTCTTGCGATATAAACTAGGTGCCCAAGAAGAATATAAAAACAGAATAATGATTAGAGAGTAAGTATCACTCCAGCCTCACTTTCACCTCAGACAGAAAAAGGAAAATAAAAGACATCTTGGCTGAAACACATTAACAAAAAGTTTGTAAAATGAATACAGAACATCCCAAACATCTTTATGCAGTTTAGAACCAAATGCCCTTTTCTTTCAAATTAGCTTGAAAACAATTAAGGATGGGGAGAAAGGAAACAAGGAATAAGAGAATCAAAAATTTTGGAGAGATTATTTACAAGCAAAATATGTTTCATCATTGAAAGATAGATTAAAAAGCATGAAGGATAGAAGGCTGGCCATAGTATAGTCAAAATGACTTCCAAATAGTGAGTAATATTTGGGAGTTTCGCTATCAAGACACATATAGAAATAAAATGAATACAGCTATAGAATATTTTTACCCCAAAAACATAGAAATAAATAATTGGGAGAAATATTATTTGCTTGTTAGTGTGTTAAAATATCATAAAAATGACAAAGTTGCTAAAGTTAATTGATTTTCTCAATGCCATAGCAATTAAGCTACCAATGGTTTAAATTATAAATGTGCAAAAAATAATAACAAAATTCATATGTATAAACACAAGGACAATAATTTCAAGATAAATAATGAAAAAAATTATGAAAAGGAAGGGGGCCAAAATCATAAATTGAATTAAACATAAACAACAAACTTAATTAAACAAACTATTTGCTAATGGTTAAACAAATACAAAATTCCATCATTTGAATGGATTTGATCCACAACATAGAGAAACAAATTAACATATTATATACAATTATTTTGTTGTTCAATTTTAAAAAATTGTATTCTAGTCTTTGTGACCTCATTTAGTCTCTTAGCAAAAATACTAAAGTAATTAACCATTTCTTTTCTAGCCCATTTTAACAGATGAAGAAACTGGGAGAAATAGGGTTAAGTCACTTTCCCTAGGGTCACTCAACTGGTGTCTGAGGCCAGATTTGACCTTAAGAGGATTTTTGATGAAAGTAATAATAGCCACTATTTATATACTGTTTAAATGTTTGCAAAGTAATTTCCACATATTATCTCATTTAACTCTAATTACAGGGAGAACTAACTATTCTAAAACAAAAAATTCCAAATGCATGTATGATTTAAATAGATATTAAGATAAATTCCAAATGCATGTATGATTTAAATAGAAAAAAGATCACATAATAACTAAGTTAAAGCAGAAGTTCGTTACTTAGACCCAATCAACCCTATTCTTGTAGTATTTTAATAATTGTTTTGTTGTTGTAGGTGTTATTGTCATGTCAAACTTTTTATGATCCCATCTCAAGCTTTCTTGGCAAATATAGCAAAATAAATTTTCATTTATTTCTATAATTCATTTTTAAAAAGAATTGAGGAAAATATGGCTAAGTGATTTACCCAAAGTCGCATAGCTAGTATCTAAGGCTACATTTTAATTGAGGAAGATGAGTGCTAGTGCCCTATCTACAATGTCACATACTTGCCCATATTAACAATTATATCAAAGACACATTCCTATTTTTTTTCCATTTTATTTTTCATTTAGGTAACTTTACTATTACTCCCTCTCCTCCTTCCAGCTATTCCTCATACAATAAAAACAAAAATATTTTATGAAATACAACTGTAAGAAAAATAAATCATCATATTTGTCATATCAAAAAAATGCCTAATTGGGGCGGAGCCAAGATGGCAGAGAAGAAACACACGACTCTGTGAACGTCCTTACTCCCTCACAACCAATTAGATAAATCAGCCTCAGAAATAGCGCTGGACTGATAGATACCACAAGGACTGGAAGCATGACTTACCAGCTGAAGAGAATCTGGAGTTTCAACAGAAAAGGTCAGTTCCCAGGGGAGGAAGAAGAGAGGCCAGCACAGACGGCTGGGTACTAGCACACTGCTCCGATCGAGCTGGGAAGGGCTCTGGGATCAGAGAAGCCACTGAGATAAAGGAATCTGGCACAGGCTGTTAGCTCTTCTCTGCTTATAATATAGCAGTTCAGAAGAGAAATCTAAACTACTTTTAAAATTCAGATAGATTAGATTTTCCTAGATCCTGGGGGTGACTCAGCAGATCTCGGCACCAGGGGGTGTGGACCCTAGCTCCCACCTGAGACTAGTTAAAAGATTGAGAAGTGGACGGATACGGCCCAAGGCAACACACACTGCCTAGCTCAGCTGGAGGGTGTGGAACTCAGCTCCAGAAGTCCCAGAGAAGCAGAACCTTTGAACTAGGGACCACGGCTTCTGGCAGACACTTCCAGTTTGAGTGCAGGGGCTTTTCACGTCACCTGCTGCAGTCATCCATGCCCCACCGGGACACATAGGCTGGGCTTTGTGCAGTCTTTACTGTTCAATCTCAAACCTCAGGGAAGCAGCTAGAACACAACGCTCTCAAGGCACAGCAGTGCTAGTCACCTCTGAGGCACTTCCAGGGAGGGGGTGGGGAACTCTCTCCCAGAGCTCTCTCTTAGCTCAGGCGCAAGAGCCACTGCATCCATCCGGTCTGGAAGGAAGCTGGTAAAGAAGTAAATAAATAATTTCCTACCCCAGGGACAGACCCCAAAAGATTTTTTAAGTATGAACAAAAAAGCCAGAAAAACTATAGCTTCCTTCTACACAGAGAAAGAGCAGGTATCAAACCCCGAGGAAGTTAACAGCAGAGAGTCAGCAGATAACAACCTAAAGGGGAACGATTCCTGCCCCCCATCACATAACTCTCTCCTAGAAGAGACTACTAAAAAGTTAAGAGAGTTTGAAGAAAAATGGGGAAAGGAAAGGGAAGCTATGATAGAGAATAACAACGTCCTGAAATTGGAGTTGAAAAAAATAAAAATTCACAGGAGATGCAGGGAAACAAAATTTGTGAATTAGAAAAGATGAAAAAATCACAGGAAAGTAGGATTTCTGAATTGGAAAAGATAAAAAAGTCTCAAGAAAATAGAATTTCTGAATTGGAAAAAGAAAATAATTCTCAAAAAAATTAGGGAAATGGAAAAAAAATTCAATAGAGCAAAATAATTCATTTAAAAACGAAATTGGGCATTTACAAAAAGAACTAAAAACTGTGAAAGAAGAAAATAACTCCTTAAAAGTCAGGATGGAACAAATAGAAATGAATGATTCACAGAGAACCCAAGAATCAGTCAAACAAAACAAAAAAAAAAAAAAAAAAATGAGAAGCTGGAGAACAACGTCAAATACTTACTGGGAAAATCTATAGACCTGGAAAATAGATCTAGGAGAGATAATGTGCGGATCATTGGACTTCCTGAAAACTATGACCAAAAAAAGAGCCTAGATTCTATTTTACAGAAATTATCAAAGAGAACTGTCCAGAGATAATAGAAACAGAAGGGAAAGTAGATGTGGAAAGAATTCATTGAACTCCTTCTGAAATAGACCCTAAAAAAAAGAACACCACGGATTATTGTGGCTAAGCTGCAAAATTACCACACAAAGGAGAAAATCTTGCAAGCAGCTAGAAAAAAACAATTTAAATACCAAGGTGCCACAATAAGGGTCACTCAAGATCTGGCTGGCTCCACATTAAAAGATAGAAGGGCCTGGAACCTGATATTCCGGAAGGCAAAAGATCAAGGACTGCAACCAAGAATGAACTACCCAGCTAAGTTTAGCATCTTTTTCCACGGAAGAAGATGGTCATTCAATGAAACAGAGGAATTCTATATGTTTCTAAATAAAAACCAGACTTAAACAAAAAATTTGATCTACATCCACAAGACTGAAGAGAAACAGGAAAAGGTACACAGAACCCTTAAGAACTATATCTCTGTTGTGGGTATATAAAAAGTACTCAAGGATAATTTGATTTTACTGAAATAAAAGAAAAAAAGGGGGGTGTAGTAAAGGGAAGGAGGTCGGTTCAGAAAAAGGGAAAAGAATGATAAAAAGAGGGAAACTACATCCCAGGAAGAGGCATAGAAAATACACCATATCTGAAGGAATTTAGTGAGGGGGAGAATCATTGTGTGAATCTTACTCTCATCAGGAGAGGCTCAAAGAGTAAATAATTAACATATTTGTTTTTCAGAGAATTTTCTCTCACCTCATTAAAAGGGGGGAGAGGAAAAGGGAAAAGGAAAAGGAGAATAAGTGAAGGGACTTGGAGGGAGGGATACTAAAAAAAAATAAAGGGAGGGTTGCGCGTCACAAGGGGGGTCTGTAAATTAAATATTGGGGGAGGGGTTTAGGGGGGTCAAGGGAAAAAGCATAATCTGGGGATAATATGATGGCAGGAAATACAGAATTAGTAATTTTAACTGTAAATGTGAATGGGATGAATGATCCCATCAAACGGAGACAGATAGCAGATTGGATCAAAAATCAGAACCCTACAATAGGTTGTCTTCAGGAAACACACTTAAAGCAGGGAGATACATACAGAGTAAAGGTAAAAGGTTGGAACAGAGCCTATTATGCTTCAGGTAAAGCCAAAAAAGCAGGGGTAGCTATCCTTATCTCAGATCAAGCAAAAGCAGAAGTTGATCTAGTTAAAAAAGATAAGGAAGGAAACTATATCCTGCTAAAAGGTAGCATAAATAATGAAGCCATATCAATACTAAACATATATGCACCAAGTGATATAGCATCTAACTTTCTAAAGGAAAAGTTAAGAGAGTTGCAAGAAGAAATAGACAGTAAAACTACAATAGTGGGAGATCTCAACTTTGCACTCTCAGATTTAGACAAATCAAACCGCAAAACAAATAAGAAAGAAATTAAAAAAGTAAATAGAACATTAGAAAAACTAGGTATGATAGACCTTTGGAGAAAACTGAATGGCAGTAGAAAGGAATATACTTTCTTCTCAGCAGTTCATGGATCCTATACAAAAATAGACCATATATTAGGACAAAAAGATCTCAAAATTAAATGTAGGAAGGTAGAAATAATAAATGCCCTTCTTCTCAGATCACAACGCAATAAAAGCTACATTCAGTAAAAAGTTAAGGGTAAATAGACCAAAAAGTAATTGGAAAATGAACAATCTCATCTTAAAGAATGACTGGGTGAAACAGAAAATTATAGAAACAATTAATAATGTTACCCAAGATAATGACAATGATAAGATCATACCAAAATCTGTGGGATGCAGCTAAAGCGGTAATAAGGGGAAATTTTATATCTTTAGAGGCTTATTTGAAGAAAATAGAGAAAGAGAAGATTAACAAATTGGGCTTACAACTTAAAAGGCTAGAAAAAGACCAAATTATAAACCCCCAACCAAAAATTAAACTTGAAATACTAAAATTAAAAGGAGAAATCAATAATATTGAAAGTAAAAAACTATTGAATTAATAAATAAAACCAAGAGTTGGTTTTATGAAAAAGCCAATAAAATAGATAAACCTTTGGTAAATTTGATCAGAAAAAAGAAAGAGGAAAATCAAATTGTTAGTCTTACAAATGAAAAGGGGGATCTTTCCACCAATGAAGAGGAAATTAGAGAAATAATAAGGAGTTACTTTGCCCAACTTTATGCCAATAAATTTGATAACTTAAGTGAAATGGATGACTTCCTCCAAAAATATAGGCTCCCTAGATTAACAGAGGAGGAGATAAATTGCTTAAATAGTCCCATTTCAGAAAAAGAAATAGAACAAGCTATTAATCAACTCACCAGGAAAAAATCCCCAGGACCAGATGGATTCCCATGTGAATTCTACCAAACATTTAAAGAACAATTAGCTCCAATGTTATATAAATTATTTGAAAAAATAGGGGATGAAGGAGTCCTAGCAAACTCCTTTTATGACACAGAAATGGTACTGATACCTAAGCCAGGTAGATTGAAAACTGAGAAAGAAAACTATTGACCAATTTCCTTAATGAATATTGATGCTAAAATCTAAATAAGATATTAGCAAAAAGACTTCAGAAAATCATCTCCAGGATAATACACTATGATCAAGTAGGATTTATTCCAGGAATGCAGGGATGGTTTAATATTAGGAAAACTATTAATATAATTGACCATATTAATAATCAAATTAATAAGAACCATATGATCATCTCAATAGATGCAGAAAAAGCATTTGACAAAATCCAACATCCATTCCTACTAAAAACTCTTGAGACTATAGGAATAAATGGACTATTCCTTAGAATAATCAGGAGCATATATTTAAGACCGTCAGTACGCATAATATGCAATAGAAACAAACTGCAACCTTTCCCAGTAAGATCAGGAGTGAAACAAGGTTGCCCACTATCACCATTACTATTCAATATAGTACTAGAAACGCTAGCCTCAGCAATAAGAGCCAAGAAAGAGATTCAAGGAATTAGAGTAGGAAATGAGGAAATCAAACTATCACTTTTGGCAGATGACATGATGGTATACTTAGAGAACCCCAAAGACTCTGCTAAAAAGCTACTAGAAATAATTCAAAATTTCAGCAATGTGGCAGGATACAAAATAAATCCACATAAATCCTCGGCATTTTTATATATCACTAACAAAATGCAACAGCAAGAGATACAAAGAGAAATTCCATTCCAAACAAATGTTGAGAGTATAAACTATTTGGGAATCCATCTACCAAAGAAAAGTCAGGAATTACATGAGAAAAATTACAAAACACTTGCCACAAAAATAAAGACAGATTTAAATAATTGGAAAGACATTCAGTGCTCTTGGATAGGCTGAGCGAATATAATAAAGATGACAATACTCCCCAAACTAATCTATTTATTTAGTGCTATACCAATCAGACTCCCAAGAAACTATTTCAATGACCTAGAAAAAATAACAACAAAATTCATATGGAAGAATAAAAGGTCGAGAATTGCAAGGGAACTAATGAAAAAAAACTCAGAGGAAAGTGGTCTAAGTGTACCTGATCTAAAGCTATATTATATAGCAGCAGTCACCAAAACCATTTGGTATTGGCTAAGACATAGACCGGTAGATCAGTGGAACAGATTAGATACAAAGGACAAAAAAGGGTACATCTATAGCAATCTAATCTTTGACAAACCCAAAGATACCAACATTAGGGATAAAAATTCATTATTTGGAAAAAACTGTTGGGAAAACTGGAAATTAATATTGTAGAAATTAGATATGGATCCACACTTAACACCATATACCAAGATAAGATCAAAATGGGTCCATGATTTAGGCATAAAGAGTGAGATAATAAATAGATTAGAGGAACAGAGGATAGTCTACCTCTCAGACCTGTGGAGGAGGAAGGAATTTATGACCAGAGGAGAACTAGAGATCATTATTGATCACAAAATAGAAGATTTTGATTACATCAAACTAAAAAGTTTCTGTACAAACAATACTAATGCAAACAAGATTAGAAGGGCAGTAACAAATTGGGAAAATATGTTTAAAAGCAAAGGTTCTGACAAAGGTCTCATTTCCAAAATATATAGAGAACTGACCCTAATTTATAAGAAACCGAACCATTCTCCAATTGATAAATGGTCAAATGATATGAACAGACAATTCTCAGAGGAAGAAATTGAAACCATATCCACTCACATGAAAGAGTGTTCCAAATCACTACTGATCAGAGAAATGCAAATTAAGACAACTCTGAGATATCACTACACACCTGTCAGATTGGCTAAGATGACAGGAACAAATAATGATGAATATTGGAGCGGATGTGGGAAAACTGGGACACTGATACATTGCTGGTGGAGTTGTGAAAGAATCCATCCATTCTGGAGAGCAATTTGGAACTATGCGCAAAAAGTTATCAAACTTTGCATACCTTTTGACCCAGCAGTGCTACTACTGGGTTTATATCCCAAAGAAATACTAAAGAGCGGAAAGAGACCTATATGTGGAAAATGTTTGTGGCAGCTCTTTTTGTTGTAGCTAGAAACTGGAAGATGAATGGATGTCCATCAGTTGGAGAATGGTTGGGTAAATTGTGGTATATGAAGGTTATGGAATATTATTGCTCGGTAAGAAATGACCAGCAGGAGGAATACAGAGAGGCCTGGAGAGACTTACATCAACTGATGCTGAGTGAAATGAATAGAACCAGAAGATCACTGTACACTTCAACAACAATACTGTATGAGGATATATTCTGATGGTAGTGGAAATCTTCAACATAAAGAAGAGCCAACTCACTTCCAGTTGATCAATGATGGACAGAGGTAGCTACACCCAGAGAAAGAACACTGGGAAGTGAATGTAAATTGTTAGCACTAATATCTGTCTGCCCAGGTTACATGTACCTTCGTAATCTAATTGTGCAACAAGAAAATGGTATTTACACACATGTATTGTATCTAAGTTATATTGTAACACATGTAAAATGTATGGGATTGCCTGTCATCGGGGGGAGGGAATAGAGGGAGGGGTGGATAATTTGGAAAAATGGGATAATATTATAAAATATATATATGTAATAAAAATTATTAATAAAAAATGCCTAATTTTGCACCTTAATTATACATAAATCAAAACAAAAAATATACAGATTAAAATCAAGAAAATTTGGATGTGGGTAATTATATACCATGTCTAGTAAAGCACCTCAAAATAGTAAGTACAAAAGATTGGGGAGAATAAGTGAATGATTTGAACCCTTCCCATCTTCTGCAGTAGCTGACTATATTTTTAATGAATCCTTGAATAATGATAATAATTTAATGGATGAATGGATGAATGAATATTGAACATTGCAGATGGGTCCATGGCTCTCTGGAAGCTAAAAATTCTTCATAGGTTTTTTGTTTGTTTTAATTTTCATGCCATATAAAGCTTAGATGGTCAATTTTTTTAGATAATTGTCATATTTGAATACACAGATTACATAAGTCACATCATATTAAGTTGTGAATAGTCTATATTGTGGTGTTTCCACAATCATTCACATTTCCTGTACAGCCCACTGTGGAAGAATGAGTTACATTATTAAAAAGAACCCTGAAAAATCTCATGGGGAAAGAGTGAGAGTGTAAGAAAGAGAGACAGATAGACAAATAGAGAGACTATAGAGAGAGACAAAGAGAGAGAAAGACAGAGCTAGAGAAATAACCATAGTAAATTGGAACCATCCCCCACAATCCCATGTGATCATTTAAATTTTTACCTAAAATGACCCTTAGAGACAACCTAATCTCAAATCTGTAGCTAAATTTCATGGTGTTTGTAAACATGGTTGGAAAAAAAATGCTTATTCATTTTCTTTAAATTTTACTTAAATTCCCTTAAAATATTAATTGCAGCAAATATTCTAAGAAAATCTATAGTTTTTGCTAGACTGACAAAGGTGTAGAAGACACACAAAAACATTAAGAATTGTGGATCTAATTAAACCAACTCATTTTTACGTTATATTTTTATTATTAATTTTATGATGAACAAACTTAGGCATTTCAATAAAGAGAAAATAAAGGAAGAGATATATATATATGTAAAACCAGCAACTGCTGTTTGGTGTGATTCATTTTTTTTTAAAGCATACACTAAATTTAACAATATAGTCTGTTTTTAGAAAGAAGTTTTGAGTACCTAACTATGTGCTAAGAACCAAGGATTTAAAATAGGGCAAAAATAGTCTATTGTCTCAAGAAGCAAATATTCTAATTGGAGAAAACAACATAAAAATAAGTATATACATATAAGATATACAGTATAAAGGATCAATGGAAGGGAATCTTTGAGAAAAGGACCTATCACGAGAAAGCACAGGGAAAGGCCTTTAACAAGAAACATATGAGTTAATGTTTTGGACTCAGTGATCTTTGAGATTTGTCCCAGTTCAAATTAATTAGATATCCTCCACATTATTATTGAGTATTTTTGTTAAGTATATCTCTTTGTTTTATTCTTCATTTGATATTAAAAATCACAGGATCATTGAATAATATTATCTCTGAGAGTATATCTATCAAGTAGTCAGTAAGTCATCTACTAATCTATCTAGTAATCAATCAGCAAGACATTTAACCAGTCAATATATATTTATTAGATAATAGACTTGTCCGATACTTTCTACACTTCTTTTTAATTCTGTATGTTTAATTTTGTCTTATTGATGTCCGTTTCTTTCTTTGTATCACTATCACTACCTACTAATCCATATCCTTCCCAAAACCTGAATTTTTTTTATAATTAATAAATATACTTAATATATTACAAAAAACATGTTAACCTCCACTTTTCAATAGTAGCTTTTTTTCTTTTAGACTCCAAAGAATCACCTGAAATGTCATCATCCTGCTTATTGGCTCAGATGGTCTTACTCAACTCCTTGTAAACTCTATTTGGCTTCTCCTCTATCTTGGAGCTTGGAAGGTAGAACACAAACTTGCATAAAGTTTTTCTTTATAGAGGACTGAGAGTGAAATGATTGCATTTTCCATCAGCAGCTCTGCTTGGTTTGGACTTCACAATTCTGCCTCTCTTGAAGTTACTTTTGTGTGTTCTCTTTCTCTATTAGATTGTATTCTTCTTAAAAAATAGAGTTTTATCAGAAGCAGCTAGTTGGTGTAGTGCAGTGGTCCTCAAACTTTTTAAATAGGGGGCCAGTTCACTGTCCCTCAGACTGTTGGAGGCCGGACTATAGTAAAAACAAAACCTCACACTCTGTCTCCGCCCCTCAGCCCATTTGCCATAACCCAGCAGGCTGCATAAATGTCCTCAGCTGGCCACATCTGGTTGGTAGGCCTTAGTTTGAGAACCCCTGGTTTAGTGGATAGAGCATCAGCCTTGAAGTGAAGAGGACTTGAGTTCAAATTTGACCCCAGACACTTAACACTTCCTGGTTGTGAGACCCTGTGTAAATTGCTCAGTCCCAATTGCCTCAGCAAAAAAAAAAAAAAAAAAAAAAAAAAAAAAAAAATTAGGAATTATCCTCCTCTAATTCTTTGTTTTTATTCATTCTTCTTTTTTTCTTCTTTTTTCTTCTCTTTCAACTCTTAATCTAGTACCTGACACATAAAAAATGTTTATTGAATTGAATTGAAATGTAGTCAAGAAATATACATCAACCCGTTTGCCATGTCTGAAAATGAGTGTCTCATTTTGCACTTTAAGCCTACTTGGAAGTCCTCTTCCAAGAAGCAGGAAGTATCATTTAAATTCATTCTTGACTTTAATCCTGAAGTCTTTCAATGTGATTTGTTGTTGTTGTAACATTATTGGAGTAATTGTAAATTTTTCCAAATCTAGTCTTTTCAGGACAAGAAACTGAGGTCTAGAGCAGGGTTTCTCAAACCATGGCCCGAGGGCCACATCAGCCCACTGAAGACAGTTATGCTGCCCACCAGGTTATGGCAAATGGGCTGAGGGGCAGATACAGAGTGTGAGGTTTTGTTTTTACTATAGTCCGGCCCTCCCACAGTCTGAGGGACAGTGGACTGGCCCTCTCTTTAAAAAGTGAGGACCACTGATCTAGAGAATATAAATGGCTTTCCCAAAGTCATCCAGCGAGCAATTAACTAAGTCGGTCCTTAATCCCAGGTCTTTTGATTCCAAATTCAGGATATTCTCCCTTTTATCTTTCAGCCTCAGATGTCCTACTACATCAAGAATAGATACCACCTTTAAAAAGTAGAGGGAAATCAGCACATGCCATATTGAAAGAAAACACAAGTTTGACATTTATCTATTTTTTAAAATGCTAAAAAGCAATTGTCTGAATGGTTTCCAAAAAGTTGCCTTGGTGAATGTCACACTTCACCCCTCTCTATATATGTATTCTTATAAGACTGCCATTTTATGCCATATTTGCCAATGGATGGCATCCAGCATTTCTGCCACCGAATTTCACACCTCTAACCTTTGAGCTAAATACAGCCCTGCACTTATTCAAGCTGTTGCCTCTGTTTAAAGAAGCAATCTGTTGAGAAATGATATAGCTTTCACTATCCACACAACTCTAGGATGGGGTCCTATCCAATGGAGAATCTGCACAGGCCTTATCAAAGATAGATAACAGTTCCTTGCATGGAGCAGGAATCCATCCATTCCTTGTTGGTTGAATTTAATAAATTTTATTTTTTTAAATATTGTCACTGAGTACATATTACTTTCTGAAGATACGGTTTTTATCCTTAAAGGTATATTTCTTTGAAAATAACCTCAAGGAATTGAGAGAGACAGGGAAGGCCTTTTGAATGTCTTAATTTTTGTTGTTGAACTGTGTATGACTCTTTCAGACTCTGTACACCATACTGACCATGGGATTTTCTTGACAAAGAAATTGGAGTAATTTGCCATTTCCTCTTACAATGAATGAAGGCAAACAGTGGTTCAGTGACTTGCTCAGGATCATACAGAATCATGTCTGATTCTGCATTTAAACTCAAGTTTTCCTGACTCCAGGCCCAATTCTTTGTTCATTGGGTCAGCTAGTTGCCCAAAATTTTATTTAACACAGCTCAATTGTCTAACAAAAATTTGTCTAGCAATTTGAGAAGAGGTTCAAACAGTATATCATTATAATGAAAAGAGAAAATCAATATTAATATGGGGCAATCCTCCTATCGCCTTCTATTTTCTACATTTACCAGAGACATGATTGGCATAGAACAACTATTCAAATACCATGTATTTTTCTGTTAGTCTATAAATTGCTTCATTCTTACCATCACCTTTTTCTATTTCTTTTTTTTTCCCTCCCTCTGTCCCCCACACACTTAAGAGTGATTATAAGCACCTGACTTATGAAATTTAAATTTGAAAAAGTCAGAACTGGTGCTTCATCAATCTGTAAAATGTACCACTTTAGGAAACAGGAAAATGTAGTGTTTGCATGACACATTTTTTACCCAAAAACAGCGAGGTAAGGAAAAAAGGGAAGAGACTGGTTAGCAGGAAAGAATTTATTTTTGGATTTATTTTAAAAGATCTTTTACTCTTAAATTAAAACCTCTTAGTTCTATGAAATTGGCAGCCATTTATGGCTGCTAAGAGTGAAATGTAATAGAATGAAATCACAGAATTTTTAGAGCTGGAAGAGACCTAAGAGACCATTTCAGAGAATCCAACTCACTCATTGGCAAATCAAATTGGTGCAATGACTTAGAATGATGATCACTCATCTAAAGTTGCATATGAGGTCAGCAGCAGTTAATCAATTCAGGTATAGTGGAAAGCATGATTGATTTGAAGGTGTGAAGATCAGGGTTCAGATCCTAATTTACTTTTCCCTCTCTTATCCTCATATTTGCCATCTGTAAAGTGGATATAATAATTCTTATTCTCTCTCCCAAGTTGACTTTTGTAAAGGAAATGCTTTCTGAAATTTAAAGGAAATCCCACATAAATGTGAACAATTAGGTCATATGTGAACATTAGGTCAATAACACAATAGATAGAGTGTCAGTCTTAGAATCAAAAAGACCTGAGTTCTAATCTAACCTCAAACACTAATATAACCCTAAGCAAGTTACTTAACCATGTTTAGCTCAGTTTACTTATCTGTAAAATTATCTAAAAAAGGAAATGGTAAACCATTCTAGTATCTTCACCAAGAAATCCCCAAATGTGGTCAGAATTAAAATGGCTAAATAATGATAAAATTAGAAATCAGATTTTTCAATAATACTTCACACCACTCTGTCTCCCAATAATAATAACAAGAATTATAATAGCAAAACATTGTTAGTATTCATAAGGTACAGTAAAATGTCATTACACCATACTATATATAGAATGTCAAATTTTGAGTCAGGGAGACCAGAATTCAAATTCTGGCACTGATATTTTTAAGTTATGTGACCTTGGGAAATGACCTTGGAAAAATAATTCAATTTCTCAGTCTTAATTACTTCAGCTGTAAAATGAGTATAGCTCTACCTCATTGGGTAATCTAAAATTTTATATGAAATATTTCATATACAATGCTTCAAAAATTCTGAAGCAGCATAAAAATTACTCTTATTATTTTATTATTATATTATATATTATTATTATTATTATTGCTCTTATTATTATAATTAATATTCAAAACAGTTTGACGTTAAAATCACCCAGAGGCATAGAATGCCAGATTTGCAAAGGGTCAGTAGTCACACACAGTCCAATTCCCTTTAAGTCTATACCATATTTGACATATGATCATATTTCTACTGATTAAATATCTACATGAATATGTAACTCACTACTTTATAATACATATGATTTCACTTGGGATAAAAATTATTCCTAGAAAGAACTTCTATTAACTAAGATTTCCCCCCCCCCCAAGTCCTCCCTAATTCGATGTTCCCTATTATTGTAGAGAGTTATACCATCCTAGTTCCTCAGGCTAACAATCTGGGAGTAATAGTAGAGCTCTGGTATAGGCCCTTATCACCTCAGGCCTGGATGATTACTATAACCTACTTCTGGGTATAGCTGCCTCAAGCTTCTGCTCACAGTCTATCTCAAATTCAGCCCCTAAAATTCATGGCCTATCATGTCATGTCCTATTCCACCCAACAAACTCCAGTGATGTCCTATTACTTCTGAGTACAAATATAAAGTGCTATGCTTGACATAAAAATTCCTTCATAAATTAGTTCTCTCCTACTTTTCCACACTTCTTAC
Organism: Sminthopsis crassicaudata; assembly: GCF_048593235.1. Lineage (NCBI taxonomy): Eukaryota > Metazoa > Chordata > Mammalia > Dasyuromorphia > Dasyuridae > Sminthopsis > Sminthopsis crassicaudata. The sequence continues at coordinate 203,535,414 of NC_133618.1, read as the reverse complement.
ACCTTACTCTCCAACACTTACTCTTCAAGTGACCTCCTGGCCATCATGACATATCAACTCATTCTATCTGACTGTGCTCCTTCTCTAGAATGGTTTCTTTCCTTCTTCTACTGATTATTAATCTCCCTTGCTTTCTTTAAGTCCCAGCTAAAATCACACCTTCAACAAGAAACCTTTCCTAACCACTCTTAATTCCAATACTTTCTCTAATTAATTATTTCCTATTTATTCTATATATGACTTTCCTTGTACGTATAGGTTTGCATGTTATTTTCCCTATTATTTCCCATCCTTTCTCTGAAGCTTAAATCTCTTTAACCTTATCATTTAACCTTAACCTTAACACTTAACCTTTAACCTAAAAATCATTTAACCTTAAACGAGTATGATGGATTTTCCTCCTAACATCTTGTCCTACTGCCTGTTCACTTCTCAATGCTCTTTTTGAAAATTCAAGGATTTTCACAATTGTAATTCAATTTATTTTTTCCAGTTTTGTTTTATGTTACTCATCTTCACATATTCTGAGTATAATGAAACTTCACTCAAAAAATATCTATTTCATTCTATTATCTCATTTCCTTGTTTTTCTCACTCTGTGCTTTATACCTAGAAAACTTTATCCTTCTATTTTCATCTAAAGAAGGTTCTTCTTTCCTTTAAAGCTGAACTCAGGTGGTGCCTCATGAACCCTCCAGGACAACTCAGTGCAACCTAAAATGACCTCCCATTTAAAATTTATCTTACTGAATTGAATTTTTCTATTATATTTATCACACTTGGCACTGAAAAATTGTAACTTTTGCCCTTGTAATTCATTCCTTTAGGTTCCTGGACACGAGGTCATTGTCACATCAATCTTGGCATATTTTCAAGCTTGGCATATTTCAGTATTTTACACATAGCAGATTCTTAATAAACGTTAGTTGATAAATGAATGAAACATAATTTTATACTGCCATGAAATTTTCTAATTATTTTTTAATGCGAGACTTTTTTTTCTACGGAGACATTTAAACTCTTTCAGGGAAGAACACTATTTCATATTTCTGCTCCATATCAGCTCCTAGCATCATTCTAGTAATATCTTAAGCATTTAATGAATAATTGCTGAATTGAATTTTCACAAGCATAGTTAGACAGACGGATATCAGATCTAAACTTGTTTGAGCCTTTCTGTCTTCAGCTGGCCCTTAGGAAGAATTAGAAAAGATAAACCAGGTACTCAAAATCAAAGAATCAGGGGAAAAAAAAAAACACCACCACCAAAACATACACACATGCACAAAGACTGAGAATAGATCAGGTCTCATCTCTTTCAAGATAGCAATCTGTTGTGCCAAGAATGCCCTATTTATTTTTTACTTTAAAATGCAACCCAGCAATCAATCTCTCTCTCTCTCTCTCTCTCTCTCTCTCTCTCTCTCTCTCTCTCTCTCTCTCTCTCTCTCTCTCTCTCTCTCTCTCTCTCTCTCTCTCTCTCTCTCTCTCTCTCTCTCTCTCTCTCTCTCTCTCTCTCTCTCTCTCTTTATCTCAGGACGCTTTTATTCTCTTAAATATTATTGAGGACACCTTCCCCCAAAATATGTTAGCACATTATTACTATATTGTTTTAATCTTACAGATCCCTGAAGGTTCCCAGTCAAAACGTTTTTCTCTTCAATGTGGCTAATAACTCCTAGCTCACATGGTTGTTGTACAATCAAATAAGATAACATTTCAAAAGTGTTTAGCACAGTTTCTTGTTCATAATAGGCACTACTTAAATGCTTATTCCCCAAACTACTGCTCTCTCAATGACTAAGGGAAGGACTGGAGAAAGAGAATTTGGAATCAAAATTTTTAAAAATAAATGAATAAAAATTAAAAACACAACAAACAAAAACACTGTTCTAAGTCAAATTAGAAAATGGGGTAGGAAGAGCTCAAAAATGGGATAAGATAATCATTGAGAGAGAATGAATTTCAGAAAAAGTTGGAGGTACTGAGTCCGGACTGATTGTATGACAACAATTCTATAGCCCTGGGGATGGGGGGAAAGTTGAAAACAAAGATAAAGTTATTATCACTGCAAAAACAATAGTTTTTTATCAGTTTATTAAGTCATCTTTCCTTTAATTAGTAATAATAACAATAATGTTGCTGTTGTTGATGCAATTACTGCTAACAATGATGAGGAGGAGGGATGTAAAGCACTTACACACACAGGGAAGTCATTTATATTGCACCAAAAGGATTTACTGGAGTAACTAGTTGAAGTAAGTGCCAAATGATAGAACTTGGAATCCTAAAACTAGATGATTTCCAAATCTTCTAGGACAGAATAGCAGTGGAGGAATGGCCAGTATCTTTAAATAGCTACCTAGCCAGGCATCTCACTATTAAATCCACAATAGTCAAGTAAACTAATTAGTAAATTCTCCTATGTTATATGCCCCATTGTAGGAAAGGGGAAGGTAACAGAATCTAATCTGAAATTACCACTAATTTCTATGTATATGTACATATATATATATGTCTCTGTATGTGTGTGTGTGTGTGTGTGTGTGTGTGTGTATGTATATATTTTTTAAGGCTGGGGTTAAGTGACTTGCCCAGGGTCACACAGCTAGGAAGTGTTAAATGTCTGAGACCAGATTTGAACTGGGGTCCTCCTGAATTCAAGGCTGGTGCTCTATCCACTGCGCCACCTAGTTGCCCCCCTCACTTATTTCTTAACATCTGATTTACAATAAGGTGTACACACACATCAAAATCATCAGTGCCACTGATAGAGGGTACTTCTTTTTAGAAGAGAAATGTTAGAATTTAGAAAAAGAACCTTTGAATTCATTTCAGATAAGTGTGTGTGTGTGTGTGTGTGTGTGTGTGTGTGTGTGTGTGTGTGCCTAAGGACATATGTTTGGTTTATAGTGCATTTGGGATTGGATTCAAAGCTTCCTGACAGTTAGTTTTGGGTATCAATCAATTGATATTCAATATCTTAATTTCTACAGAATCCTAAAATGCTAGGAGTTATTTCAAAAGCACTAATATTTCTATATATAAGAAGTTGTTACAAATGTCTATATAAAAGATAAAGTTCTCCTCATCCTTAACTTCCACAATTCTGACAATGAAACTGGAAAGAAGGGAGTTTCTATGCAAATAAATTGTTCATAGCTTGGAAACTGAAGTGAGAATATTATCCCATTTCTAATACTTACTGTAAGAATGACAGTTGATTAAGTCTACTTCTATAGGTCCAAGGTAAAGTTCAGAGTTATTGGTTCAGAGAGAATATAAATTGCACTTGTTTCTGTTTGGGCCTGAGCCTATTTTCCTTCCAGATTCTCATATACATACACATATACATATATCCACATATACATAAGCACATATATGCATTTGAGTAGGTAAAAGAAACTATTCCCTGCCTCAATTATTACCTAGCTTAACATGACCTTCTTCAAAGTGAAGAATCAGTTTATTAAGGAAGATAAGTTCACTTATCTTAACAGTTTATTTTCCAGGGATGTACACATTTACAATAAGGTGTACACACACATTGCCAGAACCAGCTCAGTGTTTGGAAGGGTCCAAAGGAAAGTATGAGAGAGGAGACTCCTATAATATGGTATTAGACTGACTACCAAGCTGGAGGTCTATAGAGCTGTTGTGTCACTGCTGTATGTCTGTTAAACCTTGACATAATACTGGTCCCGGGCTAGGAAAGTAAATCACTCCCATTTGAATTGTCTTAGGAAGGTTCTGAAGATCACCTGCCAGGATAAGGTATCAGACACTGAGGTCCTTTCTTGAACTAAACTGCCAAGCTTTCAAACTCTAGTGCAGAGGTCCCAGCTCTATTGGGCTGGTCTCATTGTTAGAAATGCCAAATGGACCCTTGCCAAAAGCCTATTTTATGGTGAACTCATACAAGAAAAATGCTCACATGGTGGTCAGATGAAAATGATACAATGGCACTTTCAAGGTCTCTCTTAATAACTTTAGAATTGATCTGTGTCATGGGAGACAGTGGCACAGGACCACCCAGCATGGAAAGCCTGCAAGTGACTTGCCCTATGTCATTTTGGTAGTATCATAGCTTGGATTTAAACAAAAGTCCTCTGGAACATAATCTGCTATAATTTTTAATGTATTCTACTATTTTTTCAAGTGATACCCATTCATCTATCATGGCACTGATATAAGGATCAACTTAGAGTGTCTGTTACATACTATGCAAAATTTCAAATTCTACAAAAATGCCAAATGTTTTGTCATAATCATCATTTTCAAAAAATCCATTCTTTTGTTATTTGATGGAAGTCAGATAGGAGTGATCCTGTGATAAGTTCTTCTCTTATAATTATTCTTTCATGTTTTATGTTCTATAGCTAGTACATAGGTGGATAAAGTAGTTATATTTGAATGAAAGTAAGCTTGTTATCTTATTATTGTGACTGATTTTAGTTCATTCAATAGGCATATACTAATCACATAATATGTTAGAGTTATTTTGCTAGGTAAGTATTGGGCATATATAGCTAACAACAACAACAAACAACAACAAAAAAATGGTTCCTGACCTCGAGAAACTAACATTTTATTGGTAGAAAATAGTACATATATATATATATATATATATATATATATATATATATATATATATATATATATATCACTACATACAAAATATAGACAGAATAACTGTAATATTTTTCAGTTAGAAAGGAGTACTCAAGATTTGAAAGAAGCTAGAGGTGAAGAGAACAGCATATCGGGTGTGGGGAAAAGCCTTTTAAAGGCACAGAGATGGAACATTATTATCATGGAATCTAGTAGTACATTAGAAAGAGTCTTAGATTTAGAGCGAAAGGACCAAGAGCTATGTCTCAATTCTGTGATTTGCTGTCTCTAGAAATTGGGCAAGTTATTTAATCATGGTGGATCTCAAATTCTCTGTTAGTAGAGAGGATTGGACTAGATGTTCTAAAGAGTAATAACAATAATAAAATAATAAATAACATTTATATAGTAATTTAAGATTTATTAAGTTTTGGAAAGATCATTCATACCAATTGATCATTAAAAAAAGATCCTTAAAACTTAGAAGATTTGTGTATTTTCACTTCAAACTTCTTGATTTTTTTCCTTAATAGATGATGATGATGATGATGATGATGATGATGATGATGATAATGGAGACTAATCCATACTTTAATTCCATTTTGGTATTTTTGTATTTAAATACCTTATTTAAGATAGTGCCATTTCACTATATATAATTGGTAGGATGTAGAAATTGTAATATTTTTGACTTGTTCTTTTTGGTCTTATCTCCTTAACACAGTAACATGGTAATAGGGTGAAAGAAGGGAAAAAATGCCAATGAGGATAGCATTTATATGAGTGTAATAAAGTATATATCATTTTATCATTCATAAAAAGGAGGAAATGAAATCTAGAATGTTTTGTGGCATGAATATAAATTTTTGCTTTATTATTTTGTCTATTCCATACCTTATCAAAATGGATGATCCATTATTTTCTGAGCATATATTTTTCTATTTCTTTCTTCGTACCTTTACTCAAAATTCACCCAAGGGGAACAGAGTCTCCCAATCCTCTCTCTGCTGAATTCTTTCCCATTCCCCAACAATCACTCTCTATTAGTAACCTTGCCTATTCCTCCAATTGAAAGAAACTGGCACCTTAGTTGAATTTACTTTTCTTTTTTTTTTTTTAATATCTCTCTTATGGATGTATAATACTCTACTTTTTGTTATACCTATTTGTGAATATGTCTTATCACTGTCCTTCACCACATTAGACTTTAAATTTCTTGAGGGCATGTGATATGTCTTATCATCCTCTGTCTCTTAGTCCTCAAAGAAAGTATTGCATATAATAGAAACATAATCATTACATTGAAATCAGGTTGATGATTTGTGTGATACAGAAGCAACAGAATGGAGTTTCCATCTTTTTAAATGTGTTTTCAGGCACATATACAGTAAGCCAAAATGCATGTTGGAGAATACCTCATTAGCATGGTCATTCATCTTCTATACAAATTAAGTCAAAATGGGTTATATCAAGTTGAGGTCTAGCTCTTGGGATAGGAACCTGCCAACCAGCTACAAAAACAGCAATTTCACCAGAGGAACAGCTGTAAAACAACTAAAAAAGAAATCCCTAGTTTACAAACTATTGAGCAACCTCGGATATAAGGCCAGGCATGTTCTTTGCAAAGCCTTCACACTTGCTCTGTGACATTACTCCAAAATTTAAACTGTATCCTAGCATATAAGATTCCATGAATTTAATTCAGAGAGAATTATACTTGCTGACTTAAAAACAAAACAGTTTAAAGCATATTTTTTTTATGCTGACTCAGTAAACTCTCCCCCTACACACCACAAGAAATTAATTTGGGAAAAGAAAATAGAATTTGAGTTTGAAAAAGCTATAGATGCTACAGAGTTCAGCCTATTTATTTTACAGATAAGGAAAGTGAAGGCAAAAGAGAGGGAATGACAATTCAAGATGATATAGGTAATACATGGTAAAATCAAGATTTAAAATCAATTGTTTTGGCTTAAAATCCAGGGTTCCTACTTTGAGGTCCTAAGAATGTAAAGTATCCTGAGAAATCAGCCATGTATATATAGAAAACAATGAGACTGTCACTGTGGGCAATAAAACATAAAATGTAATTTCTGGAGGGTGAGAATATGAATAGTCACAGTATTTAAACCATCTCAGTATGATTCCTAATAATTCCTCTTTAGCATTAAGAAAAAAAGGATTTTCTTTCTTTTCTTCATCATCATCATCCCCCCTCCCCCCTTTTTTTGCTTGCTTCAGTCATACTACTAATTATTTAGTGGTCTTTCAAACCTTTTGTAATCTCTACTGGAGAAAACCCTGAAAGATATTAATTCTTAGCCATGTGTCGCATAAATGGAGGCCATTCTGCTATACTTAATGACAAGGCTGAGGCAGCAAGATGTCATTTGCTTTTCTCTCGGTTTTTAAATTGCTTTCTAAATGAACTACAGCTGTGAGGGCCAGGTGCTGTGATCCCTTTAGAAAGATCAGGAAATGATGAAATCCAAAATTTCAAAGTGTGATGGATGTCAGCTCCCGATTTGGTGTGTGTGAGGTCACCCCCATGCACCTGGTCCTATCTCCACAGCAGAATCACTTCTCTGTGGAAAAAAAAAAAAAGCGAGAAAGCGAGCGTGAGAGATGCACATGTCTAATGCGAGAGTAACAATAAGAGAAACAGTTTATAATTATCCCTTTGTTTTCCCCTAGGCTGTATGGGGATGGCGAAAATAGGCTGCTCCTTCCTCCTTTTTCCTTATAGGTAGCTCCCCTGAATGAAAATCCAAGTTTTCACAAATAGAAAAGTTGGCTTGTTGGCAATTTGGCCAGCCACTATAAAGGAAATGCTATTATGGGGGTGGTGGTGGGGTTTATTGAGGTTGTTTTAATTAAAACACATACATAATTACCATAGCTACAAGGTCAAGGATCCTATTTGCTAAGATGTATGTGGACCAACACCAATGCTGAGTCAGGCCTGAACTTAGGAGGAGATAATACTATAGATCACTGAAGACCGAATTTTTCTTTGTAATTTCTCAACCAAATCATGTGGCATTCAATGTCTGAAAGAACATAGAGATCATTCCAACTATCTGCACAATTTACATAAGGGAAAACTGGAGCCCATCATGGTTTGATTACTTTTACAATCATAGGAATTTGTTTGATCTGTAGTGGAGGTTTTGGTGATTTTTTTACCTAAACACATTGATCTAATAATGATGATGATAATAACAATGAATATAATGCCCAGTTTTTCTAATACACTTTAAAGTTTACATAGCACTATACATGGTGTATCATTTGATCTCCAAAACCCTGTGTCACAAGAATGATCATTTTCAGCTAAGGAAATTCATGCATAAAAAGGTCAAATGACTTTCCCAGTATCACAAGAGAGTAAATGATTGAGCCAAAATTTTGACTCAGGTTCTCTTGACTCAAAGACCAATGTTCCTACCCATTGTGTCACATAGTTGTTCCCAAGTCAAGGTAAAGGTATTCAAGAACACCTAGGCAGTAAGAGAACATTTTAAGCTTTATCCTTTAGACTTGAAATTCTGCTCCTGTGTAGGTTAACTCTTAGCCTGATGTTATATAGGAGCAAGATTTAGAAGTTAGAGTTTCCCAAGTCATAGTTCAGGATTCTATTCACTATGACACATTTATCACCATGAGGGATAGAGAAAGCACTTTTATTTTACTAATTTTTGCTAGGCACTCCTTTGCTTGTTATCCTTTTGTAGATGATTCATTTTTGTATCTATAGTTTGCATAGTGGATAGGGCTCTAGTCTTGAAGGCAATAAGTCATTCTTCTTATACATGCTGCGTGTGTGTGTCTCTGGGGAAGTCAATTAACATTCCAGTGCTATTGTTGAGTCATTTTTTTTTTAATCACATTTTATTCTTCCTGTATCCATTTGGGGTTTTCTTTGCCAAGACTAATGTGGTTTGCCATTTTCTTCTACAGCTCTTTTTACAGATGAGGAAACTGAGACAAGTGGCTTGCCCAAGATCACACAGCTAGTAAGTGTCTGAGTCTAAATTTGAACTCAGAAAGATCCAAATGTAAGATCTCTATCCATTCTATCTATCTGTCCTTTCAGTGATACAGTAAACTGTAAAAGTAGAGAAGTTGACTATCATTGGTTTTGGAGATATCCTCATCTGGAAATTTCCTGAAATCATTGCCCAGTCTTTATCTTGTACCCATCCTATTTATATTGCTATAGATAGCCACTAATTAATCTGGAAGATGAATTGAAAAAATGGATCAAATACATTCTATTTCAAGACATTCATTGACCTTGTTGATGTAGGTATTTTGCTGTCACAGATAGCAACACATTTATATTTCACCATATTTTGTGATTTGTAATCATACTTTTAAGCAAATAATTCACTAAGGAGCTATTCAATGTATTACAGAACTTTTTTTTTTTATTGTCTAGATACTGGTGCAATATTCAAGCTTTTATCAGTCATCTGTGCTTGCACCAGGTCATAGATATATACTTGCTTTTCAATCATAAAGTCTTAGGGATGTCTTCTGGCACTTCTCACATACAAATCTTCAATGGAATTATATTGAGCCTATCCTGATCATGTTATTTTTACAGTTTTATTTAAAGTTATGGGTTATAAATTCTATCCTGCTGTCCCTCCTCAACCCATCTCTGAGACCATAAGCAATCAGATACAGGTTATACATGTGCAATTATGTAAAATATTTCCATATAAGTCATTTTATATAAGAAAACAAATTTTAAAAAAAGAGTGAAAAATAGCATGCTTCAGTTTGTATTCAAATAGTATCAGTTTCCCCACCTTTTGCCCACTCTGGAACAGATTGTTTACAGCAGCATTTATCCTTTGAGATTGTCTTGGATTTTCCTCTTGCAGAGAATAGCTAAGTTCTTCACAGTTCTCCATTGAACAATATTCCTGTTGTTGTGCATAACTTTTTCTTGGTTCCATTCAATCAGATGAACATCAGTTCATGTAAGTATTTCCAGGTTTTTTCTGAAATCTTCTTTGTTGGCCTTTCTTATAACATAATAATATTATATTAAAATCAAATACCACAACTTATTTAGCCATTTCCCAGTTGATAGTCATCCCTTCATTTCCAATTTTTATCCATTATAAGAAGAGCTGCTATAAATATTTTGAGGCAATTTAATAATTTTATTAACAAGGCAAACATGTTATTAAATTTAAAACGATGATCATTTGACTATCTCTTTTAGACTAAAGACAATTAGAGCAAAGATAATCAAACCAAACATGTCAATCAAACATTTCAAGAATTTCTAACTATGGCACTTAGGAGGTGAGACAATTTGAGGAGAAAAGTGGATAAATAATGATCTTTAACAAAAATCAAAGGGGAAAATCCCCTTTAATAACACTGACAAAATCAAAGAGGCCGTCCCCTTTGCTCATTACATCTTACAGACAAAAGATACAAAGGGGAAAAATAGAAATCTCCCTTCCTCTAGAAACATCTAATGCTGTCCTTTGACTCTGGTGTGATCAGTTTTTCTCCAACTCAATGTCACTTGTAGAAATTTCCTACAAAATTGATCTCAAAATTGAAAGGATTTAATTTGCCAATAAGCAGGTAAGATAATGAAAATTAGCTTAAATCTTATGTCTTTTCAAATCTGGAATGTTTTACACCATAGAATTAGTGATTTTACCTATCATCCATATCACTTATATCCATCACCTATAACACCTATCTCTACTACAAACAGAAATCAGAAGCCAATTTTGTAAGATGAATTCCAATACAAAAATGAATTTAAATTAATTTATTTAAAATTTCCACATTTATCTAAAGTTAACAAATGGTTTTGGGAAGGATACACAAATATTTTGAGTAACAATATAAAGTAAATCCAGTTTAAAGTTTAAGCTTTACATATATAATTTATAATAAAACATTTAACTTCTAACTGTTCAAATAAATGACTCCTTAACAAAATATCTATTACATCTATAAGATATCTATTCCTTTCCTTAACACAGAAAAAAAAAGTAAAACTGATCTGATGTCCTAGAACCAAAGTATAAAATAGCAATTGAAAGAATCCAACAATCACCTCCTGAAGACACCCTAAAATGAAAATTCCAAGTAATATTGTAGATAAATTTCAGATTTATCAGATCAAGGAGAAAATATTGCAAACACCAAAAAGAAACAATTCCAATATCGAGGAGCCACAATCAGGATTATCCAGGACCCATCAGCTTCCACTTTAAAGGACTGAAGGTGCTGGAATATAATATTCCAGAGAGCAAAGGAACTAGGACTGCAGCCAAGCATCAACTATTCAGTAAAATTAAGGCTTATATTTTAGGGAAAAAAATGGACAGTCAATGAAATAGGGGATTTTCATTTATTTATAATGAAAAGATCAGTGCTGAATAGAAAATGTGATTTTCAAATACAGAACTCCAGAGAAGCCGAAACAGATAAAAAGGGGAAAAAAAAAAAATATATATATATATATATATATATATATATATATATATATATATATGTATGTATGTATGTATGTTTTTAAAGGTTAAAATGTTAACATCCCTACATAGAGAAACGATATATTTAACTCTTGAGAAATGTAAAGGGTATGCGTATAATTTACTTTACTATGATGATATAAAAAAGAAACTAGGGATGAAAACAGGATTGTATTAGAATTGGAGGGAAGGGGAAATAAATAGGGTAAGTTACTTCACATAAAGAGGCAAAAATAACCATTACAGTTTAGGGAAAGAAGGGAGGGAGTTTAGCATTATGTAAATCTTAATTTCATTGAATTGTCTCAAAAGAAAGAATATCAGACATATTTAATTTGATAGAGAAACTTGACCCAACTTATAGGGAACTGGTAAGATAGGGAAATAAGACATGAAAAGGAAAAGGAAAGAAGGAGTCTAATAAAAGGGAGAACAGAATAGAGGAGTAGAAGAGAAAAGGGATAAGAAAGAGGAAGATTGTAGAAGGGGAGGGCAGATTGAGGGGGGTGGTAGTTGGAATAGAAACACTGGGGAGGAAGGACAGGGGGAAAGGAATGAGAAACGAATAACATAGTTAAAATAAGATGGTGTGAAATACAGTTAATAATTTTAACTGTGAACTCACCCATAAAATGGAAGTAGATAGCAGACTAGATTAAAAGCCTATAAGAAATACATTTAAAGCAGAGAGATACATATAGAATAATGTAAAAGACTGGAAAAGAATCTATTGTGCTTCAGCTGAAGTTAAAAAAAAAAGAGGGGTAGTAATACTGATCTCAGGATTTTGCAAAAGTAAAAAATAGGTTAAGAAGATCCAACTCACTTCCAGTTGATCAATGATGGACAGAAATAACTACCAGAGAAGGAACACTGGGAAGTGAATGTAAATTGTTAGCACTACTGTCTATCTACCCAGGTTACTTATACCTTCGGAAGCTAATAATTAATGTGCAACAAGAAAATTGTATTTACACACATATATTGTATCTAGGTTATATTGTAACACATGTAAAATGTATGGGATTACCTGCCATGGTGGGGGGGGAGGGAGTGGAGGGAGGGAGGGGATAATTTGGAAAAATGAAAAAAAAAAAAAAAAGTAAAAATAGGTTAAAATTAAAACAGTTAAGAAAAGGAAAACTACATTTTTGCTAAAGATTACCATAGATAATGAAGTTAATTAACACTAAACATATATACACTAAGTGATATGGTATCCAAATTCCTAGAGGAAAAGTTGAGAAAGTTCCAAGAAGAAATTGACAGTAAAATCTTACTAGCTGGGGATATCAGCTTTGCTCTTTAGAACTAGATAAATAGAACCACCAAATAAATAAGAAAGAACTTAAGGAGGTAAATAGAATTTTAGAAAAGTTAGATATAATAGACCTTTGGAGAAAATTGAATGGAGAATGTAAGGAACATACTTTTTTTTTTTTTTTTTTTTTTTTTTTTTTTTTTTCTCAGCGATACATGGAATTTACACAAAAATTGACCACATATTAGGGCATAAAAACCTCAGAAGCAAATGCAGAAAGGCAGAAATAGTAAATGCATCTTTTTTTAGATAATGATCCAATAAAAGTACATGTAATAAAGGGCTAGAGAAAATAGAACAAAAATTAATTGGAAACAATAAAATCTAATCCCAAAGAATGAGTGGATGAAGCAACAAATTATAGACACAACTGATAATTTTATCCAAGAGAATGACAATGATGAGACAATATAACAAAAAATATATGGAACAAAATATTTCTTAGGGGAAATCTGATATCTCTAGATGTTCATCTGAATAAAATAGAGAAAGAGAAGATCAATGAATTGGTCATGCAACTTAAAAAAAAAACAAACAAACTAGAAAGAGAACAAATGAAAAAAAATTAAATATCAAATTTTAAATTTAAAAAAAGATTAATAAAATTGAAAGAAAACTATTGAACTAATAAGCAAAGTTAAGAGTTGGTTTTATGAAAAAAACAACAAAATAAGTAAAAGCTGAGTAAATTTGAATTTAGAAAAAGAAAGAAAATCAAATTTCGAGTATCAAAAATGAAATGCGTGAACTTTCCACCAATGAAAAATGAATTAATGCAATAATTAGGTTTTTTCCCAACTGTATACCATCATATCTAATAATCTGACAGATATGATTGAATATTTACAAAAATACAATTTTCCCAGGGTAAGAAAAGAGCAAATGAACTACTTAAATTTTCCCATTTTAGGAAAAGAAAGTGCATGAGTCATTAATGAACTCCCTAAGAAAAAATCTCCAGGGCCATATGGCCCAAGAGAATTCTATCAAACATTTAAAGAACAATGAATTCCAATACTATGTAAACTATTAGAAAACAGGTGAAGAAGGAGTCCTGCAAATTTTCTTCTATGACATAAATATGGTACTGATATCTAAATCAGGAAGAGCCAAAACAGAAAAAGAAATTTACAAACCAATCTCTCTAATGAAAAAAAAAAAGTTAAATATTAGCAAAGAGATTATAGCAACTTCTTAGCAGAATAACATACATGAACAAGTGGGATTCATGCCAGGAATGCAGGGCTAGTTCAATATCAGGCAAACTATTACCCAATATACCATATAAATATCAAAGCCAACAGAACTCATATAATAATCTCAATAGACACAGAAAAGTCATTTGACAAAATAGAGCACTCATTTCCATTGAAAAAAAAAAACAATGCTAGAGAACAGAGGAATAAAGAGGATCCCCTTAATATCATAAGCATTATCTATCTAAAACCTAGAACAAGCATTATTTGTAATGGAGAGGAGCTGATACATTTGCAATAAGATCAGGAGTGAAAGAAGTATTATCACCACTATTTTTATTATGAAAGTCTTGGTTCTCAGTAGTTCAGTGATCCAGGGAAATCTCAATGCACTTTGGATGGAGGAAGCCATATGCATCCAGAAAAAGAACTATGGAGATTGAATGTAAATCAACATATGCTATGTTCACTTCTTTTTTTCTGACTTTTTTCTTGTCTCATGTTTTTTCCTTTTGTCCTGATTTTTCTCTCCAACATGATTCATAAAACAATGTATAACAAAAAGAAAGAAAGAAAGAAGAACAATTAATTCCAATAATACGCAAACTAATTGGAAAAGTAGGGAAAGAAGGAATCCTACAAAATCCAGCAGCAAGAGTACAAAGAGGGCAGAGGTTCTTAACATGGCAGCCTTTCACCTGGCTTCCAAGGATATCTGTCCACTGGAATCCTATTTCTGGTGCCCTTTTATCTCTACCTTCACCTTTTACTAACTAGACTTTAATTTTACTTCCAAACCCCAAAATAAACCTCTTTTATCAATCTAGGTTTTCGAGTCTGTGGATTCCTTTACAGGAGATTTTGCACTGCCACTAGACCTCATTTAACTCTGTATGCTTGCACTGAATCCAAAGGGGTTGCAGGAGAGCTCTATTTGACTCCCTATACCCTGAACCTGCCACTAAACCTAATTTCATTTTGTTACCCCAATTCTAAGCCTCATCAATACCAGGATATAATTTGAATTCAAGGAGCAATAAAGCTCTATGGAGATAAGATGCAAAAATGAACATAAAAAAAAGTAGATAAAGTTTGATTTAAACTACAAAGCTATAACTGTTAAACATTTATACACATTTATATTTATAGGTATATACATGTTTTTCCCTAACTTAATTTTTTTGGGGGAATACATATTATTAAACTGAACTATGTTGTTTGTGGCTTGTTTTCCCTGAATACAGAGACAAAGACAATATGAAGCAAACTGGTCAATGACCAAACTAGCTGGGTTAAGAATTCTGTTCGTGTCCAGCTTAATTAAAACTGACCAGAAATCATCTTTAGCTCAAAGATAAAATTCTATGCCTTGGGCTAATTACAATAATCCTTTGAAAAGACAAACTGTTCTATTTTATTTTTTGTACCAGTCTTTTGGTGAATTACAATTAGCATTGTCATAACAATTTAATATGGAAGGTAGGCAAACATCATGGGTGTCTCAATGAAGAATATAGAAAGTTAACTAATAGCTGAAATAGACAGATGCAACACTGCATATTTGTTAAGAAGGCAAATCTTGATTTGGATATCAGAAGAAATGAATAGTTTGATTTTTTTTTTCTTCATACTTCAATGTCCATCTTTTTTGCTAGGGAATAGAAATAGAACTTTAGGTTAATATTAAGATGTTAAGATAGATGTTAAAACTGTGTGTATGTGTGTGTGTGTGTGTGTGTGTGTGTGTGTGTGCTGAAAAAAAAAGAGTACAAAGAGAAGTTTCATTTAAAATAACTGCAGATAATATAAAATAGTTGGGTCTCTACTTGAAAAGACAAAGTCAGGAATTATATGAACAAAATTACAAAACTCTTTCCCATACAAATGAGGTTAGATCTAAACAACTGAAAGAATATTAAGTGATCATGGATAGATTGAGATAATATAATAAAAATGACAATTCTACTTAAATTCATTTACTTATTTAGTGCTATGCCAGTTTAATTGCCAAGAAACTACTTTGCAGAGATAAAAATCATAATAACAAAGTTCATCTAGATGAATAAAAGGTCAAGAAGTACAAGAGAATCAAAGAAAAAGTGTGAGTGAAGATGGCCTAACTGTACCAGACCTTAAACTATATTATAAAGCAGCAGGCATCAAAACCATTTGGGATTGGCTAAGAAATAAATTAGTTGATCAGGAGAATAGGTTAGATTCACAAGACACAATAGTCAATGACTATATTAATCTGGTGATTTATAAACCCAAAGATTCCAGCTTCTAGAGTGAGAACTCTCTTATTTGAAAAAAAAAATTCTGGGAAAATTGGAAAAGAATGGCATAAACTAGGCATTGACCAACAGGTAACACCCTATACCAATACAAGGTCAAGATAGGTTCATATTTAGACATAAAGATCGAGACTGTAGGAATATTAAAAAACAAAAACAAACAACAAAAAAATAAAAACAAAGGATAGTCTATCTCTCAAATCTGTGGAGGAGGAAGGAATATATGTCCAAAGAAGAACTAGAGTGCATTATAAAATGCAAAATGAATATTTTTTTTATTATATTAAGTTAAAATGTTTATGTACAATCAAAATCAATGCAGACAAGTTCAGAAGGGAAGCAGAAAATTGGGAAATAAGTTTTACATCCTGATTCTGACAAAGGCCTCATTTCTAAAATATGTAGAAACTGGATTACATGTATAAAAATTTAAACCATTTTTCAATTGATAAATGGTTAAAGGATATGAATAGACAATTTTCAGATGAAGACATTAAAACCATTTCTAAGCATATGAAAAATCACTATTAATCAGAGAAATGCAAATTAAGACAACTCTCAGTCATAACTACAAACCTCTCAAATTGGCTAAAGTGACAGGGAAAGATAATGATAAATTTTGTAGTGGATATAAGAAAACTGGGACATAATGCACTATTTTTGAAGTTGTGAACTGCTCCAACCATTCTGGAGAGCATTTTGAAGCTATCCCCCAAGACTCTATCAAACTGTGAATATTCTTTGATTCAGTATCTCTACTGGGTCTGCACCCCAAAGAGATGATAAAAAAAGATAATGCCCACTTGTGCAAAAATGTTTGTAACAGCCCTTTGTAAGGAACTGGGCCTGAGTGGATGCCCATCAGTTGGAGAATGGCTAAATAAGTTGTGGTATATGAATGTTGTAGAATATTATTGTTCAATAAGAAATTATTAGCAAGATAATTTCAGAAAGGCTTGAAGAGACTTAGATGAACTAATGCTGAGTGAAGTGAGTAGAGCCAGGAGATTATTATGAACAGCAACAACAAGATTGTGTGATGATCAACTCTGATGGACATGGCTCTTTCAATAATGATGTGATTCAGGCCAGTTCCAAGAAGACAAATGAAAGTGATACAAAAAGAATTGCAAAAAGCTAATGAGGAGAAGAATTCCTTAAAATCAAAAATTGACCAAATGGAAAAGGAAGCACAAAAGTTCATAGAGGAAAATAATTTCTTTAAAATTAAACTTGAGAAAATGTGAGCTAATGAGTTCATGAGAAATCAAGAAACAATAAAATAAAAAGTACAAAAAATAGAAAACTGTGAAATATCTCATTGGAAAAACAACTAATCTGGAAAATAGATCCAAGAGAACTAATTTTAAAAATTATTAGTCTGCTTAAATCCATGATCAAAGTAAGTCTAGACATCATCTTCCAAGAAATTATCAAAGGGTTTGAAAATCATACCATGTGAAGTCTTAGTGAAGCAATTGGAGATTTAGTTTGCCTAACAGGACACTTGTAGCTGTATTTTTATATTTGTAGGATTATAAAATGGAATAGGAATTGATCTGCTTGGCTATAGAGTGAAGAAATAGGAAAAAATGTAGAGAAGTCACACAGATGTATACTTTGGCTCTATGAAAAAGAAAAAAAACAAAGAATAATAAAGATAAACTTTTTCAATTTTTATCTAAGTAGAATGAAATAATAGATAATAGAATTCCCTCTAACTCAAGTGGATAATAACATTATTAAGAGGATTTTTATTTGGTTATGAGTTAGACTAGATTGCTAGTTGGGTACTTTCATAGGATTTGAAACTTATATGTTTGGACTAAAAGAGATCATCAAGTCTACTCCTTGGTTTTACAGATGACAAATGAAGAGAGAGAATCAATGACTTCTTTGTGATCATTAGGCTACAGTCTAAGAATGGTTTTTAAACCTGAATCTTCCTGACCCTATATTCCCCAACAAAATATTGTTTTTATATTCTAATCTTCTTGGCTTTTCTGATTTTATAAAGAAAAAACAAAATGATCTACAAGAAAAGAGTATTATTTCATAAGAACAGACTAAACCACAAAACAATCTAAGAATTATTCTTTTTTTCTTTTCCATAATAAACGTTATTATTGTCTGTGCATGTGTCATGTAGTCCTCCTAGACGTTAAGCTCTATGAAGACATGGACTTGTGTGTGTGCGTGTATAATTTGTGTGTATACACACATTTATACATGTATATATACATGCATGCATGTATTCTGTATGTATAAATATACTGTTTACATATATATGCAATCTCAATATATATATACATATATACACATTATATAGCTATAGTGTATATATATGTACATATATATGCAATATGTATATTTAGTATACATATATTATGTATATATGTATGCTATATAGAGAATATATGCGTATACATGCACACATACATGCACATGTATACACATATAATGCACATGTATGCATGCATTTATATATTATCCAGTATCCAACATAATGTTCTATGTAGAGTTATAATAATAATTATAAAGACGATGCCACTAAAATAAGTCACTATAACTTACATTTATTTAGCTTTTCAAGATTTCCAAAGAACTTCACAAATATCTCATTTTATCTTCACATAGCTAATAAGCAATTAAATGACCACATAGCAAACAATTGCCTGAGCTGCATTTGATTTGAACTCGGATCTTCCTGACTTTAAGATCAGGAATCTTTGCACTGAACTTCCTTGCTATTGATGCATAAAAATGTTGGATGAATTGTCATTATGGAAATAAATTAATAGCTTATAACAAGTAAACATTTCCTAAATTTGTAAAATATTTTATAAACTCTCATGCATTATTTCTTCAAGAAATTTTTATTGAACTAGTTTTTATAAGTAATATCAACTAACTATTCTGCAAATACAAAAAATGAATTCGGGGGGGGGGGAGTTTCCACATGGTTAATATGCACTGAAGTTACAAGATACAAGACTTGGCTTCTAATGATGGAGAGCTAAGCAAATTTCAAGATAAGTTTATCTTTCATTCAGCATTAATCAAGGTTTCCCTCATATGGTATTAATGTCTACTTCTCTGTAAGTTTTATCCCTTTGATCCAAGTTTTCTCTTCTGAAGTTAGAAAATTTAAATTGGGTTCTTTATGTGTCATATTTTTACTGTAAATTAAAATGTCCTCTACTGAAGCCTTTTATTTTCCAAGTTGGTGTTTTCCAATTATTCACCTACTCTTATACTATGTTAGCCAGAATTATCACCCTTCTTGAAGCATTCCAGTTTGCTAATGTCCTTTTTTTTCTGACATGGTTTCAAAAGTTACTTCAAGTCTCCTGAGATGACCGGGCCATGCACAATCTAGTAATATCTAAAGATCATATTATGTTCTGATGGAAAGAACAAGGCACTGTATATCAGCAACATGAACTTGAGTTCCAGATCTGACAAATATTAATAACATTCTTGAAAACAAGTGTATGTCATGTGCCTCAGCTTCATATTCTGGAAAATGATGATAATAATCCTTATATCATTTAATTCTCAGTATGGTTTAAATTGGGGGGGACTTAAAAGCTTAAAATTCTATAGAAATAGAATTTATCAGCTTTGTTGATGTAATTGCTATGATTTCCTTTAATTATATTAAGGCTCCAGACCAGAAGCAGGAATGACAAGTGGACATTGCAAAGAACATCAACAATGGAGAAATCAAAAGCAAAACAAAATATTAAAAATTCACCTCTGTATCAAAATTTTAGATATGTACAGATTTTGTTTTTATTTTTTTAATAAGTCAGTCATTTTATATTGCTAAGTGACTTGAAGTCCATCAAAATTCCCAGATTATTTTCATGGGAAGCCATATATTTCTGAATTTAAAAACAATTGGATGTGATTTTCTCTTACAAATATCATACTGATTTCAGTATATTATTGCAAGTTGGTGAAATATCTGAAAATTTTAGTTATCTTATCATTATATTTGATATTTTTTCAAATCATACTTAACTTAGAATTTGATAAAGATACTTTTTTTCACATTTTTTTGAGTTATGATTGAAAGTGCAAAACTGTACTCAGGAATTAATGCAACTGAGCAGTAGCAAGTTTTAGTAGAATAAGAGGGCATTGAAAACAAGAGACTTGGATTTTACTCCTGCCTTTAATATTTATTAGCTGTGTGGTTATAAATGAATCCCCGTATCCTCTCTGGGCCTCTTTTTTTTCAATTACAAAATGAAGATAATAATGGCTATAGTAATTATGCAGAAGGATGTTTTGTAAAAATAAAATGAAATTTTGTTTGTAGAATACTTTACAAAACTTAAAGTCACCATGTAGATATCAGCATATTTTTTCTCTTCCTGACTACTAGTATTTAACATCTGGCATTTGAGTGAGAGATGGCATTCATTCATTTACTCACTAATTTATTCCACAAACAAATTCCACAAATATTTAGCATATAATATAAGTAAAATATTGCTCTGAGCATATCAACAAATCTTTCAACAATAATTTATCCAGGTAACAGATACTATTCTCAAGGAATTTACAACCTAATCTGGTATTTGGTCTGCATGGGGAGAGTCATATACAAAAAACACAACAAAATAAAGCAAAAAAAACCAGCAACACAAAAATAAAAGCAAACAAAGAAAAAAAGACTATAATATAAAGTAATGTGAGGTAAATACAAAGTAAAGCCCAGACAAAGTGCTATGAGATCAGTGAAGAAGGAGAAACCATATTTAATGGAGAAAGGAGAATGAAATCAGTTTAGGTTTCATTGCAGATGTTGCACCTGAGTTGATCTTTTTAAAATAATATTTATACCCAATGATGTGTAAAAGGAATATTTTTTTCTTTTAAGATTTGATTTCCAAATTTTATTGTTTCCTCTGTTCTCTCACCTCTTCCTAAAATGAGTGGGCAAGCTGATATAGATTCTGCACATGCAATTATGTAAAACAAATATCCATTTTAAACATTTTGTGGAAGAAAACTTATCCTCTTCATGTACCTCCCCCCCCCAAAAAAAAAAAAAAGTGAAAGAAGTAAAGAAAGCTTGCTTCAGTCTCTATTCAGAAAACATCATTTTTCTCTCTGGAGGTGGATAGTATTTTCATTATGAGATCTTTGGGATTGTCTTAGATCATTGTATTACTGAAAATAACTAAGTCATTCACAGTTGATAATTGCACAGTTTTGCTTTTTCTGTGTATAATGTCCTCTCAGTCCTGCTCACTTTTTTAGTTCATATAAGTTTTCCAGGTTTTACTAAAATCATTCTGTTTGTCATTTCTTTCTTTCCAAGAAGAACTTGGTTTTTTTTGTTTGTTTGTTTTTAATTTTTTTAACAACTCAATAATATTCCATTACAATACCAAATCACAACTTGTTTACCTATTCCCCAATTGACAGCTCTCCCCTCAAATTTCAGTTCTTGGCCACAACAAAAAGAATTGCTCTAAATACTTCTGTACAAATAAATCCTTTTTTCATTTTTCTTGGATGTCTCTGGATATAGAACTATCCTTGGTTTATCAAAGGGTATATACATTGTTTTAGTCTTTTAGGTATAGTTCCAAGTTGTTCTCCAGAATGGTTGGATCAATTTACAACTCTACCAGCAGTATATTAGTGCTCCAGTTGTTCCATGTTCCTTTCAATATTCATCATTTTTTTTTCTGTCAAATTAACCAAACTGATAGATTGAAGTGAAATCTTAGAATTGTTATAATTTGCTTTTTTTTGATCAATAATAATTTAGAATAGTTTTCCTAATGACTAAAGGTAGCTTTTATTTCTTTGTCTGAAAACTACACATCCATACCATTTGACTATTTGTCAATTGAGAAATGACATATACTCATAAATTTGACTTGTTTCTCTATATATTTAGAAATGAAGTCTGTAAGGGCCCTTTAAATGGGTGCCACAGTGCATCGGGAGATTGAGGCCCAGAAGTAATTTCTGTGAATATTAGGACTGCCCTTGGGCGGGATCCTGGCCATATTGAGATAGTTTCGTAATGGGTGACTCTCTCGCTGATTGGCTGTGTGTGTGACCTCACAGGCCCCATGTAAGCCCACTGCAGGCAGCAACCGCCCTCTTTAACCTCGTGCTGTTCACCCTGGCTCCTAGCCTGGGTGGCCAAGCCAAGATGGGTAGCCGAAAGAGGTAAGGATTTTGGTAGTGAACACATGGGTCTTCTGACCAGGTGTTCACCAGGGAACCAACAAGTCAGGGCATCAGTTAGGGCATTATGTGAGTAGGTATAATAAAGGCTTTTAAGATTACATGTGGTTGTTCTTGAGTGCGCTACCGGTTACTAAGCTATAGATTCAAGAGATTGTGGCCAGAGACCTTAGAAGGCCTCAGAGGAGGCGAGCCGGGTAGAGCTCACACTGCAAAGGACAGTGGTCAAAGGTACTCTGGTGGGTCTAGGACAGACTAGTACTTGTAACTGCCAGGAGAGCACGTTACAAATGGCGCCCAACGTGGGGCGCCAAATGCTAGAACTCTATCTTTCCAGAAATCAGCAAGAGTCAGGATCACTAAACGTCTTTATTCTAGATCTTTACCGTCGCCTCCAACGCCAGGTCACGAGTGCAAGTGAGCGTGAGTTCCACCACCCAAGTTTCTCTTGCTCCTCCCACACAAGTCACTTCCCTCTCTTTGTCTCACCAATCAAGTCAGCACAGAACAGCTGGGGAGGGTCAACCTTAAACAAGTTAATAGGGAACCGTCCAATTGGCAATTAGTCTCACGTGCTTCATCATCCAAGTGCATTGCTCAGTTCTAGCCCTTTACATCTGGGGATCCAAGAGAAGGACCAGACAACAGTCCAGAGAGACCAGCCAGATGTCAGCAGCCCTTCAGACATTGATGGCAGCGATGCCCCTCCTGACCGGAACACCAGAGACACCAGACACAGTTCCAGTGTTGCAGCTGAAATGGACTGTTTTGGGTGATACACAATATAAAGACTGTAAATGGACAATGGGCCTGCTTGCTTCTCCCGTGGCCACTTGCCATATGGTGGCCTGGGAAGAGGCTTTGCCCTATGCTTTCTATTGAAGGACTATGCTTTTAAATTAGTGGGTGAAAAACCAACACACCCACCTGCCATTGTTATTGAGACAATGTTACTGGACATGACTGCTTATGTGCACCTCTGAAACTAGAATTGTTCTAGAATTGTGAAAAGTGCAATAGAGAATTGTGATAAGCTAGAATTGCTCTAGGATTGTGAAAAGTGCAATAGAGAATTGTGATAAGCTAGAATTGTTCTAGAATTGTGAAAAGTGCAATTGAGAATTGTGATAAACTAGAATTGCTCTAGGATTGTGAAAAGTGCAATAGAGAATTGTGATAAGCTAGAATTGTTCTAGAATTGTGAAAAGTGCAATTGAGAATTGTGATAAACTAGAATTGCTCTAGAAGTGTGAAAAGTGCAACAGAAAATTGTAAGAAACTAGAATTGGTCTAGAACTGTGATAAATGTAACTAGAATTGTGACAACCTACCTACTGATATTTGTTAACTAGAATTGTGATGTTTTACCTTGTTGACTTCCCACCTCAGTGTTGACATCCTACCTCATTGGCATCCAACCTCTTTGGCTTATTATCTCGAGTATGACTTTGATGAATGGGTTGAACACTTGGGCCACTGTTGAGCCTGGTTCTTATTGTCATACTTCTGTTTACTGATCTGCTGCTTTGTACCTCCTTAGGCATAACACTGTCATCTCATGGATCAAGTGAACTATAGCTGGTGCTAAAAGTTTAGCTTGGTGAGATGTGCGGTTCCCGCAAAACAAGAGAAAGGGAATTGTAAGGGCCCTTTAAATGGGTGCCACAGTGCATCGGGAGATTGAGGCCCAGAAGTAATTTCTGTGGATATTAGGACTGCCCTTGGGCGGGATCCTGGCCATATTGAGATAGTTTCGTAATGGGTGACTCTCTTGCTGATTGGCTGTGTGTGTGACCTCACAGGCCCCATGTAAGCCCACTGCAGGCAGCAACCGCCCTCTTTAACCTCGTGCTGTTCACCCTGGCTCCTAGCCTGGGTGGCCAAGCCAAGATGGGTAGCCGAAAGAGGTAAGGATTTTGGTAGTGAACACATGGGTCTTCTGACCAGGTGTTCACCAGGGAACCAACAAGTCAGGGCATCAGTTAGGGCATTATGTGAGTAGGTATAATAAAGGCTTTTAAGATTACATGTGGTTGTTCTTGAGTGCGCTACCGGTTATTAAGCTATAGATTCAAGAGATTGTGGCCAGAGACCTTAGAAGGCCTCAGAGGAGGCGAGCCGGGTAGAGCTCACACTGCAAAGGACAGTGGTCAAAGGTACTCTGGTGGGTCTAGGACAGACTAGTAATTGTAACTGCCAGGAGAGCACGTTACAGAAGTCTTTAACAGAGATACTTGGTGTAAACTCTCCACCTCCCCAGGTTTCTGCTTTTCTTTCAATTTTGACTATATTAGTTGTGGTTGTGCAAAATCTTTTAAATTTGATATAATCAAAATTACTCATTTTACATTTTGAAATGCTCTCTGTTTCTTGTTTGGCCCTAAATTCTTCCTTTCCCCATAAATCTGAAGGGTAAACTATTCCATGCTCCTCTTGTTTCCTAATATTATTACTCTATATATCTAAATCTTATTTGACCTTATTTTGGTATTCATGGTACAGTGTTTATTCTATACATAGTTTCTATATTTTTTTAACTTTTCCATTTATTTTGCATATATAAATATATCAAAAAGTAAATGACTATAATCTCTTAGCATTTTATCTCTATTGTTCTTTATTTTTTTAAAAAAATAATAACTTTTTATTTCCAAAATATATGCAAAAATAGTTTTCAGCATACACCCTTGCAAAGCCTTGTGTTCCAGATTTTTCTCTCTTTGTTTCCAACACATCCTCCCCTAGACAGCAAGTAATACAATATAGATTAAACATGTGTCCACATTTATCATCCTGCACAAGAAAAATCAGATCAAAAAAATAAGGAAAAAAAGCAAACATTAACAGAAAAGGTGAAAATACTGCATTATGATCTACATCAGTGCCCATAGTCCTCTTTCTCTATGCAGATGGCTCTCTCTATCATGGGTCTATTGGAATTGGCCTAAATCACCTCATTGTTGAAAAGAGTTAAATCCATCAGAGTTGTTTTTTTTTTTTTTATTTTGAAAAAAAAAATATTTCATTTTCTCAGTTACATATAAAATACATTTTTTAACAATTGTTTTTAAAACTCTGAGTTCGAAATTCTCTCCCTTTCCCTTTTCTCATTTTCTGTGAAGGTACATGTAAAGTTATGCAAAATATTTTCCATAAAAGTCATGTTGTGAAAGAAAACATAGATATCCCCTCCAAAAAAAATCCCTCAAGAAAAATAAAGTTTTAAAAATATACTCCAATTTGTATTCAGACACAATCAGTTCTTCTTCTATGTATAGATATCATTTTTTATCATAAATCCTTCAGAGAAGTCTTGGATCATCGTATTGCTGAGAATAGCAAAGTTATTCACAACTGATCATCCCACAGCATTGCTATTACTTTGTACATATTATATTTCATTTTGCATGAACTCATGGAGGACTTTCCAGATTATTCTGAGAGCATCCTCCTCTCATTTGTTATAGAATGATAATATTCTAACATAATCACATACATATACAAAATCACAGTTTATTCAGCCATTGCCCAGTTGATGGGCAGTCTTTCAATTTATAATTATTTGCACTTAGAAAAGACCTGCTATAACTATTTTTGTACATATACTTAAAAAAAAAAATAATCTCTTTTGGGATACATGCCTAGTAGTATTATTGTTAAGTCAAAGGCTATGCATGATTTTATAACCTTTTTGGAATAATTCCTAATTGCTCTACAGAATGATGGGATCAGTTCACAATTCCACTAACAATTCGTTAATGTTTCATTTTCCCCCATATTCCTTCCAACATTTGTCATTTTTTTCCCCTGGAACATTAAACAGTTTAATAGGTTTGAGGTAGTACCTTAAAGTTGCTTTAATTTGTATTTCTCCAATCGATAGTGAGTTGGAGTGTTTTTTTTTTAATATGGTAATATTAATTAGTTCATCTGAAAATTGTTCATATATTTTGCTCATTTTTAAATTAGGAAATGGCTCTTTTAAAAAATAACTTTTACTCAGTTCCTGACATTTGAGAAATGAGACCTTTGTCATAGAAACTTGCTTCAAAATCTTTTCTCAATGGCTATTGCTAACTATATCCTCTCCTCCTTTATTCTATTCTTTCTCTCTTTTCACCCTATCACTCCTCAAAAGTGTTTTGCTTCTAATTATGTGGTAATCTTTAAAGGGAAAGAGTGATTTCAAGAGATGGACACAGTAGAAGTTTCCATTCTGTGTGTAGTCAATGTAAACAAAGAGGAGTACAAGAATGGGACTCTTGAGAGTAAATTTAGATCATGTAAAAGGGCTGGAAATTTGAATGAATTCAGAATATGATGGCTTGCAATGTCTATATCAGGAGTTTAAACTTTATGAGAAATAAAAGGAGAGTCACTGAATATTTCTGAGTGCAATATTGAAAAAAATATATTCAAGAGACTGATCAAGCAGTAATACAAAGGAAAGATTTAAAAGGTATGGATAGATCAAGAGATTAAATTAAGATATACAAGCGGTATGACTAACTTAAAAACAGATGATTCCCAATATTCATTAAGCAAATAAGCAAAGGGTCTTATATATTGATAAAACAAATACAAATTACTGTTATTATGATATTGGTTGGGAATTTGTGATTTTTCAGAGCTAGTGATTAAGAAAAACTATAGGCTTCAGAAGCAGCTTTTTTTTTTTAATTGCTTTCAAAAGCACAGATAGGGGCCTCAATGTTAATAATTGTAACTCCTAAATCACTTTAAACAGGGTTCTATAAATAGTAGAAGTGATAACAACTTATTCATAGTATCACAATTTGTGAAGCAGAATTTTGTAAACTTTAAAATACTAAAAAAAATGAATGGGGGGCACAATGCATTGAAAGATAGCTCTAGATTCAGAAATATTTGAGTTCAAATTTATTTTCTGACACTTTCTAGCTATGGGAAATTAAGTCATTTTGTCTCAACTTCTTTACAAAATGGGAATAATGGAGCACCTATCTTTCATGATTTTTGAGAAAAAAATAAAAAGTGCTTGTAAATATTCATATATATATATTAGAAATATAAATGCTAGCTATTATTATAGAAATAGCAGTAGCCATTCTTTGGTCACTTTTAGTCCAATGACCTGTTTTCCAATGATTTTACCCCAAGCTGACCCTCAGTTATATATTTACCAGAGAAAAAATAGATCAGGAGATGGGGCAGTCAATCTTCTCCAAGGCTATTTCATCCTTATATCTATGTTCTTCTGTTCTTTAGTATACTGAAGTTAAGCTGGTCACGAATCATAGGAAAGTAACCAAAATGGTCTTTTTAATAGGTTTAATCTGTGTAGTAAGAAAAATGATCATAATTTTGAGCTCCAGAACAGAGTTGCAAATGTGTAGAGAAATAGCTCTGCATGTTAAGATGAAATATATGATTCCAGGGCCCAGCAATTTAATTTTATTCATTCCTGTATCTAGTTTTTGCATCTCACAGTTTGGACACAACAGGAGGTGACACTGTTGACTGTTACTCCTTTCACTTACGTTTTTTCCCCTCGCTGAACATAAACATATCATTACACAGTTACACTGCACTATATTTAGAGCTGATTTTTAACTATCTATTAAATGCAAGATTGGAGCCGGCCTGCATTACCTGAAATGAAAGGGGACTTGCTGAGAAGAAATGGTTTGCTCACTAAATCAAAGATGGAGGGAACTAATTTCTAAAACACAGTGTTTCCCAAGAAACCAGCTTCTTCTTCTTTGAAAAAGGCGAATACATCACTTTGGCTAGGGGAGGACTTGCTTACTTCTTTAGTTATATATTGAAAACCTTTTATTAGCTAAAGGCCCTGCTCCATCTCAACCTGAACTAAGTGCTGAAATATTGGTGATTGGTACTTGGAGCTGAGGAGAGCTCCCTCAGTTCTAGTTTGCTTTGAGACTGAGTGGATCATTTGTTTCTTTGGCCTATAAATTTATTTCCCAGATCTAATCTGTCATACCTATGATGACTTATTATGGAATAATGAAATGTTTAGATCCAGAAGTAGCTTTAGTTGTTGTTTCATTGAGTCTACTTATTTTAGATATTATTATGAATATTTATATTTTTATACTATAATATTTACAAATGAGGACTTGAAAAAACAGAGAAAAGAAATGAGAAATTTGAAACAATCCAGATGGTTTGCTTCAGATTTGGTACAATAACCTATGTCTCCTGACTCATACTTTCATAATGATTTCACTTAGATCAGGGAAACATAATACAAGAGGAAAAAAGAATAGAAGAGTTTGAATAGCTTTAGGACTCAGGTCAGGAGAATTCGAATGACTGGAGCAAGTAGTGGTTAATAGGAAATTCCTGAGATTTGGAATTATTGCAGGGATTGAATGATAAAAAAGAGGAGAAATGCATCCATCAAACCAATGGCCCCAACTTGTGAGTCTTCATTTGATCATTGGATCAAATCTAATTGCAATGTGATTAGCTGTAAAGGGGTTCTGGGGACAAATTCTGTTTGTCACATTCCCTGTTGGGCACAATCATAATCAAATATCAGCTCATTTGCCAACAAGGAGATGGTTTGTATGGTTGCTTTTATAGTTATAATTTTTTTGTCTGAGAGTTAAAATTGGGTTCCATTTTTTATAGGTAGGACTTAGCTTTCCTCTTCCTTTTTGTGCCTTTCATGTAGATTCAGCCCTGTACTATATTACAAATTCACTTGTCTGTGTACATAGAGACTGCTTCTACTATACAATTTCAATAAAACTGATTGTCAGAAAACATATTATTTTACAATTCATAGGGTTTTTTTTTTCGCCTCACTAAATATAGACGTTTGGAAATAAATTAAGTGCTAGTTTTTAATATTACTAAATAGAAGTATAAACCATCAAAATACCTTATGGTATATGTTTAAATAAGAAAATTTAAATCTATAGGGAGATAGTCTTGCTAAAAATCACTCAGGCAATCAGAAGGGAGACTAGAACCCAGTTTTCCTAATGTTCACCACTACTCTTTATATTAAAAACATTCTATTTGTCATATGAAAGCAAAGATAAAAGAAATTAGTTAAGTTTACTTATCTGAGAAAAGATCTTTGTTTATTAAAAGAGGATGTGGATAATGAGTCAGTAATTAGGGCAATATTGACAATTAGAGATTAAGTTAATCAATCTATAATTATTTGTTAAGCTCCTACTGTCAACTATTTCTCTAAGATACCAGGAAGATAAAATTGAAATATCTTTTGTTCTTAAGGAACTTGAAATTTTTAAAAAGAAGACAACATGTGCACAATTATATAGTAACACAAACATATATATTTCCATGCATATATATGTGTGTATATATAAACATAAATATACATATATCTGCATGTTTGTATACAAACATATCTACACATATCTTTCTATAATAACATGCAAGTGTATTATACCTATCTATGAGTACATATATACATGTGTGTGCATGTATCATTTATATTGTATACATACATGTATACATAATACATGTAGATAGATAGATAGATAGATAGATAGATAGATAGATAGATAGATAGATAGAAATTTCAGTGGGGAAGGGAGATGGAAGCACTAGCTACTAGGAGATTTGGAAAAGGTTATTAATTAAATTAAATTATGGTCCTTATTAATAAATGGCATTTGATTTAAGGTTTGATATAAACTAGTGATTATAAAAGGCAAAGAGAAAGAACAGTTGGTATCACGATAAAGGTGGTAGAAAATAATATTGTAATTCCTTCATTTTTTTATAGGAAAACCTCAACTGAAGCCTCCCATTTCAGAGAAGAATAATTTTATGTTTTGATGTATTAAGGTCTTAGTTCTACATGTACTTTTTTGAATATTCCAATAACAAGAGAAAGGCAAATCAATATTGTGAAGTGGAGAGAACACTAGATTTAGGATTAGAAGATGTGCTTGAATACTGGTTCTATCACTTACTATGACTTTGGCTTTGAGTCAATAGCTGCCTCTTTCTTTTTAACTATGATATTAAAGACCTGGATTAGATAACCTTTGATGTTTGCTTCCAGATTTACAATAACTCTCAGGATCCTTGGTTGTTATTAAAACTGAATTGATTGGCATTTAACTTTTGTAAAAAGGGGTATTTCAGAATTAGTGACTTTCACCAAATATAAAATATTCTGGAAGAAAATCATGATATATTAAAATATCTCCTTTAGGTTGTCATCTTAAAACAAAATGATAGTCACTTTTTGTTTTTGTTTTTGTTTTACCAAAAACAAATTTTAAAAATTTAGCAAGTTATTAATATTATGTATATACTTAGCCCTATCAAATATAGGATTCTTGGTTATTTTATGAGATATAAAATAATAGAAAATTTGACTATCGCCCTTAGGCAGTAGTAGCAGATGTTGTAGTAGTAGTAGTAGTAGTAGTAGTAGTAGTAGTAGTAGTAGTAGTAGTAGTAGTAGTAGTAGTAATAGTAGTAGTAGTAGGTAGGAGTAGTAGTAGTGGTGGTAGTAGTAGTAGTAGGATTAGAATTCTTCCTTATGTAAAAAAATAAAACAAAACAAAAACAAACAAATAAACAAACAAAAAGAAATACTTTGGTAGCTATGTAGAAGGTGTAATGAAGAGAAGAGAAATTTGAGGCAGAGAGGCTAATAATTAAAATAATAACTAATACTTAATATAGCACATTAAAATTTACAAAGTTTTGCATATGTTATTCCATTTGATCATCACAACAACCCTGAAGGTAAGTATTATCATTGTCCTGCTTTACAAATATGAAGGGAGAAAGTTGAATAATTTATCCAGCATCATATAATTAGTAAGAAACTGAGGCTGAAGAAAATTAAGTGGACTTGCCTTGGATCTCTTAGCTAGTAAGCACCTGAGGTGTACCATGACCTAAAGTAGCCCTAACTCAAAATCCAGTGTCCTTATTCAAAAACTAAAAGGCTTTTTGGTATAGTGATTGCTCAGGTGAGAATTAGTGTAATCTCAACTAGGACTGTGTTTGTGGAATCAGCAATGAGAAGATAAGATAAATGTGCCAGATTTTGTTGATATATAAAATATTATATTTGACAATCGGATATATGAGAAAAGGGAAAATTAAGACTCAAGGATAACTCTGAAGTTGTGAACCTAGTTGACTAGAAAGATGCTGGTGTCCTCAATCATATCAGGAAAGATAGTGCAATGAAATATGTAATGTATTTGATAATCTATTAACATTGGTTCATTATATGTGATTTATTTTGACCTACCAAAAACAAACAAACAAACAAAATACCCACAAACAAAAGCAAAAGTGCTCATACAATCATCATTGACCCAGAGTACATTGTTCAACAAATGCCTGTTGTACCTGTGGGGCTGATTACCTAATGGTGCAAGTCCAATTTGGACTTCATGAGTAGTGGTTAGATTATAACTTCTCACAAGTGCTGATATCTTTCTTAGAAGAACCAAAGAAGCATATTTGTAGTGAAGTACTAGGAGATAATGATGAGTAATAATAGGCAACATTTATATGGTATTTTAATATTTGCAAAGTGTTTTACATATGATAACTCCTATATGGCTATGGTAGATATCAATTTCATAATAGGCTATTTGCAAAGATGATGAAATATGACTAATTTTCCAATTCTTTGATTAGTTGATCAAATACCTCTTGTGGTCAAGCTAGGCCCCTTCCTAAGTGGTCCGTTCTGGGGAGCAATTGTTCTTGGCAATTGAGAATCAGTTATCAAAAATGAAAATTCAACATTTAATAAAAAAACAGGGAAGCAAGAACATGATGCTTTCCTAAGTTTGCAAAATGGTATTTCTGCTCAATTCATCTGAATATATTCTAAGAATGGTTTAACTTTTAAATCTCATCATAATGATGAAGGTAACCACAGGTTTTTGAAATCAATAGAGCAAAAACTCTTACAGATTACAAATTTGGAAAAGATTTAAGTTGGTAGTTGGTAACTGTGCAACTTTCATTGAGAAATAGATTAAATTAAGTCATAGGTATTTATTTCCATAAGTTTGATGATCAGGTGATAAATACATACACATACATACTTTCACACATATATAACACACATATGCATGTATATATTTATGCATATAGGCTGAATGTACATAGGTAATCATATTTGTAAATGTCTACATATGTTTGCAGTTAAGATGTCATTCATTAAATATAAATAGAAAATTCTACAATGGGAATCAAACAATATTAACAACATAGAATTGGGGAAGCAGATCTAAAGGTTTTTAGTGAATTACAGGTGTGATATAAATCAATTAAATTTGGCATTCGACTAACATGAAATAGTTTGCATAGAAAAAAGAAACTCCAGGCAGAAAATGTCTCCAACTATTTGAAAACAAGAGAAAATGAAATTGTAAATAATTTAATAGAGGATAAAATTAAGAACAAGAGGGAAAATTTGGAGTTAACAGAAGAACAAATGTCTTAACAATGAAAGATGGTCAAAGATGGACTGCCTAATAGATAGTACTCTCATTAGTGGTTTTTGAAGTGAAGATCAGTAGATAATGATCTCCTTAAAGTGATAAATGTGAGCTTCGTAAAGGCAGAGAATTTCTTTGTATTGGCCACTTTTTTTCATCATAGCCTTAGCTTCTTTTAGGATGTTTCTGAATTCTGGATGTTTATTTAACATGGAGGAGGCTTTTAAATGTCCATTGAATTAAAATGAAGGACTAGATGTCTACTTGATAAAACAGTGTAAAATAAATTTGTGATATTATACAGGTGGGACTAAAGTGACTGATATTTTAGTACTCTTTCCAAAATTGATATTCTTTGATTCTGAAAGCTGATCAAGCTCAATTAATAATGGAAGTTTGTAGAGATGTATTGTAATTTCAGCGAGCTATGTAGAAAAGCAATAAAATTGGCATTATGAATGCAAGCACTAGAATATTAAGCAGTTACAGAAAGAACAGGTTGTTTTGCAAGATGAATTTTAAAGTACAGTAAGGTATCCAAAGATAGTCAATCTACTTATTTTGTACCAATAACCCAGATAAATATATTCTATCTTTATATGATATCTTATTTTCTATGCAATCCTGTCCTCCAACAACCTTGGGAAGTAAGATAAAGTAAAACTAACCCCTCACATTTCTGAAGTCCTTTGATTCTGTGCACAACAATCTATCCAAAAGTGGAGTAAGTGCTTCCACTAGACTTCTTTCTGGCTGAGAATGGATGACAAATTAATAGAATACTTCATAAGAGTGCTTCTTTTTTTCAAGAATAATTAGGACTGTATAAAACTAACTCACTTCTAACTCTGAAATATTGTAACACTGCAATCCTGTCCATTGTCTGATATGAATTTTATGGCTTTGACTAATTATTAAAAATAATTAAACATTTATTATGTGCCAGGTATTACACTAAATTCTAGAGATACAAATAAAGGTAAAAAATTATTTCAAAGACCTCACATTTTAATGAGACAACATCAACAGAGCTGGGTATGTACAAAATGTATACAATAGATAAAATGTTATATCAGAGAGGAAGACACTAACAAATGGGGTTGGGAATGTAACAGAAGGCCACCTGCTCTAGATTACTTTTGAGCTAAGCCTCCCAGGACACTTGGAAAATAAGTAGATGGAGGTAAGCAAGGAGAACATTTAAATATGTGAAATGGTGCAAAGGTAAGGAGAGTGAAAGTTAGATTATTAGTAGTTAATAGTCATAGAGTACCTGTAGGTGATAGAGAAAATGAGGTTCAGCCTGTATTGATGGGCAGATATTTGGGACTGTAATATCTGGCAGCTGGGTAGTACTGAGTGAAAAATTTGGTACATGAATTATTTTCAAATCAATAATCTCTTCAATTTTTTTTGTTTCAACATTCTAGGAGTTTCCTCTGCATGCACAAAATTTAATGCACAAAAAAGTTACTCTGAGGACCTCTCTAGATCTAACTCCAAGTTGACAAGTGTTAAGGAACTACCAATATGTAATTGTACTGAAAAGCATATGAGATCTCTCATCTCAGTGACAAAATTTGGAAAGGGAGACTATTATTTTAATCAAGTCACAGCCCTGATCCTTGACATACTGATTTTCATCCCTCAATTATGACATATCCCTCCATGATCTGGAAAAATTAGAAGGGCACAGTGAGTACATTTTCCCCCTGTCCTATTACTGTATAATAGTAATATACCCCATAATAGCATCATTGATGAGCTATTTTTCCTCTTTCATGGTTTTGTCTCTTCCAGAACAAGTTACATTAGAAAACAAGCAGGATTTGAGCATCCAAGTATTTATAAGAGAGCCTAGAGTGGCCAATATATGGCTGGAGGAGTAACAGCTTTTGATGATGCATACTGAGAGACAGAGAGAGAAAAAGAGAGAGAGAGAGAGAGAGAGAGAGAGAGAGAGAGAGAGAGAGAGAGAGAGAGAGAGAGAGAGACAGACAGAGAGAGAGAGAGACAGAGACAGAGACACAGAGAAACATAGAGACAGACACAGAGACACACACAGAGACACACAGAGAGAGAGAGAGAGAGAGAGAGAGAGAGAGAGAGAGAGAGAGAGAGAGAGAGAGAGAGAGAGAGAGAGTTCCAAAGGGCATAAAACACTGTCATCTGGTCATGCTGTGTAAATTGCTATAACTTCCTCACTGGTGATTCCTTTTGTGATAATGGAACTCTGAAATAATATTAGAGGGTATGTGAAAGATCTATGGCCAATTTGGTCACTCAAGCAAGGCTTGGAATATCTGGGTTAAGGCTGCAGAGGGAGATGACTTGCTGTAAGATGACTTGCTGTAAGATCTCTGTGAAATCTATGCTTCAATGCCTGTCAGAAAAGCCAAGAGCTATGTGTACATTCATGGGGGAGAATAGAATCCACAAGGCAGATGCCAGTGGAGGCAGATTTTTCAGTTTGGAGATTAATGACTGATTTGATGGTAGCTCGGCTAATTTTTCCAAAGGAATTTTGGAGACTACTCTTCAGCAGTGCCTGTAAACCTAGGAACTCACAAAAAGGTCAGGCGCTAGATGGGGCACTGGATTTGTTTCTGAGAAAAAAAAATCATAGGATGAAGTTATAAGTTTCAAGGCACCTTAGAGATTATTTTGTCTGCCTTCCTCATTTTATAAAGGAAATAAAAATGATTCTGAGAGAACTTAAGATAGTACGTCTGATCTTAAAAATCAAAATCCTCCAAGGTTAGAAAGGAAGCAAAAAATTAGGGGAAAAGCATTTAAATCAAAGGGTTCTGTTAAAGGTCTCATTTCTAAAATGTATAGAGAAATGACTCAAATTTATAAGAGTACAAGACATTCTCCAATTGATAAATGACCAAAAATATGAACAATTTTCAGATAAAGAAATTAAAATAATTTCTAATCATTAGAGAAAAAAAAGTTCTAAACCACTATTAATCAGAGAAATGCAAGTTAAGATAATTCTGATGTACCACTACAAAAAAATGACAGGGAAAAATTATGATAAATGTTGGAGAGGATGTGGGGAAAACTGGGACACTAGAACATTGTTGATAGAACTGAAACCATTCTAGAGAGCAATTTGGAATTGTGCCCAAAGTGCAATAAAATTGTGCATACTCTTTGATCCAACAGTGTCTCTACTGAGTCTGTATCTCAAAGAAATCACAAAAAATGCTTATAGCAGCCCTTTTTATAATGGCAAGGAATTGGAAACTGAGTGGATGTCCATCAGTTGTAGAAGAAGTGAATAAGTTATGGTATATTAATATTATGGAATATTATTGTTTTATAAGAAATTATCAGCAGGATGATTTCAGAAAAGCCTGGAGAGTTACATGAAGTGATGCCAAATGAAGTGAGTAGAACCAAAAGAACATTGCACACAACAACAGAAAGATTGTGTGATGATCAGCTCTGATGAACATGGCTTTTTTAAACAATGAAGTGATTTAGGCCACATCTAATGGTTGTGTGATGGAAAGAGCCATCTGTACCCAGAAAGAGAATTGTGGGAACTGAGTGTAGATTACAACATAGTATTTTTGCTTGCTTTTTGATTTCTTTCTCATTTTTTTTTCCTTTTTTGATCTGATTTTTCTTGTGCAGAATGATAAACATAGAAATATGGATGGAAGATTTGCACATCTTTAAGATAAAGTGCAGTCTAGGGGAGAGGTGGGGGAAGGAGAGAGAAAAATTCGAAACACAAAGTTTTTCAAAGGTGAATGTTTAAAAGTGTCTTTATATGTATTTTGAAAATAAAAAGCTATTATTAAAAAAGAATCAACTCTTAATAAATCCAGCATTCTTTTTGAGATGATAGGTAAGTCATTTAATGACTTTGCAAATTAGTTCCCTCAACTGTAAAACAGAGATGACTAATATAGAGACATTGATTTTGAAATTAAAAAGATGTTAAAATAAGCCTTCCTTATTTTATAGATAAGGAAACTGACTCAAAAAGGAATATTTCATAAGAGGGCTTCTTTTTTCAAGAATAATTTGGCCTGGATAGCTTGAATTCATTCCTGACTCTGAAATAATGAAATATTGTGACACTGAAATGTTGTCCATTGTCTGATATGAATATTTCTGCTTTGATCAATTAATAAAAAAAATTAAACACTTACTATGTGGCAGGTACGATGTTAAATTCTAGTGTTGGTTCTGAGTCCAAATGTGATCTCAAACATTGATTATGTGACCCCAGATAAGTCACTTATTCTTGTTCTCTCCATTTTCCCTTATCTGCAAATAATAGCACCTTCCCTCTACTATTGCTGTGAGAATTAAGAGAAATAATATTTGTAAAGCACTATCTAAGTGAGAGATATTATTTGTCCAAAGTTATATTACTAACAAATGTAAATTGAATATCTAACCAGGTTCATTCATTCCAGATATAGAACTTTTCATGTAGTATTAGCCTACCTCTTATCATATATCCAACAATGTAAGAAAAAATATTTTTGATTATATATTGAGGCACAAAAGAAGTGGGAATTATTATTCCATGAGAGAAAAAGGACAGAGTAGATAGGTTATAATTAAACTTAGTAAAATGCTGATACATGTTAGATGCATGACTCAATTTTTCAGTACTCCCAGCCAATTATTAAGATCATATATTGTGGAGCAGTTGACCATCTTCATCTGTGAAAGGATCTTTTTTTACTAGAAGTTTCTTATTCTGATTAAATCATAGGCCCACTCCTATGTACTCACAGACACACACACACACACACACACACACACAAACATACACACACACACAGCATAAATAGCTGCTTATTTTAAAGAAGATGAAAAATAGAATACTCAATTTCCAAAATGGTTTGGTTTTGATTTTTAAAAAGATTTTTTTCTGTGATGCTAAATACAACTTTTTTCCTTTCCAAATATTCCTTGGACCAAAAAATAAAATATAATCATATGCTGTTTTAGGGGATAGTAGGTTGTACAGTTGACAGAGCCCTGAGGTTGGAGTCAAGAAGACCCCTCTTCCTGATCTCAAATCTAACCTCAGACACCTATATGCTTTGTAATCCTAGATCAGTCATTTAACCCTGTTTGTTCCAGTTTCCTCCTATGTAAATGAACTGGAGAAGGAAATGACAAACCACTCCAATAGCTTTGTTAAACAAACAAACAAACAAACAAAAAAACAAAAAAAAAAAAACAAATAAGATCATGGAGTCAGATATGACTGAAAAAACAACAGAGAGGGAAAAAGAACACAATCTATTTAATGAGTTATGACATAAGTAATCCTTCCTTTATTTGATAATATAGCAAGAGCTAGACGGCAAAATTCCTTCTTCCTAGATGAAAGTGGGCAATCCTGAGTGAAGAAGAAAATGGTCTATGTGTGTTCCAGTGGGTAAAGAGTGCAGGGGGGAAAGTGTTGGTAAAGTGGTATAATAATGGGAGGATGAGGCAGCAACAGAGAAGAGGATGATTCAGCAATTGATGTACAAGTACCCTGAAAATGTATATCATCCTGTACCTATAAAAGTTTGGGAGACAAAAGATGACTATACTTGGGAGAGTGACTCCATGGCAAAGTATTCTTGGAAATGGGAGCTGGTGAGA
This sequence comes from Sminthopsis crassicaudata, assembly GCF_048593235.1. Lineage (NCBI taxonomy): Eukaryota > Metazoa > Chordata > Mammalia > Dasyuromorphia > Dasyuridae > Sminthopsis > Sminthopsis crassicaudata. Next base: position 203,497,155 of record NC_133618.1, on the reverse strand, counting down.
AGGTGGCACTCTAGGAAGTTTTATGAGTACTGGGGTGGGTTTAGGGGAGGAAATATCTTCTATTTTCCAGTTAAACTAGTGGCAGACTACTAATCACCAGACTGTGATCTTCATGAGATTCAAGGGAGGTAATAGGGCACTTTTCTTTGAATTAGGAAACCCCTCAGTTCAAAACCTGCTTCAGGTAACACTGTTATATTTGGCAATCACTTAACCTTTTTGTACATCAATTTCCTTACTTATAAAATGAGGTTGGATATGACAGCCTCTAAAGTCTCTTTTACATCTATGATTCTAAATCTTTTATCTAGTAATGAGTGTATTCCATACCTGTGACTTTGGTTAATGCTCCAGGGGGTCTGTCCTGGGACAAGCTCTATTTGATATATGTTTGTTTCTTCCTCTTTGAAGGATAAATATAAATTTACAAAGCATCTCAGAACCCATTTAGTTCAATTACCTTAATTTAAAAATGAGTATAATAATATTCAAGGAAGTTAAATAGCTCATCCAAGGTATTACATATAATAAAATTGGACAGTCTTCAGACTCCAAAACAAATATTACTTGCACTGCACCCCAACTATTTATTAATTATTAGTAAGGAGGAGAGAAAGAAGAAAGAAAGGAAGGAAGAAAGGAAGGAAGGAAGGAAGGAAGGAAGGAAGGAAGGAAGGAAGGAAGGAAGGAAGGAAGGAAGGAAGGAAGGAAGGAAGGAAGGAAGGAAGGAAGGAGGAGAAGGAAGGAGGGAAGGAGAGAGGGAAGGAGAGAAGGAAGGAGGAGGGGAAAGAGACAAGGACGGAAAAAAAAATAATAGTCAACATTTATTTAGTGCCTTCTACGTGTCAATAGGCTGCTAAGTGGCAGTAGATAGAGTGCTAGACTTGGTATCAGGAAGATTCATCTTCCTGAGTTCAAATTTGGTCTCAGACACTTGCTATGTGACTCTGGGCAAGTCATTTAGTTCTATTTGCCTTAGTTCCTTCATATATAAAATGAGAATAGAAACAGAAATGTCAAATACTTCATTACATTTTGCCAAAAAAATCCCAATGAAGTCAATGAGTACTTTAACAATATTTTCTAGATGTGTGACTAAGAAAGTCACCTTAAATTTTGTTTGCTTTACTATTATCAAGGTAAAATTGAAATAATAAAAGTATCACCTCTCTGGGGTTGTTGTAGGGATAAATGCGGAAAAAAAAATTCAGTTAGATCGAAATTCAGCTATTTTGAGATTCCAGACCCAGAATTCCATCCACTACAGGTTTCATCTTCCATCACTCCAAAATGGTCCAGAGAAGGAAAATATTTGTCAAAGTCACATGGATAGTAAGGAACAATTTCAGTAATGAAATGCAGGTCTTTTCATTGCTGTTAAGTCATTTCAGTCATATCTGTACTTTTTGTGATCCCATTTTAGTATTTCTTTACAAAGATGCCATAGTCTTTTTTCATTTCTTTCTCAAGTTAATTTAACAGTTTAGAGAACTGAGGCAAACAGGATTTAACTTGCTCAGGGTCATAGAACTAGTAAATGTAGATTCCAATTTTGAACTAAGGAAGATGAATCTCCATTATTCCAAGAATAATGTTCTCCTTCACTGTACCACCTAGATGCCAGGTCTTTCACAGTTACCATCTTTAATCCTTCCCCTCCATACAACTGACAGGATTAGCTGTCACTGACTTGCTAAATTAATTTCATTGGCTCCCTATGCTTCTCAAGATCAAATATGAATTCCTTATGTTGACATCTTAAAGCCTTGGCTCCAAACTATCTTTCCAACCTTATTATACATTATTGCCTTACATTCAAATTAACCTATTTCTCCTTCTTCCACACCAGAATTATATTCTGCTTTTTCCTGCATTTAAAAATCTCTCATGAATGGAAGGTACTCTCTCCTCAGTTCTGCCCCTGAGAACTCAGTTCAAATGACATCTCCTACATGAGACATTTTTTGGACCCCTAGAAGCTAGTATTCTATATTTATACCTAATATTTTTTCTTTAAATGGTTATCTGTGTAAAGGTTTTCTTTTATCCCTCCCTTTCCCCACAGTCCAAAATAATCTCCTTACAGTTTAAGATTAGTTCATATTTTGTCTTTGTACCACTAATACCAACCATAATGATTGGTACAAAAGGAAGCAATTTATAAATGGGAATTAATTGATTGAATGATTGATTCAAACTAAACAGTCTTGTCTTTCAAAGATATATATATATATATATATATATATATATATATATATATATATATATATATACATACATTGTTTCTACCTAAATCTTGGACTAGTACTCTTGTGTGCCCTAGCAGAAATGAATGTATTTTGATAAACATAAAGGGAAAATTTGCATTTTAAATATTCCCAATATTTCCTGATTTGTTCATAAAGCAACTTAAAACACAATAGCTCAGATGCAGCAAACAGCCTATAAAAATGACATTTTTCATTTTGTAACCAATAATCTTTGCTCATTTAGGGGACAAAAAATTTTGTCAATTTCAATTTCAATCATTTATTAGATATACAAACTGTAAGCACAGTACTATGTGAGGCAGGGGAGATCCAAATATTGATTTAAAATTTCACAGTCACTATTGCCTCAAGAGATATAGAGTCTATTGGGCTAATAGAATAATAGATCCAATTGATAATTTTGTATCATGGTGAGATTCCAATTGTTATATTGGCTAGAAATAAATTTATCAGCTTTAACTAACATTGACCTTTTCTTTTTCTTCAATTTTGGTAATACAAAGTAACTCATTTGATAAAGAGTTAATAGTTGTTCATCTGAGTAACTTTATTTTGTTCGGGGAAATTCAGTTAAATTTAAAGTACTGTAGAGAAAATTCACTTATTATGGAAAGCAGAAATCTGCTGAACTGCCCAAAAATAACTCAGGCAGTTAACATTCACCAGCTTGCAAACTCTATTGATACACTCAGTTTACTACTTTGAGCCCATCTGCCAGATATACCTGGTTTCAGATGGGGTTGTATTTGCTAACTGAATTAATGAAGAATATAGAATCATTTAAAAAAAAACACCACTCAAACATATTCTTTTACCAAGGTTATTATATATATCAGCATGATGCTTGATTTTTCCTTAAATTATAAATAGAATTTTACATTCAGGACCAAAAACTTCAAATAATTCAAAGACCTGGTTTTAAATAGCAATGTCTAATATAGCTGAAAATAGCTCTCTATTTAAACAAAAAGGCATACAGGTCTAGAGAAATGTAAAGTTTTAAAGACTTTTTGCTTTATGTAGCAAGGACAAGAGATACTATCCTGGTATCCCTCAATAGAATTTTAATTTCTTGAGGAAATCGACTGGCTTTTTTCTTTTTTCCTTATGTGCCATAGTGTCTAACAGAGTATAAGTGCTTAAAAGGATGCTTGGATAATTGATTGAAAATAGAAGGTCAGCCTGAGGTATGCACTGTTATCCACAAAATATTAAGAGACTCAGAGGAAGATGTACAGCTCATCAGCTTGACAAATCTTAATGGTCAGACTTGTGGAAGGACATAGATAGCAATCATAAGAGATGAAAAGACATGAATGAGATGAAGTCTACAGTGGAGGAGGAAATGAATAATCACAGCAGTGGTATTTCAAAACTATCAAACTATTAGAAATTAAAGCAGAGAAAAGTTTTCCAAAAAAATAGACCTTAAACTTAGTTCAGAAATATGAACAAACATTAAAACAGAGAAGATTGCTAAGAAAGTGACTATATAACAGGGGATTATTGTTAAAGTATTTTACTCATATCTGACTCTTCCTGACCCCATTTTGAGGAGTTTCTTGGCAAAGATCTTAGAGTGTTTTATCATATCTTTCTCCAACATAAGGGAATTAGGACTGCTCAAAATTAGCTGATCTAATGATACAAATAGACAATAGAAGATTTTCTCAAAGTTTCTAGTTTTTAGTGCTTTCAACACTCCACCCAAATTACTTACATCCTTTGAATATGCTTTTATTTATAACTATTTTATTTCTGATCTATCAAGAGCATGTAAGCTCCTTGAGTATTGGGAGTTTTTATTTTTTTTTTCATGTTGCTCCAGAATTTAGCACAGTCCCCTGAACAGAGTAGATGCTAAATAAAAGGTTATTTAATTAAACTGTTGGATGAGGCATATGAATCTCTGAGAAAATTATATATTTATATAGTAGAGGGGAATAGAAAAGAAGAGAGGTAGAAAACATAATGAAAGTTTCTTGAAGGCAGAGACTTTTATTTTGGGCATTGTATACCTCTAAACCTAGCCCAGAATCTAAAACATCATAATTGCTTACTAAACTTTTGATTGACTTGGTCATCTGTTTTTAGAAGAGAGGGACTCAACGGAGCTAGAAAATTATCTAACAACTCTTAAGTGGAGAAATAGTCTCTCATGTTAAGGATACAGAGAGGGAAACAGAGGATACTCTTTAGATAGCTTTGATCTAAGTATCATTGATCTTATTCCTATCAAGAAAGTAATCAATTAGAGTTAATTAAGCACCTCAAGCTTTTCAAGGCTCAAGGCCTCAAACCTTGAGTTTGGGGGGATATATATGCTCTAAGCACATAAAGACTCCCTCTCCTTTGCCAGTGGAATGGGCAGATAAGAACAATCTGCTCCAATGATCACAAAGGCTGCTGAAATAGGAGCTATGAAGCACTTAAAGCACAACCAGATATCAAAGGTGCCAAGGTCATCCTCTGCATCTGTCATCTTGACTTTCATCTTACCTATGGACTTTGAAAAATCAGGAAAAGAGACTGTGAAGATTTTTCACAGCTCCACCTCACTTAAATCCAATTCATGGGCAAATCAAGGCATTACCTCTATTACCACTTTGCTGCTCTAAGCTTGTGAGGCCAAATTTGAATTCAATTCTTCCTGCTTCCAGACCCAGGTCTCTAACCTTTGGGCCAACCTAACCTGACTCTAGTATTCATATTGAATGATTTAGGATTTAAATTTGGGTTTGAATTTCAGGGTTCCTGCTTCCCATTTCAAGGCTTTTTCTGCTATGTCAGACTGCTTTGTTTATTTAAAATGGTAAAATTTTACCACCACAAGAATCATATCTCTTAAACTTTTTTTCTAAAGGATGCCCAGAGAAACATCATGCACACATGAACAATTAATAGCTGCTTCAGTTGGTGGTGATGATTATAGAAAGCTGGTTTGTGGGAAAAGTCTAGCATTAAGGAATATATTTTCCCCCCCCCAAGGCATAAATATTAGAACAATCTGTGGGAATAGCAAGTGGTTAGTTAATTATGGAAAGTAGATTAACAAAAGTAAATGTTCTGTTACTTTTTATTTAATATGATTAGACAAAGGAGATTGGGTTTTGAAAAAGGTTATTAATGAGATAAAATAGCAGGATTTACATTCCTGAGAGCTGTGCAGAAAGCTATTAAATAAGGATTCAGTAAAAGGAGGTAAAGTGAAGCAAGTAAGAGAATTCAAGGAGAAAGGGAGATGTCTCCATTTAAGGGGGAAGAGAAAAGCAGAACAAAAAAGCAAGACGGAAATAGTGAGGAAAGGAATGGAGGAAAATGGCAATGAACCCAAAACAGCTGGTGTAAGGGCATCTAATTTAATAGTACATCTAACTTAATATTTCACCTTCATAATATTGTTGCTACAAGTTAATTAATATAATAGAATAAACAGTATTTATAAAGTAAATAAAGGGAATTTATTTTCCCTTTAAAAGGAATGGAAGGGACACTCTCTACTGGAATTTTCTGAATTGGAATAAGTAGCTTGAATGTCATTTTGGGTGACTTCTCTATCAGGATAGTTTACCACCAAATATATAAGCATTTGACTGCTTCTTTTAAGAGCATTATTGGTGATTCTTTAAATGTCTGCTGGGTTCAATGGAGCAGAGCCTCAGGTTGTTTCAAAAGATTCAGGCCAAAGTAATATTGGAAAAGCCTGATTATCACAGACTGACCAATGTACCAACTATAACAGCAACAACAGCAATAATAATAACTAATGTTTATATAGTGCTTACTATGTGCCAGGTTTTGTGCTAAGGACTTTATAATTATATCATTTGATCCTCACAACAACTTTGAAAAGCAGATGAAGAAACTGAGGCAAACAAAATTAAATATCTGGTGCAAAAGTTAAGTATTTGAGACCAAATTTAAACTCAGGCCTTCCTGATTCCTTGCCCACATTCTATTCTGCTACCTTACTGCCATACCAATAGTCACAATTAGAATTAATACTCAGATATCTAAGGGGTAGAAAAAAACCAACACCAAAACAACCATACATCACATTGGGCTGCTGGACACCTCTCAATGAGTTATTACATCAAAAAGTGCAATGAGTAACATATCAACAGACTAGAATTCTCACAAGCATGTTGAAAGGCCAACCCTGATCTTCCCTGCTTTCTTGGATTAAAATCATAGTAAGAGCTTGTATTTCATGAGTCTCCAGACATAGGCAAGAGCCATCACTTTTCTTTTTTAAATTATTTGAGCATTTCAGACTCCATTTATTCATAATAAGCATACAATGAATCCCAATGTAGCAGTGTTCCACTTTCTAGAACCAAGAACACAGGAATGGTTCTATTGCTCCTTGCTGTTATAATGATGGCCAAAGAAATGATACCCTCTGTCCAGTAAGCAAGAAAGTGTCAAGAAAGCAGATATATTTCTTGTACTCTAAGAACTTAAATTTTAAAATAAGGAATAGTGATAAAGACCAAGATAGAAAAGAAAAAAATACTTTTGTCAGCATGAATAACACCATGCAGGAATATGAGCATTGCAAATCATAATGAAACAAACTATTTGGAAGCAGGAACCATGTTTTCTAGTCTTTCTTGAACTATTACCTGGCAATTAGACATTGGACCAGTTATTTAATCTCTTTGGGTCTTAGTTATCTTTTCTGTGAAACTAAAAGCAATAGTCATTCCCTGAATACCTCCAGTCAGGAAACTGGGGCATACTTTTTATGTTCCTTCCTTACATATGGTAAAGGCAGGGAATGGGGAAATGAGGGAGAGGAGGAGGAGAAGACCTAGTTTAATAAATAAGACACTCAACTTTTCATCTCAAGTGAGTTACTGGTTCAAGAAAATGATGAATTCTCCTTCTTTCTTGTGCCTCTCTACCTTTTCTCTCTCCAAATTCTGTATCTAAAACACAATTGTAATCTTTTCCACTGAGCAACATGGTGAGAATGAAAGAAATAATTCTGGCAAAGAATGAAGAGCTCTTTGAAAGAAAGGATATATAAATATAGGCTATAATTATCACATTAATACAGCTAGGATCATGAAAGCAAAGATAACCAACATATGGCACAAGGTACAGTCCTCAGATCTACAACCAGAAAGAGAGAAATGTTGCCTAGGGAAACAGTGTTACCTTTTAGAGACCAGTATGTGCCATGTACTCCTGAGCTTACAGAGTGGATGTCATATCCCCTTCCTAAAAAGGAGAGAAGCAAGAGCTTATTATGAAAGGGAATATTCATAGGTAACTCAAGGCAAACTGTTGTTGTCAAAGAAATTAGCTTTTAGCATATCTGGAAATATTTCTCATCATTTATGATGGCTATGTCATAGAATCACAGACAACTGGAAAAGAGCTTAGAAGCCAGATACCCTCTACTCTCAGAAGTCATGAACTTTCAGATCTAGAAGAAATGCCGAAAGTTATTTATTCTGAGCAAAAATATTTCCTTACAACAATTGAGATGATAGTCATCTTTCATGAGGAAGAAGCAAATGTTTCTTGAGGCAGCCCATGGCACTTTGGGGCAGCTTGAATACAAATGTTTCCTTACTTAAAACTGAAATCTTATTGATGGTAGCTCTCTAGACTTTGGGACCAATCAGAATAAATCATATCCCTTTTCTACATTGATTTTTTTCCCCACAATCTGTAATTTTTTAAAAGAAAATCTAATATCGGCCATTAACATTTTAATATATGAGGCAGTTAACTGATATAATGCTAGATTTAGAACCAGGAATTCCTGAGTTCTAATTTCACCTTTGACACTCTCAGGTTAAATGATCCTATAGATCACTTGATCTATATTTTCCTCATATGTAAAATAAGAATAATAACAGCCATTCTTACTAGTGTTGCTGTAAGGATCAGTTGAGATAATATTTGAAAAGCTATTAGCACAGTGCCTGGTACATAGTAAGCATTATTCAAATATTATTATCATTATTATTAATATATTGTTATTATCATTTTATATTGTCATTTCTTCTATGAAATTTATTTGCATTTAAGTTTTGTTTTGTTTTTTTTTTTTTCCCCACTGAAAGCAAGTTTGCTTCTTTACTTGGAACAGAATTCAGATATGGGAGCTATGGGAAGATTTTGGATGACAATCTCTTTAAAAACCACACTGTAAGCAGCCATCATCTATTGTAGCTGTAAGGTCTTCTCTACAAATCTAACCCAGCAGAAATGTATCCTCCCGCAAGGAGTTTACTGTTTTGAGGATTGGAGAGAAACTTCAATAATAGATTCCACCCCCTCTTTTATAGCTTGAGGTTACCGACTCTAGACAGATGGCAAATTTTTGTTATCCCATAATAAAACTTCATGCATTAAGTTTCTACTGTATCAAAGTCAATGTCACCCTAAATCCTTATACTATTGTTGTTTTTTTTCCCCAAATGGAAAAAAAAATTCCTTCAAATGAAACAAATTAATGATCTTGCTGTCTGATTCTATGCATCTCTGTTTGTCTCTATGTCTTTATCTGTTAAAAAAAAAAATCTAAAAAGTGTTCATTAAGATGCTACTATGCAAAAAAAAATATTAGGTGCTGAAAATATGAAAGCAAAACAGAAAATATTCTCTGCTATACAGAAGCATGCAGTTCTTTGGAAGAATGTATCACCTAGAAAAGCATTATATTCTTGGCTCTTTGAGGAAGAGGAAGAAGGTGCCAGTGGTGGGTGGGCAAAAATATAAAGCATCAGGAAGTTTTCCCACAGAAGATAACACTGGAATTTAGCCTTGAAGAAAGCTAAGAATTCTAAAACACAGAGGTGAGCTGAAAGTGCATGAGAAACAGATGATGCAGAGGCATGAAGGTGAGAAATGGAATACCATTTAGGATAGTAGCAAGTCCAATGTAATGTAGAATGTGAGAAGCAGAAGAATGTGCATTAATCATGCAAAAAAAAATCTGAAAGTAAATTATTTGTGTTTTTCACTACTAGCATTTGTATTTAAATTCTGAAATTCCCTTTGGAAATCATAGAATGTTAAATGAGCAAGACACTTTAGAGTTCAAATCATCTGGTTAAATGCTGTCATTTTTTAATGCATGAAACGACTTCAGAGAAAGAGACTCAATGTCATAGATGTGGCTGACACTCAGTTTTATGCTTATTGCAGTATCACAGAGAAATCTTGAGAGTTTCAATTCAACTCTCTCAACTTGAGAAAAGGAAGAAATAAGTATTTTTAAGCACCTGCTATGTGCAAACACTTTACAAAGATTCTGTATTACTCCACTATCCCTAATTGCTCAATTCTCTTTCATAATCATTACTTTCTTAAATCTGATAACTATTATTTTGATTTCTAATATTTGTTTAAGCCTAGAATTATAGGACTCCAGTTGTTTATAGGACCTCCAAAATAAAACAGTCTGATGCCCACCAGACATGTTCTCCATGACACTTTCAATAAAAGATCTTCTACCATAATTAAATGTCAATTCAGTACCTATTATGATGGCCTCTTGCATTTTTAAAAGCTTCTTACTATTAGTACTTTCATATTTTAAAGCAAAAACCAGTGTACTCATCAGCTTGTATATTTGTTCCATTGTCCTTATTCCAGTTCCAGGAGAATAAATCTAATTCATTGGCCTTATGAAATTGCTTTAAACTAGAAAAGTAATCATTTACTATCAGCATTAGCTTTTCCTAGAGAAAAACCTCAAGTACTATCAAATACATTGTTTATAAAGGAATTTTAAGTTCCTCTTAGTCTCCTGGTTGCTGTCCTCTGGATTTGTTTCAATTTGTCAATGTCCTTACTAAAGTAGAGTGTCCAGGCTTGGACATAACT